>NC_045798.1:28986683-29288433 GCF_009873245.2 Balaenoptera musculus
CCTTGAATGACTAAACGGATGTCCTCCACCATATCATACATTCGAAGAGCCAGCATTTGTCAACCCAAAATGATCAAGAAAGGAAGGAATCGAACCTTCTCCCATTGGTTTCAAGCCAATATCATAACCACTATGTCTTTCTTTATAAATGAGATATTAGTAAAACCTTATATAACTTTGTCAAAGTTAAGTTACAAGTGAAAATCCTGTATATCTCCATGGCATATCCATTCCAACTAGGCTTCCAAGATGCAACATCACCTATCATAGAAGAACTCCTACACTTTCACGACCACACATTAATAATTGTATTCCTAATTAGCTCCTTAGTTCTCTACATTATCACCCTAATACTTACAACCAAACTAACACATACTAGTACAATAGACGCCCAAGAAGTAGAAACTGTCTGAACTATCCTCCCAGCCATCATCTTAATTTTAATCGCCCTACCTTCCCTACGAATCCTCTATATAATAGACGAAGTCAACAACCCCTCCCTCACTGTAAAAACAATAGGCCACCAATGATATTGAAGCTATGAGTATACTGATTACGAAGACCTAAGCTTTGACTCTTACATAATCCCAACGTCAGACCTAAAGCCAGGAGAATTACGACTACTAGAAGTAGACAACCGAGTTGTCCTACCCATAGAAATAACAATCCGAATGCTAGTCTCATCAGAAGACGTACTCCACTCATGAGCCGTACCCTCTCTAGGCCTAAAAACGGACGCAATCCCAGGACGTCTAAACCAAACAACCCTAATATCAACACGACCAGGCCTATTCTACGGACAATGCTCAGAAATCTGTGGCTCAAACCATAGTTTTATACCAATCGTCCTAGAACTAGTGCCCTTAGAATTCTTTGAAAAATGATCTGCATCAATACTATAACATCATTAAGAAGCTAAATCAGCGTTAACCTTTTAAGTTAAAGATTGAGAGCCTATAACTCCCCTTAATGACATGCCACAATTAGACACATCAACATGACTCCTTACTATCCTATCTATACTCCTAACCCTTTTTGTATTATTCCAACTAAAAATCTCAAAGCACTCCTACTCCCCTAACCCCAAACTAGTGCCAACCAAAACACAAAAACAACAAACCCCTTGAAACATCACATGAACGAAAATTTATTTGCCCCTTTTATAATCCCAGTAATATTAGGTATTCCTATTACCACTCTAATCATTATTCTCCCATCTATCTTATTCCCCGCACCAAATCGACTAATCAACAACCGTACAATCTCCATCCAACAATGATTAACTAAACTCACATCAAAACAACTAATAAGTGTACACAGTCCTAAAGGACAAACTTGATCTCTAATACTCATCTCACTGTTCCTATTTATTGCCTCCACTAATCTCCTTGGAATATTACCTCACTCATTCACACCCACTACACAACTCTCAATAAATGTAGGAATGGCTATCCCCCTATGAGCCGGTACTGTTGCCACAGGCTTCCGTAACAAAACAAAAATATCCTTAGCACACTTACTACCACAAGGCACACCTACTTTTCTTATTCCTATGCTAGTAATTATCGAAACCATTAGTCTATTCATTCAACCAGTAGCACTAGCCGTACGACTAACTGCCAACATCACAGCAGGTCACTTACTAATACATCTAATTGGAGAAACAACCCTTGTACTAATAAGTACCAGCCTATTTACAGCCATTATCACTTTCACTATCCTTGCTCTACTAACCATTCTTGAATTTGCTGTCGCCCTCATTCAAGCTTACGTATTCACCCTCCTAGTAAGCCTATACCTTCATGATAACACATAATGACCCACCAAACCCACTCATATCACATAGTAAATCCCAGCCCTTGACCCCTCACTGGAGCTCTATCAGCACTTCTCATAACATCAGGCCTAATTATATGATTCCATTTCAACTCAATAATTTTACTAACCCTAGGCTTATCAACAAACATCCTAACAATATACCAATGATGACGCGATATTATCCGAGAAAGCACCTTCCAGGGCCACCATACACCAACCGTCCAAAAAGGACTACGATACGGAATAATCCTATTCATTGTCTCAGAAGTCCTATTTTTCACAGGCTTCTTCTGAGCCTTTTACCACTCAAGCCTTGCCCCCACTCCAGAACTAGGCGGATGTTGACCACCAACAGGCATCCACCCTTTAAATCCCTTAGAAGTTCCCCTCCTCAACACTTCCGTACTACTAGCCTCTGGCGTATCTATTACCTGAGCTCACCATAGCCTAATAGAAGGAAACCGCAAGCACATACTTCAAGCCCTCTTCATCACAATTGCACTAGGTCTTTACTTCACCCTACTACAAGCATCAGAGTACTACGAAGCCCCTTTCACAATCTCAGACGGAATTTATGGCTCCACCTTCTTTGTAGCCACAGGTTTTCACGGATTACACGTAATCATTGGATCTACTTTCCTTATTGTTTGCTTCCTACGCCAAGTAAAATTCCACTTTACATCAAACCATCATTTCGGCTTTGAAGCTGCCGCTTGATACTGACACTTTGTAGACGTTGTATGATTATTTCTTTACGTATCTATCTATTGATGAGGTTCCTAGTTCTTTTAGTATTAACAAGTACAACTGACTTCCAATCAGTTAGTTTCGGTATACCCCGAAAAAGAACAATAAACCTTCTACTAACACTACTAACAAACACAACACTAGCCCTATTACTCGTATTCATCGCCTTCTGACTCCCCCAACTAAACGTATACGCAGAAAAAACAAGCCCATACGAGTGCGGATTCGACCCTATAGGATCAGCTCGCCTACCTTTCTCCATAAAATTTTTCCTAGTAGCCATTACCTTCCTCCTTTTTGATCTAGAAATCGCCCTCCTGCTTCCCCTTCCTTGAGCTATCCAATCAAACAACCTAAACACAATACTCACAATAGCCTTATTCTTAATCTCCCTACTAGCAGCTAGCTTAGCCTATGAATGAACTCAAGAAGGCCTAGAATGAGCCGAATATGGTATTTAGTTTAAAATAAAACAAGTGATTTCGACCCACTAGACTGTGATCAAATTCACAACTACCAAGTGACCTTAATCCATATAAATGTTCTCATAGCCTTCAGCATATCCCTTGTAGGCCTATTAATATATCGATCCCACCTAATATCCGCATTACTCTGTCTAGAAGGCATGATACTATCACTTTTCGTTCTAGCAGCCCTCACAATCCTAAATTCACACTTCACCTTAGCTAACATGATACCTATCATCCTCCTAGTTTTCGCAGCTTGTGAAGCAGCCATCGGACTAGCCCTACTAGTCATAGTCTCCAACACATATGGCACTGACTACGTACAAAGCCTCAACCTCCTCCAATGCTAAAATTTATTATCCCTACGATTATACTAATACCCCTAACCTGATTATCAAAAAATAATCTAATCTGAATTAACTCCACAGCCCATAGCCTACTAATTAGTTTCACAAGCCCACTTCTTCTTTTTAAAACTTTGTTTATTTATTTATTTATGGCTGTGTTGGGTCTTCGTTGCTACGCGTGGGCTTTCTCTATTTGTGGCGAGCAGGGGCTACTCTTTGTTGTGGTGCACGGGCTTCTCATTGTGGTGGCTTCTCTTGTTGCGGAGCATGGGCTATAGGCGCGCGGGCTTCAGTACTTGTGACACTTGGGCTCCAGTAGTTGTGGCTCACAGGCTCTAGAGCGCAGGCTCAGTAGTTGTGGCACACGGGCTTAGTTGCTCTGCGGCATGTGGGATCTTCCTGGACCAGGGCTCGAACCTGTGTCCCCTGCATTGGCAGGCAGATTCTCAACCACTGCGCCCCCTGGGAAGCCCAAGCCTCCTTCTTCTTAACCAATTCAACGACAGTAGCTTTAACTTCTCGTTAATATTCTTCTCCGACTCCCTATCCGCACCATTACTGGTCCTAACAATATGGCTCCTTCCCCTAATACTAATAGCCAGTCAATCTCACCTACTCAAAGAACCACTAATCCGAAAAAAATTATACATGACAATACTAATCATATTACAAACATTTTTAATCATAACATTTACCACCACAGAACTAATGCTATTTTACATTATATTTGAAGCTACACTAGTTCCTACCCTTATTATCATCACCTGCTGAGGTAACCAAACAGAACGCCTTACTGCAGGACTCTTTTTTATTCTACACACTAGTTGGATCACTCCCACTGCTAGTGGCATTAATATACATACAAAACACCATGGGCTCTCTGAATTTCCTAGTACTTCAACATTGAGCCTTACCACTATTGCAACTCCTGATCCAACGTCTTTATATGACTGGCCTGCATGATAGCATTTATAGTAAAAATACTCCTCTGTGGCCTCCACCTTTGATTACCCAAAGCACATGTAGAAGTTCCCATCGCAGGCTCTATAGTCTTTGCAGCTGTATTACTAAAACTCAGGGGCTACGGCATACTACGAATCACATCAATACTCAACCCCCCTTTGAGAAGATAAACAAAATTGATAAACCATTAGCCAAACTCATCAAGAAAAAAAGGGAGAAGACTCAAATCAGTAGAATTAGAAATGAAAAAGGAAAAGTAACAACTGACACTGTAGAAATACAAAGGATCATGAGAGATTACTACAAGCACTTATATGCCAATAAAATGGACAACCTGGAAGAAATGGACAAATTCTTAGAAAAGCACAACCTTCTGAGACTGAACCAGGAAGAAACAGAAAATATAAACAGACCAATCACAAGCACTGAAATTGAGACTGTGATTAAAAATCTTCCAACAAACAAAAGCCCAGGACCAGATGGCTTCACAGGCGAATTCTATCAAACACTTAGAGAAGAGCTAACACCTATCCTTCTCAAACTCTTCCAAAATATAGCAGAGGGAGGAACACTCCCAAACTCATTCTATGAGACCACCATCACCCTGATACCAAAACCAGACCAAGATACTACAAAAAAAGAAAATTACAGACCAATATCACTGATGAATATAGATGCAAAAATCCTCAACAAAATACTAGCAAACAGAATCCAACAGCACATTAAAAGGATCATACACCATGATCAAGTGGGGTTTATCCCAGGAATGCAAGGATTCTTCAATATATGCAAATCAGTCAATGTGATACACCATATTAACAAATTGAAGGATAAAAACCATATCATCTCAATAGATGCAGAAAAAGCTTTTGACAAAATTCAACACCCATTTATGATAAAAACCCTCCAGAAAGTAGGCATAGGGGAAACTTACCTCAACATAATAAAGGCCATATATGACAAACCCACAGCCAACATTGCTCTCAATGGTGAAAAACTGAAACCATTTCCACTAAGATCAGGAACAAGACAAGGTTGCCCACTCCCACCACTATTATTCAACATAGTTTTGGAAGTTTTAGCCACAGCAATCAGAGAAGAAAAAGAAAAAAAAGGAATCCAAATTGGAAAAGAAGAAGTAAAGCTGTCACTGTTTTCAGATGACATGATACTATACATAGAGAATCCTAAAGATGCTACCAGAAAACTACTAGAGCTAATCAATGAATTTGGCAAAGTAGCAGGATACAAAATTAATGCACAGAAATCTGTTACATTCCTATACACTAATGATGAAAAATCTGAAAGTGAAATTAAGAAAACACTCCCATTTACCATTGCAACAAAAAGAATAAAATACCTAGGAATAAATACTTAAGGAGATGAAAGACCTGTATGCAGAAAACTATAAGACACTGATGAAAGAAATTAAAGATGATACAAACAGATGGAGAGATATACCATGTTCTTGGATTGGAAGAATCGACATTGTGAAAATGACTCTACTACCCAAAGCAATCTACAGATTTCAGTGCAATCCCTCTCAAACTACCAATGGCATTTTTCACAGAACTAGAACAAAAATTTCACAATTTGTATGGAAACACAAAAGACCCCGAATAGCCAAAACAATCTTGAGAAAGAAAAACGGAGCTGGAGTAATCAGACTCCCTGACTTCAGACCATACTGCAAAGCTTCAGTAATCAGGACAGTATGGTACTGGCAGAAAAACAGAAATATAGATCAGTGGAACAGGATAGAAAGCCCAGAGATAAACCCATGCACATATGGTCACCTTATTTTTGATAAAGGAGGCAAGAATATACAGTGGAGAAAAGACAGCCTCTTCAATAAGTGGTGCTGGGAAAACTGGACAGCTACATATAAAAGAATGAAATTAGAACGCTCCCTAACACCATACACAAAAATAAACTCCAAATGGATTAAAGACCTAAACGTAAGGCCAGACACTATAAAACTGTTAGAGGAAAACATAGGCAGAACACTCTATGACATAAATCACAGCAATATCCTTTTTGACCCACCTCCTAGAGAAATGGAAATAAAAACAAAAATAAACAAATGGGACCTAATGAAACTTAAAAGCTTTTGCACAGCAAAGGAAACCATAAACAAGACAAAAAGACAACCCTCAGAATGGGAGAAAATATTTGCAAATGAAGCAACTGACAAAGGATTAATCTCCAGAATTTACCAGCAGCTCATGCAGCTGAATATCAAAAAAACGAACAACCCAATCCAAAAATGGGCAGAAGACCTAAATAGACATTTCTCCGAAGAAGATATACAGATTGCCAACAAACACATGAAAGGATGCTCTACATCACTAATCATTAGAGAAATGCAAATCAAATTACAATGGGGTATCACCTCACACAGGTCAGAATGGCCATCATCAAAAAATCTACAAACAATAAATGCTGGACAGGGTGTGGAAAAAAGGGAACCTTCTTGCGCTGTTGGTGGGAATGGAAATTGATACAGCCACTATGGAGAACAGTATGGAGGTTCCTTAAAAAACTAAAAATAGAACTACCATATGACCCAGCAATCCCACTACTGGGCATATACCCTGAAAAAACCATAATTCAGAAAGAGTCATGTACCATAATGTTCATTGCAGCTCTGTTTACAATAGCCAGGACATGGAAGCAACCTAAGTGTCCATCGACAGATGAATGGATAAAGAAGATGTGGCACATATATACAATGGAATATTACTCAGCCATAAAAAGAAACGAAACTGAATTATTTGTAATGAGGTGGATGGACCTAGAATCTGTCATACAGAGTGAAGAAAGTCAGAAAGAGAAAAACAAATACCGTATGCTAACACATATATATGGAATCTAAAAAAAAAAAAAAAAAAGGTTATGAAGAACCTAGGGGCAGGACAGGAATAAAGGCACAGACATAGAGAATGGACCTGAGGACACAGGGAGGGAGAAGGGTAAGCTGGGACGAAGTGAGAGAGTGGCATGGACTTATATATACTACCAAGTGTAAAATAGATAGCTAGTGGGAAGCACCCTCATAACACAGGGAGCTCAGCTCG
This sequence comes from Balaenoptera musculus, assembly GCF_009873245.2. NCBI lineage: Eukaryota > Metazoa > Chordata > Mammalia > Artiodactyla > Balaenopteridae > Balaenoptera > Balaenoptera musculus. The sequence goes on from NC_045798.1 coordinate 28,994,103, forward strand.
GTGCTTTGTGACCACCTAGAGGGGTGGGATAGGGAGGGTGGGAGGGAGACGCAAGAGGGAGGGGATATGGGGATATATGTATATGTATAGCTGATTCACTTTGTTATAAGCAGAAACTAACACACCATTGTAAAGCAATTATACTCCAATAGAGATGTTAAAAAAAAAAAAAAATGTCAGGGAAAGTTAGTGTTTGACCACCACTTACACTAGTTTTAAATTTAAAAAATCATATAGTATTCTTGAATTTAGCTTTCTTTCACTTTATCACTTTCTAACTTGTTTGATATTCACTTATTCATAATTTAATTTAGCCTCTTTAAATCCTTGGGGGAGTTTTGGGGGGCTTATTTACATTAATAATAAAAAAGAATGTAAATATAACTTTTCCCCCTAAACTGTTGAAACCAATTTCATTTGAGAACTGTAAGATAAGACGTAGCTTAGATGAAACATTTGGTTATTCTTTTGTCTGATGTGTATAAAATTAAATTTTATTGGTGGGAAATGATTAAATGATTGAAATTTGTAAAAAAAATTTCTAATGATAGTTGATCCCTAACTCTGACCTCCTTTTGCAGTTAATAGTCATTTTGATTCTATTTGCATTTAAAGAACTTAGTATTGGGTTGGTTAAAAACCTGAACGAACTTTTTGGCCAACCCTATATTTTATTCATAGGTATAATATAAATATATATATATATATATATATATATATACACAGACACACACACACACACACATACACACTATATATATACTAAAGGTTAAATAGCTAAAAATGTGTGCCTAGGTAGTTTTTATAGTTTAAATCAGGTATACCCAATCTTGATAGAGGATAAGTAACATATTTGGGCAAATGGATATAGATGGCAGTTATGGTGCTGTATCTAAAGCAGCTTCAGTCTGGGGATAGAAGAAGTACCTGAGATACTTCTCTGGCAGGGTTCCTCTTGGCTAGGATGGTCTCGTACATGATCAGAGGCCACAGTGGAGAGGAGATTCTTAGGAGAATACACAGGGTATGAAATGCATGACAGCCAGATTTTTTCAATTGATAGGAAATATGAGAACATTTGGGATTGACACTCACTAGTCATCTTCTTTTTATGATTTGGCTTGGGGAAGTTCTCCTCCAAGTTCTCCTTGTTCTTGAAGAAAAATGATAAAGTGCTGTGATCTCAGTGTATTTTTGAGGTCTCATGAAATTTAGGCAACTAATGTTTGGATTAATATCACTAGGGAAATTTTTTTAACCCAAATCCACACTGTACACGAAAAGGACCACAACTTCCATCATCGCATCCAACACAGGAGTGTCAGAAATGTGGCCTCTGCACTGCCCCTCCCTCTGTGCCTTGGAAACATTGCTAAATGGTCACGGGCTCCTCCCACCCCATAGCTGCCCTCAGAACTCTTCTGAAAGTGGTATCCTAGACAGCCACTACTGTTGGACTAGAATCTGCACAGGAGGGGAAACGTCTTTGCTATACAAGCTTTGAGTATTGCCAAATTACATGAAGCAGACAAAGATAGTATTTGAGTTTTGTTGAAAAAAGTTATGCTGAAACTGAAGTAATTATTTTTCAGTAGAAAATACTTGACATTTAATGATGTTTGTTCTATGAGATGATATAAAGTTTAGTTAATTAAGGTTGCTAAATAGAAAGAAAAAAATAACCTAATAATTAACAAAATGTATTACTAGAACTTTCATTTCAGAACAGGCTCAGTTATATTTGGTTACTCTAGTGCCATGGAATAGGTTGGGAGGGTTTGGTGGTGGAGGAGGGACAGAAATCAGGTGTGTTAGCTCTGTAAGGCAGTCAGCCAGGCTCGTTCGTCGGATGAGCAAGCAGAGCCAGAAGGGAGGCAGGGGCTGCAGATAAGGGCCAGTAAGTGGTCTGTGCTGGGGATATTAGGTCCAAGGGCTAGGTAGTCCCTAGGAAGGCAACTGGCAATAATAAGCCAAGCCACGGCTTGCTTCCTTTTTTTTTTTTTTTTAAGATAAAGGATTTAGTTACAGGGTCTAGGATGCAAAGTACAGTCTGAGTCTCAAAGTTAAAGCAGAAGCCCCCACATTTCAGAATTGGGTTAAACTTGAGGTTTATGGCAAAGGTGACTTGATGCTGAAGGTTCTAGAGCCTGGCTTGGGGCAGAGTCTGCCAATGGGGGTCAGATGATCTCAAGGAAGGAGAGTCAAATTCTGAGGAGAACCTGTCACACAGACATGTTGTCCATGAGTGAAGAGATGAATGAACGCTTCGTCCATAAGTGGTACTCAAATGAAAGGTTATGTTCCTCACCAGGGTCAGGATCAAAATCAGTTATCTGAAGGGAATTCCCTGGCAGTCCAGTGGTTAGGACTGCTCGCTCTCACTGCCGAGGGCCCGGGTTCAATCCCTGGTCCGGGAACTAAGATCCCACAAGCCACACAGCGTGGCCAAAAAAATCAGTCATCTGTAAGAGCAATGCTGATTATACAAGGAAACATATAATGGCTTTAAGTTCTACACTTCCTTAAAATGGTAAGATTATGCTCCAAATCCTACAAAATGTGATTAAGTGTATTGTTCACACTGATTATTCAGGGGTTTCCTTTGTCTTATTAAAGGGACTTATAAAGCTCACATAAACACAGCATATTTTTTTTCTCTGCCCACATTTATTAGTTGTGAGCAGGGGATGAGTAAACCAAAGTGATACTTAGCAAATTAAAAAAAAAAATTATTTATTTATTTGGCTGTGCCAGGTCTTAGTTGCTGTATGTGTGATCTAGTTCCCTGACCAGGGATCAAACCTGGGCCCCCTGCATTGGGAGCATGGAGTCTTAACTGCTGGACCACCAGGGAAGTCCCAGTACTTAGCAAAATTTGTTGTTAATATTCTTTATTTTATTTTATTTATTTATTTTTTAACATCTTTATTAGAGCATAATTGCTTTACAATGGTGTGTCAGTTTCTGCTTTATAACAAAGTGAATCAGTTATACATATACATATGTCCCCATATCTCTTCCCTCTTGCATCTCCCTCCCTCCCACCCTCCCTATCCCACCCCTCTAGGTGGTCACAAAGCACCGAGCTGAGCTCCCTGTGCTATGAGGCTGCTTCCCACTAGCTATCTATTTTACACTTGGTAGTATATATAAGTCCATGCCACTCTCTCACTTATTCTTGAACTTTGCCCCCTAGTGCCAACCTGTGCTTCACTTCTGGGCACTCGTTGCTTCCTAGTCTCTCCCTTACTGGGCTGGGCGACTGGTCCCAGTTCTTTGACCTTCACTGAGTCATTTTATTCTTCAGAGCTTGAGCTTCCTCAGCTGTAAAAATGAAGGTTTTACAGCAGTGCTTCTCAGGTCTGGGCTTCACACCAGCAGGTAGAATATGTTTGATCCATATAAAGCAAGTGTGGATTAATTTGAAGTACTAATATTTCATTAAGAATAATTTATTTTCTTAGAATTTAAAAGAGCATTGTGGGGGTGGTTTGAATGGCATGGATATCTAGAAATGTCTAGGAAATTTTGGATGGATGCCTTTTGTCTTTAATACGTTTCTGGCAGAGGTGTTCAGAATAGTTCCATTGATCATAGCGTTTCCTTTAAGGTTGGGGCCTTGTGAAAATAATTGTCATTCCATCTGAATGAAGCTTTCAACCAGAGTTATTCAGGGTAGGGAGATGAAAAATTATAATAACCAGAATCATTCTTAGTGCTGTCAGTTTTGGAAGGAGAACTTGAGAGGTAAGATAAGACTCTGCCTGTGCACAGGCAGTGGACGATGAGCACTACATGCCCTGGACGGGACAGGGAGGAGAGAAGATGGTGAGGGGAGGGCAGAGGAGAGTGGGGTGAGGGCCGTGAGCCCCGAGTCTTCTCCCGTGGCTGACGCAGCACATACAGGTGCAGGGGACTCAAGATGGACAGACGGCATGGCGGGCTTCCTCCTTACAGGTCAGGGCATGGGTATGGGCCTGTCAATTATACCTCCATATCTGAGGGGTCAAGCGGTCTGTGGACCACAGCTTTTTGGGTTTGGAAGAGGAAAGTCTTTTTGACTTATTTTCTCCCTGGAGAGAATGCTTCAAAGACTTAAGTGGTAATAGAGCTAATGTTTTATCAAGTACTTATCGTGTGACAGGTGACAGGCTAAGCAGTTTACTTTGATTATTACTTCTGCTCCTCACAACAACCCTGTGATAGGTACTGTTATTAACCTCCACCTTACAGATGGGGTGTGAAGTGTAGAGGCCTTAAGTACAGCCAACAGCCCACCTGGGATTCAAACCCCAAAAGTCTGGCCTGGAGTCCTTGCTCTTAACCACTGTGCTCTGTTGTCCTGTGCCCTGTGGGTCATTCTCTATGGGATTAGCCGGTATACAGGGTGGCCTGAGGGTCATGTTTGGGATGGTGAGAGGACATCATATTGCTTTGACTTTTTGATGGTCTGTGTATTTGTTTTCTGTAACAAATCACCAATAATTTTGTGGCTTAAAACAATACAAAATTATTATCCTACAGTTTTATCAGTCAGAAGTCTGAAAATGGGTCCTGTGGGCTAAAATTGAGTTGTTGGCAGGGCTGTATTCCTTCAGGAGCCTCCAGGGGAAAATCTGTTCCTTGCCTTTTCCAGCCTCTAGAGAGGCTTTCCACATTCCTTGGCTTTGTGTCCCCCTTCCTGCAATCATGTCACTCCAGCCTCTGCTTCCATCACCACCGCTCCTTCTCTGGATCTCTTGTAAGGCCCCTTGTGATTGCATTGGTCCCACCTGGATAATCCAGGGTACTCTTCCCCACCTCAAGACCCCTAACCACAGCTGCAAATCACTTTGCCATTAAAGTAATATATTCACAGAGTCTGAGGATGAGGATGTGGACATCTTTGGGGGGGGGGGGTGTCATTATTTGGCTTATTTAGTCTCTCTCTTTATGGGTTGATGATAGATATGGCCATTCCAGACTTCCTTATTTTCACTTTTGAGTAATAACTGATGAAACCCCCCTTCTCACCACCCTGGCCTGAGCCTCTGCTGATGTTGTCCCCCCAGATACCATCACATGAGGAGAGGAGAGTATGTGTGTTAGGAAGCTCTGGAGAGAGGTGTAGAGTAAAAGGTAGTGGCTTTTAAAGATCTTAGTGAGCAGGTATAAAAATGAGCTGAATTTTACAACAATCCATCATATGACTTAGCTACTTTTTGTATTTCAAAGTCTATACCTCTTTTACATGGTTGTAATCTGGTAAACATAAAAATTTATATTCAGTTTCTCTATAGAACATTTTATCACAAGAGTTTTGAAGAATAACTAAGATCTTTCTGTTAATTCACGCTGCCGGTTTTACTTAGGACTTTATTTTCACGTGTCCACGTCACCCTTCTTTCCACAGGGTTGTGATGATAAGCGCACCAGTTGCTGAGCCCCTACTGTAGGCATCGTGCAGAGCGCTTCAAAACATTTTTTATTTCATTTAATTTTCGTATTGGCCTCATGAGGTTGGAATTATCCCACTTTTTTTGTAGATGAGAAAGCTGAAAACTCTGGGAAGTATCTTATTTTAAAGTCGCATCACACAATTATTAAGTGATGGAAGGACGATTTGAACCTAGGCCTGTCAAAATCTAATGGCTTATTCTTGATACTTATTCTACCAGATGGCCTTACCAAGGCAGCCAAGAAAAAGGCTTACTTAGATGCTCAACTGCTTGAACATCAGCAGTTGTGAAGAAATATATTAGCATAGGGCCATTATGGCGGTGGAAAGTTAAATTTTATTTCATTCTTCCTGACAGCCAGGACAAGAAGAGAAACTTAATGAAACTCTTTAGTTGGTCAGAGAGTATACTAGTTTTCTCCCATTTCTAAATTCTAAGTTCCTGTTAATCTTTGAACATTTATACTAGTGAATTTGTTTGATATAGAGGATAATGATTTTATAATTTAACAGTCAAAATAAAAGTATCTTCTATGTAGCTGTTTCTTTTGTCAAATGCATAGCTTTTTTTTCCTCATTAAAAATGTAACTTGGAAAAAATGATTTTATGGGGGAGGTGGGTATAAGCTAATGATTACATAGTTTCACTCTCCTTACTTTTGATACAGAAACAGCAAACTAGGGACTTCCCTAGCGGTCCAGTGGTTAAGGCTCTGTGCTCCCAATGTAGGGGGCATGGTTCGATCCCTGGTCGGGAAACTAAGATCCCACATGCTGCATGGCGCGGCCTAAAAACAAACCAACAAACAAAAACCCCCCAGCAAACTAAAGTATATGCTGATCATGGATTTTAAGCCCTCAGTGGCCATGGTGTTTCAGAAATCCAGGCTTGGTTAGGCTGCAGGAATTATTTTATTGCTGAATTTCAGCCTGTTAACTGTTCAAAACTATTCTCTTTTTTTTTTTCTAGTATTAATATAAAAACTGTCCAAAAAGCCTACTACTTCTCTCTTATAAAATATTTGAGTTCTTAAGCTAGTGCTGTTGTTGATATGTTTTGATCAAGTCGTTGAGAATACTTTCCTTGGAAAAATGGAGCATGTTCAGGGCATCCTTCTTTCCTTCTTCCCCTACTCCACCCCTGATTAGCCCATCAGCAGGTTCTGTGCGTTCTGCTCCTGATTCATACCTTGCATCCACTGCTTTTCTTCCTGGATGCTGCCACCACCAGGCTGGCAGCCCCGTTGCTCCCCAAGACAGTGACAGTGGCCTCCTCACTGGCCGCAGGCTTTCACTTTGACCCTCTCTGCTGCTTTTTTCATATGGCATGACTGACCTGGAAACCTATCTCGCACCAGCTCACGCTCTTCCTAGCATCCTCCAGGAGCTTCCCATTGTACTTCACATCAAATTGAAACTCCCTGTACTGTCTTTCAAGGCCCATGTGATCTGCCCCCTCCTGTCCTTGCAGAAGCTTCCAGGGCCCTCCCACAGCTGCCACCTCGTTCCAGACAGAGCAGCAGCTTCCCCAACCCTGCAGTGAGTTGCTACCCCACTTCAAGGTCTCTATTTAAATGTCATCTTCTCAAGGAGTCTTTCCAGCTGTTTTCTTTCTCTCCCTTTTCTGTCCTTAATGGCATTGATTACCAGTTGTAATTATTTTATTTGATTGCCTTTTTTGGTCTCTTTTCACTAACATGTAAGCGCTATGGGGCAAGGACCATTCCTGACTTGTTTGCTGCTTTATCATCAGTGTTACCAGTAGTATTTAGTAGGTCTTCAGTAAATATTTATTGAAGGAACGAGGGGGATAGGAGTGAGCTGGCGAGAAGGCGGATGTACCTATTGATACTGCTTTGTTTCACCATGAAAAAGAACAGATAGACCTAGACACTGCCCAGAGTTTGGTCACATAGGAAAAAATTGTAGAATAATCCTCAGAGCCATTTATTCATCCTAAAAGTTACCGGGATTCTGTGTCTTTTTGGCAGGCATAGTTTGCCTTTTGTGTATTCAGCTAATGTGAATCATATTGATAATGTGACTGTGTGATAATTCAGCCATATGCTGAGGTTTCTACTCTGAAGACTGGAGTACTACCTTAATTTAAAACTATTATTCACCTCTGTGAACATCTGTGAATTTTTTTGAAACTATGCCTTAATTCCCACCAGATAGTTGTGTGGTTCATCAGAATTTGTGATTCCATTGAGGTGAGGCCGTTTCAGAAAGTGCTGTGTGAACAGCGGGGCTCTGAGTGGCCTACTGGGTGGGATGTATTCCCTCTGGTACCTTATTGAGCAGGCCTGCTGAGTGGGATTATCTGATTATCAACATTTGAGATTTAAAATGTCTGCTAAAGATGACAGTGCTTCTTAGGTGATGAGTTCTTTATGACAGACATTTCATACTAGGACTAGTGTGGTTTTTTAAAAGCCATTCTATGTTAATTTATAGGAAGATATTAGTTTTTCTGTTTCCTGGGACATGAGGGAACTTGTCTAGGAAATCTTAAGAGCATCAGATATTTCAGAATTAGTTAAAAAGAAGAGTCTAAACCCCAGCCTTGATTCTTGCAGCATTGTTAAAATGCTCTTTTGAGAAATACTGAACTGAATTCTTGGCTTGCTATGCAAATCATCCCTCTTCCTAGTGTGTAAGTACTTTGATAATGTTAAAATATTTTGAAACTTAATGTTTAAATACCATTTCAGATATTTGATTTTATTTTGTATCATCACATAGTTAATCTAGCCTTCTAATTAAACTCAACCTAATAAAAATTAATAGAATCAATAAATCAGTAAAGTTGTTACTTTAATTGAAAGAACTAATTTACTGCATTTAATAATCTCAAACCTTGCTTAGGCCTACCATCAGCTTAGGTTACTGGAACTGTTGAAAGTGAAGTCATGGGATTGTTGAAAGTGAAGTCATAAGATTGTAGGTTTTAGAGGGATTCCTTAGGTCTTGTTCTGTAAACAGAGGTGGCCAACCTTTGAAGAAAGGCTCAAAGGTGTCACATGAAAATCCTAGGTGCTGTACTGGAAGTTTCCAGCTGTTAAATTGTGGGTGCCTTTCCCCAGAAACAATGTCATCAGTGGTAGGTAGCTGGGACGCTGGCCCCTGCAAGTGGGAATGGAGGAGCAGGGTAACAAAAGCACACTGATACTTGTGCGGGGCTCGGAGCCTTGGAGGCTTCTCTTCTCGCTCTGTCATTTTGTGCATGTTTGGCTCCTCAGGCTCAGATTACCCATTTATGGATGAGTGGATTGGGCAAGATCATTTCCAGGGTTCCTTTAAGCTCTGCTGTCATGTAATTGGGATTTTCTGATTCTTGGGTCAGAGTCTGAGCAGGGATTTGGATGGCAGAGTAGTGCAGGTGGTCAGGCACTTCATACTTAACCACCTTTTCTTATTTATTTATTTATTTATTTATTTAATTCATTTATTTTTGGCTGCGTTGGGTCTTTGCTGCTGCACGTGGGCTTTCAATAGTTGCGTTGAGCGGGGGCTACTCATTGTTGCGGTGCGCGGGTTTCTCATTGCGGTGGCTTCTCTTGTTGCGGAGCATGGGCTCTAGGCATGCAAGCTTCAGTATTTGTGGCTCACAGGCTTAGTTGCTCCCTGGCATGTGGGATCTTCCTGGACCAGGGATCGAACCTATGTCCCCTGAATTGGCAGGTGGATTCTTAAGTACTACACCACCAGGGAAGTCCCTAACCACCATTTCATATTTGTGTGACTTACCAGCTCAGATTGAATAACTGAAAGTAGTGTATGTTCTCACAAAAATTTTGGTACTCTTACAGGAAAGCATTTTCAGTTTTTTTTGTTTTTGTTTTTGTTTTTTTTTTTAATAAATGTTCTTATTATTGGAATAAGCCTCCCTAAATAGTCTTTTTTTTTTTTTAAAGGAATTCCTTTATTTTTATTTTTTATTTATTTATTCATTTATTTTTGGCTGTGTTGGGTCTTCGTTTCTGTGCTTTCTCTAGTTGCAGCGAGCGGGGGCCACTCTTCATCGCGGTGCGTGGGCCTCTCACTATCGCGGCCTCTCTTGTTGCGGAGCACAGGCTCCAGTCGCGCAGGCTCAGCAGTTGTGGCTCACGGGCCCAGTCGCTCCGCGGCATGTGGGATCCTCCCAGACCAGGGCTCGAACCCGTGTCCCTTGCATTGGCAGGCAGACCCTCAACCACTGCGCCACCAGGGAAGCCCGCATTTTCAGTTTTATAATAGAGGTCACTGAAAAAATCTTACAGGACTTGTACCTCCTTCATTCTTTGAGCACTTCATTACTTTCTAGTGCAAAGTAATGAAGCTTATCTTATAATTTCCAGCTTATCTTATAATTTACCTGTCCCAGCCCTGATTTCTGCCAATTTCCCGAAGTCCTGGTTCCTTTGAGTGGGAGTCGGCTAGGAATGCTCTTGCAAACTGGGGTGCTGTTGTTTCTCCCTCTTTTGGAGGGCAGAGCTAGGAAATAGATCGTTTTCTGAAGTTGTATAATACCTCTTGGTCCAGTTTGCCACTGCAGGGCTCGTCTCTCCTTCCCACATGTTAGGTTTGTATATTCTTTTCCACTCTGTTGCTGATTCCCAACAATATCACTGTATTTACTAGTTTGCTCAGTGCTACAGTACATACAAAACAGTTTCAGAATTTTTCACCAATGCTATTACCAACAACAAACCTACTAGATAAAATTGTTTTTCTTTGTAATTCTCTTTACCCTGAGAATGTATCATACCGAAGATGTATATCCATGTACTCTCAGAGAGGTTACTCTCTCTTATGGCTTGTCTTAATACTGTATTTCTCCCTCCCTCTTCCTCCTTTACAGAGTAGACACTCAGTAAATGTTTGCTGAGAGGTATTCTGTGCCCTTCTGTGAGCTATTCCTGTCCACAGTACTTTCCTATGTTAAATTAATTACCATTTCTATAGGAGTGAAGTATAATTAATCTACCAAAAGCACTAATGTTCTGAGCAGTCATATATAAATAAATAAAAGATAATATATAATATGAAAAATGTAACTATAATACATAATTTTATATAACACTAAGTATATAAATAACAGTTATATATTTATCAAACTCTAGTATATACACACATATATTAAACCCATTTTGTCAGTGTCTTCATATAATTTAAAATTATTTATTGCTTATATATCATTTTTAATTCACAGAACCCAAGGTTCCTTATTTTCTGGTCTCAATTTCAGCCAGTATTTCACATTAGCATCATTAGGTCAACAGAAATGTGGGTTTCAACTTTATTTTTCATCAAGAGTTAGGAGGCATATAAAAACATTATTTATGATTTTGTTTTTTTGGTGGTATCATCATAGACTCTAAGGTATATAAATTCTCATTAATCGTTAAAAAAAAAATCACAGACTGATGGAACAACCCATCAGTTGTTGGGGAGAAGGAGTTAGCTAGGAGGAAAGATAGTTTTGGGTGGAGGGAAAGAGGTAGAGATACATATATATTTGAACTTAGGACAATGAAATTTAAGAAATGTAGACTGGGGAAATTAAGTTTTTTAGCATCCAGTATAAATATGTTATGTATTCTTTTTGTTAAAGCTATTTAATAAGTGATTCTCCTTTAAAAATAGCTGTTTTTTTATTTTGAAAGTATGTTTTAATCACCCAAATTGACAGAAATATGTAACTGTACATGTCCTTTGGTATTATGTCTCGGTGATGACGAGAAAATGTTAACGTTGGTGCAGCCAAATATTGTTCAGTCTGGTTATTCTTCATTCTTTTTTTTTTTTTAAATTTATTTAATTTATTTTTTTATGGCTGTGTTGGGTCTTCACCTCTGCACGAGGGCTTTCTCTAGTTGCGGCAAGTGGGGACCACTCTTCATCGCAGTGCGCGGGCCTCTCATTACCATGGCCTCTCTTACTGCAGAGCACAGGCTCCAGACGCGCAGGCTCAGTAACTGTGGCTCACGGGCCCAGTCGCTCCGCGGCATGTGGGATCCTCCCAGACCAGGGCTCGAACCCGTATCCCCTGCACTGGCAGGCAGACTCTCAACCACTGTGCCACCAGGGAAGCCCCCAGTCTGGTTATTCTATGGATGATCCTCTACTGGAAGAATTACTAAATTAATTATATGGTTGTGTCTCTTCATGTATTAAAGAAAAACAACCATTGTATATTAAATAGGAGTTTGAAACATTTCTGCTTTAATTGAAACGATCAGTGTAACTTTAAACTGGAAATATATTTAGGGAAGAGCCCAAGAGTCTTTTAAAGATCTTTTTAAGGTATTTAAAAGTATTTTAAGTGGTACCTTTTAAAGGCCTTTAAAGTATTTTAAGTTATTTTAAAAAGAAAGCAAGAAAAAAGTATTTTTATTTTACTTTCATTAATTTATATATGTGTATTAAATATGTGTATATGTTTTATATCTTATTACAGTTAAGCATGTTCTTCCCATCTTTTTCTTTATTATTCTCTTATGGGTATTTTTTGTTTGTTTGTTTGTTTTTGTTTTTAATTGAAGTATAGCTGGTTTACAATATTGTGTTAGTTTCAGGTGTACAGAAAAGTGATTCGGATATATATATATATATATATATTTTTTTTCAATTCTTTTCCTTTTTTTAAAAAAATTATTTATTTATTTATTTATGGCTGTGTTGGGTCTTCGTTTCTGTGCGAGGGCTTTCTCTAGTTGCGGCAAGTGGGGGCCACTCTTCATCGCGTTGCGCGGGTCTCTCATTATCGCGGCCTCTCTTGTTGCGGAGCACAGGCTCCAGACGCGCAGGCTCAGTAATTGTGGCTCACGGGCCTAGTTGCTCCGCGGCATGTGGGATCTTCCCAGACCAGGGCTCGAACCCGTGTCCCCTGCATTGGCAGGCAGATTCTCAACCACTGCGCCACCAGGGAAGCCCTCTTATGGGTATTTTTAAATTTAAATCCCTAAGCAGGACCTTCTAGAAACTTGGTCATTCTAACACCTTTTTTTGTGTGTAAATTTTCATAGATATAATGAAGCCATAGTCAGAATAGCTCAGATATGTTTTGTCAATGATTAAAAAACCCAAAATCCTCTGAAAGTAACTTTTTGTATTTTCATTACAGGTAAATTGGAATATTCACATTGTACAGAAACAGAGGTAAGAAAAATCCTCAAATATTTCTCAGTAATGCAGCTTTGAAGTTCTCTTTAGACTAACTTGAGTTCTGAAATATCTCACTATGGGTTTTTGGTTTTCTGATAAGAATGTACTGAGAGTAAGTATATATTTTTTATATTTAGGAAGAGTAAAATGTGAAGAAAAATCAATTATCTCGTCCATAGTTTTAAAATGTCAAGGTGTGTTATAAAGATCAGCTTAGTCATAATTTTAAAAATTTCCTATGTTGTTGTTTATGAAATGGAGTTAACTAAGATTCAGAGCCCTTAATAAGAAGTAGTTTACATTCAGTTTTTTAATAATCCAATCTAGTATGTCATAATAAATCTTTTAAATGTGTTGGACTCCTATGGAGTTGCCTGGGAGTAGGAAAAAATAGGGACTTGGGAAGTGTTTCAGCAAGATTACTGATGAATTAAATGCTTTGTCATTTGCATAAGTAGGTTTATTATTTTCTAATAATTTAAATAATTTAAAATTCTGATTGTGAAATTTAATGCGACTCCATGTGTCCCTTTTAGAAATTTCAGTGGTGACACTGAAATATGAGGGCAGCATTGATGAATTATGTATGTGTGGTGGTCTTTTCTGGAGCTGTTGCGTCATCCTTAATTAGGAGTCTTAGGTCTTTTGTTAATGGCAATGCCTAATTAAGGATTTAAGAAGTTATTTTTCTAATTTTATAATACATTTACATGTTGATACAGGTTTTATTAAATTTTAATTGTTATTTTAAGTAAGATGTAAGCTTCCTAAGGGATTATATTGTATAATAAAGGAGCAAAAATAATTTATTCTTTTTTGCATTCAGAAGTTATTCAACGCATTTTATGTTTTCTGTTCAACTTGAGAATTAGAGGTAATTTCTTCCAAATTAGCTGTAAAAATGAGCAAGAACTTAATATTTTTATATTGTGACAATTTTTGATGTATTGTTCAATATGATATAAAGGATTGGGATTTGATTTGAGTCCAAAAATACAAATTCTGTCTGTGGTTTCTGGTGTGCATCTTTCTAGCTATGTAATTTTGAGCAAGTAGTTTTTTCTCTCAGAACTTTGGCTTTCTTACTTATAAAATGTTAAAGATAATCTCTGTTAATCTCATGGGTTGTAAAATTTTTAAGTGATTATATAGGTGAAAAAGTTTTATAAACTCTAAAGACACACTATTATCTACATCAGAATGATACAAATATAATCAGCATTCATCTGCCTTTAGGTAATGAAATGTGAGGTTTTTACATACAAGGCATAGTCGTAAATCTCATTATTCTTACTATGTTTTGTTGCCATAAAATCAACATGGTTTTAACATTTTGTTTAGCACTTGCTTTGTATAGGAATGTCACTTCATGTTATCTCCTCTTTGATCCATAACTTGGATCACCAAAAGAATTGGAATCTAAACAGAACTCTCAGATTTTTTTTTTTTTTTTGGTCTGTTTGGAGAGGGAAAATCATGAGAAAATAAAAAGTTCAGTGTGATATTCAGTTTACAGAATGGGTTCAGGGTATTTTTTAGAGTAACAGTGGTTATTACCTCTGGGGAAGAGATTGCGATTGTGTATGGTGTTTTATCTATATTGTTTGGATTTTTTTTGAAATGAGAATGTCACTGTATATTACTTTGATAATTAAAATAATAAAAAGAAGGGGCAGTAGAGGGAGTGGGAACTTTTTCAAGAAGTTTGACTCCAGAGAAGGAGAAGATAGTTTAAGTAGGAAGTTTTGTTTTGTTTTTTAGCTTGGGGAAGACCATACATTTGGTGTTGGTAGTGGTAGAAAGGGGGCAGAGAGAGAGACAGAGACAGAGAGAGAGAGGGGGATTTTGCAAAAATGTAAAGCAATACCACCCCTTTCACTATTTTTTTTTGAGTTTCTATAAAAATGTTACACATATTAACATATTTAATATTATTTTTAAACAATTTTATTTGAATGATTCAATCAAAATTTCTCAGTTTTAATTTCTAATACGATAAATGTTTGATAGATTATAGCTCATATAACAAAAGCTCCTTGGACTCCCTGGTAATTTTTGAGTGTAAAAGGGGTCCTGAAGCTAACTAGTTTGAGACTGTTGGGCTGGGGCCTGAAGAGCAGAGATACTTCTTCCTGAGAAATGGAATTGGGGGTCCAGAGAGGTCAAACCAGAGCCCTAAGGTGGATGGTGGAAGGTGAGGAAAGCCGTGATATAGGGATGAAGCCAATCTGTTTTGAGAGCGACGGTCAGAACGGTGACTTCCAGAGCCTCTTTTCACCCTGAAATTGCTTTTCTGTTGAGAAAAGAGATTCCCTGTACCTCCTGTAAATGAGAAACCCCACGGGCCCTCTCTGGAGTTGGGTCCACTACAGCCAGGGCTGCGAACCCGGGTGCATGTGGGAGGAGTGGGAAGGGGCCTCGACCACCGAGAGCACGTGGAGGCCCACGGTGCACGTGCCCACAGCCTCTCCCTGGGAGGAGGGAGGGGCGCGCCTGAGCTCCGTCAGCGCCCCATTTTCTTCGCTCTGGTCTCGACCTAAGGCGGCTCGCTGTACAGGTCGAGCCTTGAGCACGGAGCCGGTGAATGAACACGGTGGGGTCGTGGTCGTGGGAGCCGGTGAATGAACACGGCGGACGCTTGCGGCTTCCCGTGGGGGAGAAGAAGGTCCGACTCCTGGGGAGGCTCCCAGACCCGAGGGGAGCCTCAGCCCCCTCACCTTTTCACGTGGCTGAAAGACGTGATTTGAAGTGTTTGACTGTTTATTTTAATAGTTTTCTTAGTACATAAAAATCATATTATGAAATCTTTTCTAGTTTTACTGATAGTCCTCTTTTTCATACTTTACCTGTATTCATAAAAACCAAGCAAAACTAGGACTTTAGAGAAAGCAAGGAGGCCATACATAGGCATTCAGTCAACTGTTAACGGGATTTTGTACCTCAAGAATAGCTTAATGTTTATTAAAATCAGGTGTTTTTCCTTATTTCTCACTGTGTGGAAATTTTTTTTGATACACTGGATTATACGAGTATTTTCCAGAGTTTGAACTCATGAAAGGAAATCTTTCATGTAATTTGTTTTAAAAGACATGCAAAATTTTTACTTTAATAGGCAATTTAATTTTTTTTACAACTTTGATTCTATTTTTTGAAGATATAATTTATATACAGTAGAATTTAAACTTTTTAGTTAAAATTATTCGAGTTTTGACAAACACCATCTCCACAGTCAAGTTCAGGTTCTGTGTCCCTCCCCCCTCCCCCGTTCCCCCCCACTCCCCCTCTTGTTTTTCCCTCCCCACCCCACAACTCCTGGCATCCACTGATCTGTATTCTGTCCCTTTGGTTTTGAGGAGGACCTGCAAGGTAAATAGTGTGTTATTCTCCCTCGGCCTCCCCTCCCGGAATGGCTCACAGCTCAAATTGGTAATTTATAAACTCTTGAGTGAAAAAAACCAAAGTCTTGCGTGACTGACCTGTACTTGGGATTTGCTTGTCAAGGAAGCAGTCCCAACCACAGTTTAGGGGAGCTTTCACTCCCAGTTTACAAGTTTTTCCTTCTGCCATTATTTAAATAGTCTTGTGGGTTATATACTCTTATACTTGAAGAAAAGGCTAAGCACTTAAAAATACTAAAACATAAAAGATCTGAATTTTCAAGCATCTTAATTGAGACCTTTTCATTGTTTTTAGCTTTCCAAATTTCATCACATTCTGTCTTCTATTAACTACAGTTAATTATGTAGCACTCAGAAGCCCTTTCCCTTTAGCAGGCAAGAAGGTTAAATGAGTAACCAGGACAATCATGTTCTGTTCTCCTTGATGGATTTGCTGTATTTTAGGTGGAATTGGTTAAAGCATTATATAAAGTTAAATAACTTTTGTCAATACTTTAATCTTGATAGAGCTAGTTTGTAAAAATCAGAGCATAGTGGAAAAATTTAAGCTTTACTGAGGGAAACTATGAAAAAGATTCATCTTCCCATCTTAGAAATAAAGTTCATGTGTACTGTATGTAAGTACTTACTGTTTCATTCCCACATACATCTTTAAAAAATACTTTAGAGCTTACTCTACACTGAGTTACTGTTATAGGCATTAATTTAATTCTCACAACAAATTTATGAAGTGGATACTAATTATTTGCATTTTGGAAATGAGAGCTAAAGTACGGAGAGGTTAAGTAACTTGCCCAAGGCCGTATAGCCAGTATGTTGCAGAACCACGTCTCTTCACCTTTCTTATGTTTGTGTTTATCCAGCCTTTATTTGTCTGCTGTGTGAGGCATCTGCATAATGCTGATAATTAATTTTGTGCCCCATTTGGGACAGTGAAATTGTCCTTATTCTGTATATGCTTCTCACCTATGACTCTTTTGGTCCTGGCATTATGTAGCCCGGGAATATGATCCTTTTGAATGGAACCCAGGCAAAGGAGTGAACGAACGCCATCCATGAACCTCCAGCCCCATTGTTAGGTGAATGTAGGGTCTGTACTGGAGTAATTTGTGAATTAGTCTGATTCTAAATTACTCAGAATGACTCAAGAATTATGCTGCATATCAATATTTTAACCTCCTTGGAAATCAGACCTAGAATTAGTCTGCTTTGTGGGGAAACCCAAAAGATTTTGAGAATGAGCCAAGAAATACATCATAGTATTTGGACTTACTGCATTCTGGTTATGTACAGTTTTTGATACAAACTGGACTATGTGAAAAATTTTAATGTTTCCTGAGCAGCCTAAAATAAACTGCCAAAGGTAGTATGTGGGTGTTTGCTGCTTTAATGCAGAGTATAATACGAAAAAAAATACCCATTTTGTCTTTAGCTAAATCAGCCCCCTGTACTTTGATTTTACCTCTGGCTCATGTAGACTCATGGTGATAGTTGGATGAGTAATCTCTCTTTTAATTGACATTTGATAGCCCTCAGTTAATTTCAAAAGTAAGTAAAAAATTAACATGAAAGAAGTATGTAATATCTTTACAAAAATGTTTGCATCAGCTTTAGCTGCATAGTGAGCCTTTTTTTTTAATTAATTAATTTATTTTTGGCTGCGTCGGGTCTTCGTTGTTGTGCGTCGGCTTTCTCTAGTTGCGGTGAGTGGGAGCTACTCCTTGTTGCAGTGTGCAGGCTTCTCATTGTGGTGGCCTCTCTTGTTGCGGAGCACGGGCTCTAGGCATGTGGGCTTCAGTAGTTGCAGCACGCGGGCTCAGTAGTTGTGGCTTGCGGGCTCTAGAGCGCAGGCTCAGTAGTAGTTGTGGCTTGCGGGCTCTAGAGCGCAGGCTCAGTAGTTGTAGCACAGGCTCAGTAGTTGTGGCACATGGGCTTAGTTGCTGCACAGCATGTGGGATCTTCCCGGACCAGGGCTCAAACCCGTGTCCCCTGCATTGGCAGGCGGATTCTTAACCACTGCACCACCAGGGAAGCCCCGAGCCTGTTTTATGTGATTGTGAAAATAGTATTTGATACCAAACTTAGTAAATCGAGGAATATCTAGCAGAAACAAAAAGGTATTACTATCACATCTGCCCTTTTATTGGAAGGCATTGTCTGATCTTAAACCTTGATTTAAGGGTTTATAAATAGGATTGTGTCATAAGTTAAAATGATGATACGTGTTCTTTAAAAGGATTGGAAGAGTAAGTTCAAATTAACTGCTGGTAACAACAGCATTTTCTCCTTGATCAGCAGACTAAAAGGAAGAGGAAGTATACTCACATTCCGCTTCCTGTCTTTTTGGATTAAATAATCCAAACATGCCTAAATTTACACAGCCATTTGATTGACGTTAAGTTATATGGTCTGGAAATCGGTTTGTGTGCCCTCAGAGTAAATTGTGTCTACCTTTGAGTTGTTACTTCTGAGTGTCAATACTAATGGAGGTTGGTAGTGAGATATTGATGATGTGATTTCATGTATCATCAGATGTAGACTGGCGGCATCATGATAGCTCCTCTATCTCTCTCTCCTCTGCCCCCTCATTCCCATCGCTCCCCTCTCTTCTCACTCTGTCTCAGATAATATTACCAAAATGGCCTTTCTGTGGTACAGTCATACATGTCGTAAATACAGGGGACATTTGTGGAGCCCTACATCAAGGATACCCTACATCAAGGACACAGGACAAAAATTCCGGAATTAACCGAGCTCCCATAGCAGCTGCTGCCATGGGCTCTCCTAATCTAAACCGGACAGCCCCCTGACTCCATATTAGGCAAAATAATCACCATGTAGTAACGTTGTAGCATCCTGACCAATCACCTAATGCCACCCTGACAGCAGGAATTTTCTTTGTCTTGAGGCTATAAAAGTTGGCTACTAGCCCACAAAGGGGGTCGACTTCCCTGGCTACCAGGAAGTCAGCCAGCTGTTCTTGCAGCGACCCTTTAAGGCCTGCTGTTCTGGCAGCGACCTTCTCTTTAATAAACTCTATCTTCCTTACATTCTGCCTTGTGTCTGGAAATTCTTTTCCAACCTGCACCCGGACCACAACAACATTGTTTGACCATAGGACACAAAATTTATAACAAGTAGTGTTCCTTTGTGTAGTTTTTACTATATTTGAAGACCAGTGACAGTTGTACTCTACGTATGTCTCACAAAGGATTTCAGAGTAACCAAATGATCTGGGAGTAAACATTTTATTCTTGAAGGAGCAGAAAGTTTACCTTTCAGGTAACTTAAGCACTTCTAAGTACTTTGATAATAGAGTAGAAAGTTTTCTTAATAACTTGCCTTATCCAGGGGCCATATCAATCTGCCTTAATGAATAGTTTAAATTTTAAATGTTTTTAATAAGATAAAATAGAAATTTTCAACACAGATAATACAATGCTGATAGTATCAAAGTGGAAAGGAGCTAGATTTTTAAAAAATTTTATTTATTTTATTTAATTTATTTTTGGCTGCATTGGGTCTTCCTTGCTGTGCGTAGGCTTTCTCTAGCTGCGGCAAGCGGGGATTACTCTTTGTTGCGGTGCGCGGGCTTCTCGTTGCTCTGGCTTCTCTTGTTGCGGAGCATGGGCTCTAGGCGCATGGGCTTCAGTAGTTGTGGCACGTGGGCTCAGTAGTCGTAGCGCACGGGCTTAGTTGCTCCGTGGCATGTGGGATCTTCCTGGACCAGGGCTCGAACCCGTGTCCCCTGCATTGGCAGGCTGATTCTTAATCACTGCGCCACCAGGGAAGTCCAAAGGAGCTAGATTTTTATTTCCTTTTCAAAGTACCTTTCTTCATTTATAGAAATTATGTTAGCTTGTTGTATTTTGTATCACAGGCAGATACAGAGAAGAAAGTAAAAATAACTTCATACCCTACCATCTAGTTGTAATGACTGTTTAGAATATTCTTCTAGACATTTCTTCCCATATATACATAATAAAGTTGACTTATTCTTTGAGCACCTTTATGTGCTACTCTTAGGGATACGTGCATCTTTGCGTAAATGACAAACTTGGCTTTAAGGAGTTAGCCAGGCTGATGGAAAGGGTTTGGATATGGAGTGGAACTTTCCAGGCAAAAGGACATCATAGTGAGGACTCAGAGAGCAAGCTGTTGTTGAAACTGACAGAGAGTAGGATGTCAGCATGGAGAGTGTGAGGGGGAAGGTATAGGAAATGGAGGCAGACAAGTGATGCCAGGTCTTAGAGGCTGTATTAAAGATTGGATGTAGATCCAGTGTCTCTTCAAGGGAAAAATCATTTCCTTCTGAAATTTTCTTCTGTTTCACTACGGTCATTCTTATTTTGCTATGTATCTTCATTTGCTTGTTGTTAGGAGGGGTATCGTTTTTATGCATTCACATTTCATCAGTTAAAGCATCATTTAATTAAATTGTTTTTGTAGTCACATAAGTAGAGTTGTATGAATAGGTTTGGGACTAGACTCAACTGACCTGTGGTAAACGTTCAGCTCCCTACCTGGTGACCTAAGAGTAGCTAGCCTGTTCATGGCCAGTAGTTGTCATGGAGATCAGTCAGTATGGTCTCTAGAGGACTGGGGAGTGTGAGATGGGAAAGTCAGCTAGATAGAGGCTGATTAAGAGCGCTTCTGCTGTTCAGTGTGGTGTCTCTTGGCATCTTCCCTAAATTTTGTAGAGATTTTACTGTATTTGGCAGATATTGTAAGACATATTTAAAAGAAAAACCTGTTAGCAGTAAAATTGATGTTGTGCTATTGTGATAATTACCTAATTTCTTTTGATGATGGTGTTTCTTAATTTTTTGTGAGAGGTTTATTGAAATGTAATTCACAAACTGTACAAGTCAACCGACCATTTACAGTGTGTGATTCATTAGCTTTTGTTATATTCACAGAATTATGCAGCCATCACCACAATCACTTTTAGAACATTTTTGTCACCTCTAAAAGAAATCTGTTACCCTTTAGCTATCATCCCCCATCTTCCCACTTCCTGTAGCAACCACTAATTTACTTTCTTTCTCTATAGATTTGTCTGCTCTGGACATTCCATGTAAGTGAATCATAATATGTGGTCTTCTGTGACTGACTGTGATTTTCACTTAACATAATGTTTTCAGGCTTCATCTGTGTTATAGCATGTATCAATACTTCATTCCTTTTTATTTCTGAATATTCAACTGTATGGATAGACCATATTTTGTTTTTACCCATTCATTAGTTGGTCGACATATGAGTCATTTCCACCATTTGGCCATTATGGATAACACACCTATAAACATTTCTGTACAGGTTTTTGTGTGGATGTAAGTTTTCATTTCTCTTGGATATATACACAAGAGCAGAATTTGTTGGGTCAACTGGTAACTCTGTGTTTTAACTTTTGAGGAACTACCATACTGCACCAGCAGTGTATGAATGTTTTGGTTTTTCCACATCCTCGCCAACACCCCTTATCTGACTTTTGTTCTAGCCATCCTAGTGGGTGTGAAATGGCATCTCGTGCTAGGGATTTGCATTTCCCTGATGACTGATGATGTTGAGCAGAGCATGTTTTCATGTGCTTATTGGACATTTGTACATCTTTGTAGAAATGTCTGTTTGGATCCTTTGCCCATTTTTAAATTGGGTTATTGTCTTTTTATTATTGAGTCGTAATAGTTCTTTATATATTCTAGAGACAGGTTCCTTGTCAGATATATGATTTGCAGATGTTTCCCCCCATCCTGTGAGTTTTCTTTTCATTTTTTTGATGGTATCCTTTCAAGCCCAAAAGTTTTTAATTTTGATGAAGACCAATCTTCTGTTTTTTCTTTCTTGTTTTGGTGGCATATCTAGAAATGCATTGCTAGGGACTTCCCTGGTGGTCTGGTGGTTAAGACTCCATGCTTCCACTGCAGGGGGTGTGGGTTTAATCCCTGGTTGGGGAATTAAGAATCCCGCATGCCGTGTGGCGCAGCCAAAAATAAAGAAAGAAAGAAAGAAAAATTAATTTTTAGATATGGTATGAAGGGTCCAACATCATTCTTTTGCATGTGGATATCCATTTGTTCCAGAGCTATATCTTGAAGAGACTATTTTTCTTCATTGAATGCTCTTGGTACCCTTATCAAAAATCAGTTGACCTGATGTGATTATAAATGGGATTGTTTTCTTAATTTCGTTTTTGGATTGTTCACTGTAAATATTTAGAAGTACAATTTATTTTTGTATAATGATCTTGTATCCTGCAATCTTGCTGAACTCATTTATTAGTTTTAGTAGTTTCTTAGTAGATTCCCTAGGGTTTTCTATGTACAAGATCATGTCATCTGTGAACAGAGATAGCTTTTCTTCTTCACTTCCAATATGGATGTCTTTTATTTCATTTTCTTGCTGTTTCTTTTTTTTTTAAAGCCTTTTTAAAAATAATTAAATTAATTTTTTTTGGCTGCGTTGGGTCTTCGTTGCTGTGCGCGGGCTTTCTCTAGTTGCGGTGAGCAGGGACTGCTCTTCGTTGTAATGCGTGGGCTTCTCATTGTGGTGGCTATTCTCTTGTTGCGGAGCACGGGCTCTAGGCGTGTGGGCTCAGTAGTTGTAGCTCGCGGGCTCCAGAGCACAGGCTCAGTAGTTGTGGCTCATGGGCTTAGTTGCTCTGTGGCATGTGGGATCTTCCTGGACCAGGAATTGAACCCGTGTCCCCTGCATTGGCAGGCGGATTCTTAACCGCTGCGCCACCTGGGAAGTCCCTTGCTGTTTCTTTTTAAAAATTGTTTTTATGGAACTCAGAGTCAGAGGGTGGAGTAATCCCCCAAACTCTTTAGGTAATTTACTTCAAATCTGTTTTATGAGAGAATATTGAAATATTTGAATGCTAAATCAGACTTTTGAAATAATCTTTATATAATTTATATTTCAAGTAGAAATATAAACTGTTTGTGTGTTGAAACATAGTTTGGCCTAGTATAACTGAATTTTGAGCTGTTTTTTGTTTCCTCTTAGGATCATTTTCTATTTAGAGTATCAACTTTATTGCAAGAGTACTTTCTAGAATATAAGTTTAAAAGGTATGTATGGCTTTCCAGTGAGGAGTTGGTGACTGACTTTACTTGTTGCACTCTCATGTTTTTATTCAGAGGTGTTTTTTTTTTTTTAAATTAATTAATTAATTAATTTTTGGCTGCGTTGGGTCTTCGTTGCTTTGCACGGGGTTTCTCTAGTTGCAACGAGCGGGTGCTACTCTTTGTTGCGGTGTGCGGGCTTCTCATTGCGGTGGCTTCTCTTGTTGCAGAGCATGGGCTGTAGGTGCGCAGGCTTCAGTAGTTGTGGCACGCAGGCTCAGTAGTTGTGGCGCATGGGCTTAGTTGCTCTGTGGCATGTGGGATCTTCCTGGACCAGGGCTCGAACCCGTGTCCCCTGCATTGGCAGGCGGATTCTGAACCACTGCGCCACCAGGGAAGTCCCAGAGCTTGTGTTTTAATACATAAATAAGTAAATAATTTGGTTAGGATTACATGAACATGGCAAAAATGAGAACGGTGGATACACGCTTTGGACACAAATATTCCCTCTTTAGAGGCAATAGTACCTGATATCTTAAACTTATTTATATAAATTTGGCTTTATTAAACTTGGAATTTTATTTTTTCCTTCTGCATGGTTAATAAAATTAGGTAGTTAATTCCAACATAATAAAAAGGAGCAAAACAATTATCATTTGTATTATTTAGTACTTTTCTTATTAAGGTATTTTCAAATATATTATTCTATTACTGTTATACAGCTTACACAGGAAAGAAATTTAATAAATTAATTAAAAATGGATCCACAACTGTAACTGTGAAATGGGCCCAGGGTCTCATGGTATTAGACCAGTAGGTATGGCCTGTAATTATGACTGCCATGTATTGTTAGAAGTGTCCCCTGTTGTTTTTGCAGGAGTCATTGTTACCAGATCTGATTTTAACTTGGGAAGGGAGGAAAACAGAATGCTTACAGGAAAGCAGCTGGCAAAAGAATTGAAGGAGATTGTGACCTTAAAATTTTTATTTAAACAGCTTGTTGTTTTCTGTTTTAAATTCCTTTGTTCTGGAAGGGACACAGGCCCTTTTAAGAATGGGAGATAGGAAAATTCTGCAACCCATGACAAGCTGTAAAAGGTTGCTAAGGAGATTCTGATGAGAAGGGGTAGTATTTAAATGATCTGTTACTGAGTTCTGACTTTAAAGGGAGGAAATGAAAGGAGGAGGGTGCTTTTATTTCACTCCTTTTAACTTTTAGAAAGCATGAAAAGCAAGAATCTTCTTTTTCCTTAAACACAGAATCACTTGGTTTGGATTAAATTAATTTGTGTGGTGTTAACATTATATTTTAAAATATTTAAGTATAGCACATTGAAAAAAGTGCATAGATCATTAGGTTGTAGCTTGATGAATTTTTACAGATAGTGATAATATTGTATTTTAATGTCACTTAAATGTACTGTATTATTATATATGTCTTTGAAGAATATTATCTTAAAATGTTCGATTTCAAGTGACCATCAAAGTGATAATTTCAAAGCATTACTGATTTTTAGTTTCTGTTTTTAATTACATGTTGCATTCCCCCACATTCTTTCCCAGTCTCCTGCTTGTTAAAACAAAAACTACGGGAAGAATTTCTTCCGGGAAGGAAGCAACCATTCTGTTTGGAACTTGTTTAGAACAGTGCTGTCCAATAGAAATATAACGGGGGGCCACATATGTAATTTTAAATGTTCTAGTAGCCACATTAAAAAATAAAATGAAAAAAAATAAATAAATAAAATGAAACAGGTGAAATCAGTTTTTATAATATATTTTATTTAACCCATTCTTTCTGAATTGTCAACATGTAATCAATATGAGAATTATTATTATTATTTTTTTAAAGTTTAATTTTTTATTTATTTATTTATGGCTCTGTTGGGTCTTCGTTTCTGTGTGAGGGCTTTCTCTAGTTCTGGTAAGTGGGGGCCACTCTTCATCGCGGTGCGCGGGCCTCTCTTGTTGTGGAGCACAGGCTCGAGACGCGCAGGCTCAGTAATTGTGGCTCATGGGCCTAGTTGTTCCGCGGCATGTGGGATCTTCCCAGACCAGGGCTCGAACCCGTGTCCCCTGCATTGGCAGGCAGATTCTCAACCACTGCGCCACCAGGGAAGCCCAATATGAGAATTATTAATGAACTATTTTGTATCTTTTTTTCATACTAACTCTTTCAAATCTGGTGTGTATTTTGCTTCAGCACTTCTCAGTTTGGGCTAGCCACACTTCAAGTGCTCAATAGCCACATTTGGTTAAAGAAATAGGGAGAAGAAGGAATGGAAATATTTAAGAAATGAGAAATTTGAAGGGACCAGAATAGTTTTAGTTCTGAATTATCTTTAAAAAATCATGAGGCTTAGTGGGGAGGCAGTAACAGAATGTTGAGGGGCTTGGTTAAATCTTGGTAAAACAGTAGATGCCTATTCTCAGATATACTGAGTAGATTCTAGGTAGGCAAGGGGGAGAGAGATTCCAGCCAGGCATGAATAACTGTGCTAATGAAGGAAGTGATTTCAGGGGCACCTGAGTCACAGAGTTGATTACCAAGCGCTTGAAGAAGCTATTGGAGACTAGAGTCCTTTTTCAACAAACATTTCTTGAGCACCTGCTGTGTCTAGGCTCTCTTCTAGGATTTGGGATACACCAGTGAACAAAACAGACAAAAATCTTGGCCCTCAAATATTTGCATTATACTAGGGGTAGACAGAAAATAAATATGATAAATAAGTAAACTATAGTATGTAGAAGGTTATGAGTGTGTTGGAGAAAAGTAATATAGAGAACTGTGATGGGGAGCATGGTGGTAGTAGTGATGGTGGTAGGTTTGCATTTTTAAACAAGGTGATTAGAATGGACCTCCCAAAATGGTTACAAATGAGCAAAAGCTTGAAGGAGGTAAGGGAGCAAGTATCTAGATATCTGGGAAAGAGCATTTCAGACAGAGCGAACAGTACTGCTCCCGTCTGAAGGTGGGAGAGTATCTGCTGAGCTCCTGTGATGGCAGGAGGCCATTGTGGTGGGAGCAGAGAGGAATGGGGTACCAGATCACCAAGGTAGTGCTTCTCCAACCTTAATATGCATACAACCCCCCTAAGGATCTTGGTAAAATTTAGATTCTGATTTGGTTGGTTTTGAGTGGAGCCAGAGATAACAAACTCTCAGGTGCTGCTGCTGCTGCTGTTAGGACCACACTTTGATTAGCAAGGATGTAAGGCCTTAAAGGCCATTGTAGGACTATGTAAATACGAGACTTTTGAGATCACCAAAGGAATGAGGGTAGACAGAAAAGAGAAGGGGCTAAGGGCTGAGCCCTGGAATACCCCCAACATTAAGAGGGTGGTGAGACAGGGAGGAACCAGTGAAGAAGCCTCAGAAGAAGTGACCAGAAAAGTAGGAGGAAAATCATGTGAGGGTCGTGTCCAGGACACCAAGTAACTAAAGCACATCTAGGAGGAGGAAGTGGCCTACTGTATGAAATGCTGTCTAACAGGTAAGTGAGATGAGAACTAGGAATTGGTTATTGAGTTTGACAGTGTGGTGGTTGCTGACAGGCGGCGTTGGTATAGTGGTATGAGGGCAAAAGTCATACTGAATGAGTTTAAAAGAGAAAGAAATTGGAGACAGTAAATAAAGTCAACTTATTGAGGCATTTTCCTGTAAACTGTGGGTATATCAGTTAATCTACTACATAACAAATAACTCTGAAACTTAGTGGCTTAAAACAACAAACATTTGCTCTGTCACCATTCCTGTGGGTCAGGAATGGCTCATCTGAGTGCTCTGGCTCATGTTTCTCAGGTTTAGTCAGGATATCGGCCAGGGTTGTGGTCATCCTAGGGCTCAGCTGGGGGACGGGGAGGGGCTCTGCTTCCACGATGGCTCCCTCACACAGCTGCTGGCGGGGGCCTCAGTTCCTCACCGCATGGCCTTCTCGTAGGCAGCACGGCGGCTGGCTTCTTGCAGAGAGTGTGACCCAAGATCGAGAAGCTAGAATGTCTTTGATGCCCTAGCCTTAGAAGTCACATTCTGTCACTTGTGCCTGTTTTCTGTTGGTCCTGTGGACACAGTGTGGGAGGCACTACATGAGAGAATAGGTGCCAAGTGTGGGGACTATCAGGGGCCACCTGGGAGTCTGGCTAACCCGGCGAGCTGGGGAGTTAGGACGATAGCTGGAGAGGAAGGTGGGATCCCAAAGAGTTCTTAGTTTTTGTTTTATTTTTGTATTGAAAAGAGAAGTAACAGCATATTTGTATGTTGATCCAGGAATGATCCAGTATACAAAGGAAGACTGTTGATGCAGAATAGAGGGGAGAATTGCTGGCGAATTATCCTTGAGGGTGGGAGCTAGAGCACAAGTGAAGGACTTGGGAATCGGCGTCACACAGGATGAGGACAGTCCATGTGGAGTAACAGGAGGGAAGACAGAGTCTGTGTGTATGGAAGGTGTTCAAAGGCAGTTAGATGTGATGGCAGGGGGTTTGTGGACGTGCTCTTCTGATGACTTCAGCCCTCGCAGTGGCATGAGCAGCAGGGTCCTTCTTGGCGTGGGGGCATGGGAGAGGAGGAGGGGAGATAGTCAGCTGGGACAGTGGGAGAGTCCATGGGCTAAGGAAATGTTGGTGGCTTCTGGGTTGCATTAGCCAACCACATGAGAGGCAGAATTGTAAATTTAAATAAATTTAAAGCAAGATCAGTCAGTACAGTTTTCTGTTTTGCTCCAGCCACATTCAGTTGTCAAAGGCATGTGAAGAGTGGGGTTTAACCAGTGTGTGGTGTAGTCAAAGGAGGTGAGGGAGAGTGAAAAGAACATAGGATCAATGGATTGGAGATCCTGGTGGGGTCAAAAGATTATTCAAGTCAGATCCTAGAGGGAATGAACTAGAAAGCTAGAAGGAGGTTGTCAAAGAAAGGGACCCTTGAAATGGAGGTGATGGAAGTTGCACTTATTGGTAATGAGGGAGTCCTGGGTATTGACACGGCAGTGGGTGGCACAGAAACGAGAGGCCAGGGTGTGGAAAGGTCCTGTTAACATCACCAAGAGTTGAGGGAGGAGAAGGACAGTGAAGCCGCAGGTCACGTACTGGCACTGTGTGGGGTACAGTCACAGATGAGAGCAGCGAGGAGGGCAGGTGTGTTCTGGGACAGAAGAGGCAAAGCTGGGGAGTTTTTTTTTTTTAATTTATTTATTTTTATTTTTGGCTGCGTTGGGTCTTCGTTGCTGTGCACGGGCCCTCTCCAGTTGTGGCGAGCGGGACTACTCTTCGTGGCGGTGCGTGGGCTTCTCCTTGCGGTGGCCTCCCCCGATGCGGAGCATGGGCTCTAGGCATGTGGGCTTCAGTAGTCGTGGCACATGGGCTCAGTAGTTGTGGCTCGTGGGCTCTAGAGCGCAGGCCCAGTAGTTGTGGCGCACGGGCTCAGCTGCTTCATGTCATGTGGGATCTTCCCGGACCAGGGCTCGAACCCATGTCCCCTGCATTGGCAGGCGGATTCCCAACCACTGCGCCACCAGGGAAGCCCAGCTGGGGAACTTTGAGGGGGAGTCAGGGAGGTGGGCGAGGAGGCACTGTGAGAAGCAAGGAGGACGTCTTCCCAATTCCAGGCCCAGCGATTTGAGAATTATTACAGAAAGGCCAGCCAGGACCAGCACTGCCCCTGGGGAGATTCAGGCTTAGGTTAGAGCAAGAAGGGGAAGGGGGAGCATTCAGAGAAGTTGAAGATACAGGGAACCCTTAGATGTGCACAACAGAAGGATTTCAAGAGTTGGGGAGGGGTGGACCCAGGCCTAGAAGAGGGGACCGTGGAGCCTCGTGGGATGCGAGGTGGGGAGGTGGGTCACGGGCGCCTGTGGCTTCTGTCCCCATCGCCATCAGTGGGGACACAGGCAGGGTGGTCTTAGTGCTGGTGCAGGTCTCAGGGCAGATGAGGTGTAGGGCGGTGGGTGCTGGAGAGGAGTGTGTGGGGCTACCTGTGACGCCAGCAGGTGGGAGACCCTGACTTCTCCCTGGCAGTGGAGCAGGCAACTGCTTAGGGAAAAAATGACAACAGCCCTTCTCACCTGGGTAATGACCGGGAGAGATGGCGGGGAAAGCAAAGTCAGACTTCAGTACTTGAATTTGCTGTGTTGGTGAACTGGCTCTCAAAACAAAACAAAACAACACTGATTTCTGTGGTCTAAATACTGCCACTTGGCCAATTTTAAGCCAGCAAAAGTTTAACCAACCAGCTTGCAAAATTCTGAAATTCTGCCCCCGGGCTCCTGATTAGTGGCTCTGGGCTCTGCAGCGCGCCGTGCGCTGTAGGGCTGATTCCGTGTCTTCTCTTTAAAATCATTTCGCCCCATTTGGGAGCTTTGGAGTTAGGCAGGCCTGGAACTAGTACTAATCCTCAATTTTGCTTCTGTATAGCCCCTAACCTTAGTGAGCCCCAGTTTCCTGTCTGTAAACTGATGATATTACCACCTGTCCCTGGGGTGGTTGTAAGGATTAGAGATCAGATAGGAAAAGTGCCTAGAACAGCTCCTGGGATGGCAGATACTATTGCTATTATTATTATTGTCATCACCTTAATGTAAAACTTTGTTAAAAGGAATTCACAAACCAGATTATATACTGCATTTTCATATGCAAACGTAGGAGTAGAGATTGCAGTTAATGTTTTGGAGAGCAATTTATCATTGAAGAGCATGGGTTTAATCCATTAATTCTATTTCTAGAAACTTTTTCAAAGAAAATAACTCTGAATGTGTGCAAAAATGTAGCAAGAAGATATTTATTTGCAGCACTTTTTAATATAATTTATTTTATATTGGAGCATAGTTGATTAACAATGTTGTATCAGTTTCAGGTGTACAGCAAAGTGATTCAGTTATAATGCAGCACTTTTTATAAGAGAGAAAAGTTAGCATCTGTCTAGCTGTCTCACTGTTGTGCAACAGAAGACTCTACATTATTAAAAACAAATGGATGGAATAGAATTGTTTATGTGGAAAGATGGTCCATTATGGTATAAAACAGATTATCAAGTAGTAGGTACCAAATGATCCAATTTTTATTAACAAATATGAACAGGACAAATATAATGAACTGTTAATAGTGAGATATAGATGAGATATATATTATATATATATAATGTTCTTTTATTTTTTAATGTTGAAATATATATATTTTTAAAATTAGGGATTATGCTTCCATTTATTGGGTCAGGTCATAAGTGTTTTTCATTAAAAATTTTTTTTTCATTGAAGTATAGTTGATTTACAATGTTTTAGTTTCTGGTGTACAGCAAAATGATTCATTCATATATATATTCTTTTCCTTTATGGGTTATTATAAGATAATGAATATAGTTCCCTGTGCTATACCGTAGGACTTTGTTGTTTATCTCTTTTATATATAGTAGTTTGTATCTGCTAATCCCAAACTCCTAATTTATTCCCCCCCCCTTCCCCTTTGGTAACCGTAAGTTTGTTTTCTATGTCTGTGGGTCTGTTTCTGTTTCATAGATAAGTGCACTTGAATCATATTTTAGATTCCACATGTAAGTGATACATGGTATTTGCCTTTCTTTGTCTGACTTCACTTAGTATGATAATCTCTAGGTCCATCCTATAATGTTCCTTTAGATTGCTTGTATTTTCCGAGATTTCTAATGGATATATTTTGCTTTTGTAATAAGAAAAGAGACATCATGGATATGTGTTGGGGTGGAGAGGAGGTATGTGAGGTGAACATAACATTTGCTTTCTTACTAATTCTGAGTGACTCGAGCATTCTGCACCATTTGTCCAAACTCAGACCCAGTCCTGTGACTAAGCCCAGGATGAGCAGGGGAGGCAACAAGCCATGCTCATTGCCTTAGAGCCTGGCCACAAGTCAGCGATAGTGTAGTAGATTCCCATAAAATTCAGTGTCTTTAGGGTTTTCGATGATTTTCACTAGGAGAGAAAATCGAAATAGGGTTGAGGTGGAAAGCGTCTGACAAGGTTACCCAAAAGAAAAAAATGTGAGACATAGGGGAAAGTTAGCAGTTGCGGGCCATCCTAAAAAGATGAACTGCAATTTCTTTTAAAGGCTTTCCAGGAATATTTTTGAATTAGCACAATCCATTTTCAAGAAACAGGACCTTGTGATCGTCACAAGTTACTCAAGCAATTAGAAACCAGGAAATTTGATCTTATGTAAACCAGTACATGAGTCACACAGTCAAACAAATAAAGTAACAAAGCTGAGAGATCCAGTGTGGTTCTTATACCAGATGACTTCTCAGATAACTGAAATATTTTCTGCAGTTTGTTTACCTTGAGCTAAGTAAAAAGCAAGTTGCATGTCCTAACAAAGTTATCTTTTATCCTATTGTTCAGCAGGTACGAGAGTAAGTCAGGTTTTTAATTATGTGTAGAGTACTAATAAAAGGGAACATTAGCACTGTTAACTGTAAAAGTCCGGTAATTAAAGGGAGAAGATAATTTACTGGTTTTAGTAAAATAAGCAGCCCTGGAAAGGAGCTAGACCAGGAGAGTAGCCCCTGAGCTAGGGAGGCGCAGAGACACCCTCTCCCCCTGCCCTCCCACTCCCTCCTCCCTCTTTCTTTCTTTCTCCTTCTCTCCCTCCTCCCTCTCTCCTTGTACCTCTCTCTTTCCTTTTCCTTCTTTCTACAAGAAAGCACCTACCCTGTGCCAGACACTGTTTTAGGCTTTGAGAGTATAACAATGGACAAGACAGACAAAAACCTCTGCTTGTGTGGATTTACATTCTACTGTTTATAGATAACATGCAAATAAATATATATAAAATAATATATGGTATTAAGTGCTATGAAGGAAAATAAAGGAGGGCAAGGGAATAGAGCATAAGTGGGCAAAGGGGTGGAGTGGACAGAGAAGAGAAGGGTATATTGTAGGAGTGAAGGTCTCTTTCATGGTGACATTTGAGCAGAGATCTGAATGATGTGAGGGAATAAGCCAGGCAGAAGAAAAAGCAAGTGTGAAGGCACTGCACAGAGAGGTACCCAGGTGGTCACAGAACATCAAGGAGGCCATTGTGGCTTGGGGAGGTGGTGGGTGAGGTCAGCCAGGTAGCAGCTGGCCAGATCATGCAGGGCCCTGTCAGCCACAGTGAGCATCCACAGAGTGTGTGGAAACCACTGGAGAGCTCTGTTTATTACAGCAACTAGTACTGCTCTCACTAATACAGATACTGACATACCTATTCAACAGAGATTTATTTGAGGACTATTACATATTTAATTCCCTCTTACCTAGGAATAACTCAGCTCACAGACAATGTAATTGAATTATTACATACAGGTCTCCTTACTTTGATAATTGGTAATGTATGAGATATTTGTAATCACATTTCTGAGTTTTTCTCTTATTGCTGGTTTGTTGTTTGGACATTTGTCCTCTAGGATTTGCTAGCAAACAAAATAATGTGATTAAAAAAATTTTTATTATGGTAAAAAACACATAAAATTTACGATCTTAACCATTTTTAAGCATACAGTTAAGCAGTGTTAAATGTATTCACATTGCTGGGCAACAGAGCTCCAGAATCTTTTCATCTTGAAAAAGTGAAACTCTGAACTACTAGCAAGAACTCTCCCTCCCCACAGTCCCTGGCAACCACCATTCTACTTTCTGTCTGTGTGAACTTGACTGCTCTAGGTGCTTCATATAAGTGGGATCATACAGTATTTGTCTTTTTGTGGTTGGCTTATTTCACTTAGCATGATGTCTCAAGGTTCATTCGCGTTGTAGCATGTGTCAGAATTTTCTTCCTTGTTAAGGTTGAATAATATTCCACTCTATGTTTAGAACACATTTTGTTTATTCATTTGTTTCTTGGTGGTCACTTGGGTTGATTCCCCGCCTTGGCCATTGTAAATAGTACTGCAGTCGACACAGGTGTGCAACCATTGGAGAGTTTTGAGCAGTGACATGATTTGGTCTGTCTTTTTCTCAAAAAGACAGACTGCAGTCTGGTTCTTCTCTTTCCCCATTAATAAGTAAGCAGAGATTTTGTGTTTATTTCTGCAAACTGTCTGGCACTCAAATATTTGAGGAAATAAATGACAGAACTAAACACTGAGCTGCAAGCTCTGGAAGCCACCAAGTGATTTTACGCTGTGTTAACTCACACACGTATTAGGTCAGTGGTCCTTTACTATATGGGGATCACAGACCTCATTGAAAATCTGATGAAAAATATGAAACCTTCCTCAGAAAAACAAGCACTCAAATATACTAAATGTTTACCTAAAATGTCAGTGGGTTCTTTAACTCCTGATGCCCATAGAAGGACTTCATATATAACTAGGGCATTGACTTTTTGGCTTATACTGGTGGCTTGGAGTGCTCATCCTACAGTGATATCAGAGATCTCATAGATTCAGTCCCTGAGCAGGCAGTGCCACTTAACTACAAATTGTAGGCTACACAGCATTTGCAGTTTTCATCAGCCTTATTTCATGGCAGGAGAGACTTATCCCCGCCATACACAGTAGACTGATTCCAAGTCTCCAACTGTGCATGAGTCCCTAACTCCTGGCTGCTACTGGATACAGAAGCTGAGAGACCATGACTGCAGCCCTTTTATTGCTGTTTTTCTGTTTGTTTCTGGTCAATGGAGATGCTGATCTTTTTTTGAGCATGGCTGTATCTCAGAAAGACAAAAAAAAAAAATTAGCTGTCATTTATCTGGAATGTGTTTGATGTGGAATGACAGTCTGAAAGGGTGAACTCACAGTTCACACTTAGTCTAACACATGACTGAGAAATTCCCCTTCATAACACATGACTCAGAAATTCCCCTTCACTGGCTATTCTCTAAGCCAGTGTATGAATTGATAGGCATTGGCGGGGATGGGGGGGCGTGTCCCTTGACTCAACCAAAATAGTTTTATACCTACTATGCAGATTTCTAGAGAGGAAAGTAAAAATAAAAATTTAACGTCGAGCGTTTGAGATCATTGCTTGGAAGAGATTTCTTTGTCAAAAGGCCCAAGCAAAGCCTTTCGGGTATATGTTTCAGAGTTATAAAACAGAATGAAATTAAAAGTCTAATCTGTTTTTTACTGCCCTTTCCTTCCTAGATGGAAAAAGGAAGGGATTTTTGAAAAAATATTTATTTATTTATTTATTTATTTATTTGTCTGCATCGGGTCATAGTTGCGGCATACGGGATCTTTCATAGTGGCGCATGGGCTTTTCTCTAGTTGTGGTTCGTGGCCTCTAGAGCATGCGGGCTTAGTTGCCCTGTGGCATGTGGGATCTTAGTTCCCCAACCAGGGATTGAACCCGTGTCCCCTGGATTGGAAGGCAGATTGTTAACCACTGGACCACCAGGGAAGTCCTGAAAGGAAGGGATTTTTGTCTCATCTCTGATGTCTGTGTGAGTTAGGATGCTTTCAACTGCAAGCAACAAAAAGTAGGTCAACCTTTTTTGTTTGTATGTATGTATATATGTGTGTCTATGTTTATAGAAACATATTTATGTGTACATACACATGTATTACAAAAGGGCCTGGAAGCAGTAGGGGCACCCCTGTAACACTGAGCACTCCTAGCCACCCAGATATTGGTTTCTAAATAGCCTTCCCCACTAAAAGTAGCCAAGGTTCCTTGGAGAAATGGCAGATGCCAGGGCTGGGGAAGGAAAAATACAAGATGATCCCAGAACATCTTGTGCTGAGAAGTAAGGAAGCATACGAAACATTAGGGAGCATGTCCACACAATGAGATAGTATTTGCCAGTAAAGAGGAACAAGTGCTACAACACAGATGACCCTCAGAAACATGCTATGTGAAAAATATCCAGACACAAAAGACCACATTTTATGTGATTTCATTTATATGAAATGTCCAGAAAAGGAAATCTGTAGAAACAGAAAATAGATGAACGGTTTCCCAGAGCTGGGATGTGGAAGGGTGGTGACTGCAAATGGGCATGAAGTTTGTTTTTTGAGTGATAAAAAATTAAAATTTGAGAATTAGATTGTGGTGATGGTTACACAATTTTATAAATAAACTAAAAATCTTCAAATTGTATACTTTAAATAACTGAATTAAGAAAAGGTTGGGGCTTCCCTGGTGGCGCAGTGATTGAGAGCCCGCCTGCCAATGCAGGGGACGTGGGTTCGAGCCCTGGTCCGGGAAGATCCCACATGCCACGGAGCAGCTGGGCCCATGCGCCACAGCTGCTGAGCCTGCGCTCTGGAGCCTGCGAGCCACAACTACTGAAACGCGCGTGCCTAGAGCCCGTGCTCCACAACAAGAGAAGCCACTGCAATGAGAAGCTCGCGCACCACAACGAAGAGTAGCCCCCGCTTGCTGCAACTAGAGAAAGCCCGCAAGCAGCAGTGAAGACCCAGTGCAGCCAAAAATAAATAAATAAAATAAATAAAATTTATTTTTTTAAAAAAAGAAAAGGCGGGCTTCCCTGGTGGCACAGTGGTTAAGAATCTGCCTGCTAATGCAGGGGACATGGGTTCGAGCCCTGGTCTGGGAAGATCCCACATGCCGTGGAGCAACTAAGCCCATGAGCCACAACTACTGAGCCTGCGCGTCTGGAGCCTGTGCTCTGCAACAAGAGAGGCCACGACAGTGAGAGGCCCGCGCACCGCGATGAAGAGTGGCCCCCGCTCGCCACAGCTGGAGAAAGCCCTCGCACAGAAACGAAGACCCAACACAGCTAAAAATAAATAAATAAATAAATAAAAGAATCATCTGGAAAAATAAAATAGTACAAAGAAACGGGTGGAATTAATTTAAATCATATTAAAAAAAAAAAAAAAAGAAAAGGCTAATATTGGTCAAGATGGCAGTGTGGGAAGACACAGAGTTAGCATCTCCCCACAACTAGGGTGCCTGCTGGCCACTGGTGGAGGAATTCTGACGCCCAAGGAGACAGGAGGAACCCCAAAGTAGGACATAGGGGGACAGAGGGGGGATGAGAAGTGGAGGCCAGACAGGATCGGCACCCCTGAGGCTGGGGAGATCAGGAGAGGTAGGCGGGAGGGGCCCCCTGGGTGGAGAGGGAGAGGAGTGGAGGGTGATCACACGACCCACTTGGCCTGGGGAGCCTGCTGAGCTTCAAGACACATATTAATCAAACTAACAAAAATTAAATTAAAAAAAAATATTAAAAGCAACAAAGGAAAAACAAAAAATAATATACAAAGGAATCCCCATAAGGTTATCAGCTGATTTTTCAGCAGAAACTCTGCAGGCCAGAAGGGAGTGGCAGGATATACTTAAAGTGATGAAAGAGAAAAACCTACAACCAAGATTATTTTACCCAGCAAGGATCTCATTCAGATTCGATGGAGAAGTCAAAAGCTTTTAAGACAAGCAAAAGCTAAGAGAATTCAGCACCACCAGACCAGCTTTACAACAAATGCTAAAGAAACTTCTCTAAGCGGGAAACACAAGAGAAGAAAAAGACCCACAAAAACAAACCCAAAACAATTAAGAAAATGGTAATAGAAACATATGTATCGATAATAACCTTGAATGTAAATGGATTAAATGGCCCAACCAAAAGACATAGATTGGCTGAATGGATACAAAAACAAGACCCATATATATACTGTCTACAAGAGACCCACTTCAGACCTAGGGACACATACAGACTGAAAGTGAAGGGATGGAAAAAGATATTCCATGCAAATGGAAATCAAAAGAAAGCTGGAGTAGCAATACTCGTATCAGATAAAATAGACTTTAAATAAAGACTGTTACAAGAGATAAGGAGGGGGGCTTCCCTGGTGGCGCAGTGGTTGAGAATCTGCCTGCCAATGCAGGGGACACGGGTTCGAGCCCTGGTCTGGGAAGATCCCACATGCCGCGGAGCAACTGGGCCCATGAGCCACAACTACTGAGCCTGCGCGTCTGGAGCCTGTGCTCTGCAACAAGAGAGGCCGCGATAGTGAGAGGCCCGCGCACTGCGATGAAGAGTGGCCCCCACTTGCCGCAACTAGAGAAAGCCCTGGCACAGAAACGAAGACCCAACACAACCATAAATAAATAAATAAATAATTAAATAATTAAAAAAAAAAAGAGATAAGGAGGGACACTACATAATGATCAAAGGATCAATCCAAGAAGAAGATATAACAATTATAAATGTTTATGCACCCAACATAGGAGCACCTCAATACATAAGGCAAATGCTAACAACCATGAAAGGAGAAATCAACAGTAACACAATAATAGTAGGGAGCTTTAACACTCCACTTACACCAATGGACAGATCATTCAAACAGAAAATTAATAAGGAAACCCAAGCTTTAAATGACACAATAGACCAGATGGATCTAATTGATATTTATAGGGCATTCCACCCAAAAGTGGCAGAATACACTTTCTTCTCAAGTGCACATGGAATATTCTCCAGGATAGATCACATCTTGGGTCACAAATCAAGCCTTGGAAAATTTAAGAAAATTGAAATCATATCAAGCATCTTTTCTGACCACAACACTATGAGATTGGAAATCAGTTACAGGAAAAAACTGTAAAAAACACAAATACATGGAGGCTAAACAGTACGCTACTAAATAACCAAGAGATCAAAGAAGAAATAAAAAAATACATAGAAACAAATTTTGACAATGAAAACACGACGACCCAAAACCTATAGGACGCAGCAAAAGTGGTTCTAAGAGGGAAGTTTATAGCAATTTAATCTCACCTCAAGAAACAAGAGAAATCTCAAATAAACAATCTAACCCTACACTTAAAACAACTAGAGAGAGAAGAACAAAGAAAACCCAAAATCAGTAGAAGGAAAGAATTCATAAAGATCAGAGAAGAAATGAATGAAATAGAAATGAAGAAAACAATAACAAAGATCAGTAAAACTAAAAGCTGGTTCTTTGAGAAGATAAACAAAATCGATAAACCCTTAGCCAGACTCATCAAGAAAAAAAGGGGGGAGGATGCAAATCAATAAAATTAGAAATGAAAAAGGAGAAATCACAGCTGACACTGCAGAAATACAAAGGATTGTAAGAGACTACTACAAACAACTATATGCCAATAAAATGGACAACCATGAAGAAATGGACAAATTCTTGGAAAGGTACAATTTTCCAAGACTGAACCAGGAAGAATTAGAAAATATAAACAGACCTATCACAAGTAATGAAATTGAAACTATAATTAAAACTCTTCCAACAAACAAAAGTCCAGGACCAGATGGCTTCACAGGCGAATTCTATCAAACATTTAGAGAAGAGCTAACACCGATCCATCTCAAACTCTTCCAAAAAGTTGCAGAGGGAGAAACACTCCCAAATTCATTCTGTGAAGCCACCATCACCCTGATACCAAAACCAGAAAAATATATCACAGAAAAAGATTATAGACCAATATCACTGATGAACATAGATGCGAAAATCCTGAACAAAATACTAGCAAACAGAATCCAACAGCACATTAAAAGGAACATACACCATCATCAAGTGGGATTTATCCCAGAGATGCAAGGATTCTTCAATATATGCCAATCAATCAATGTGATACACCACATTAACAAATTAAGGAATAAAAACCATATAATCCTCTCAATAGATGAAGAAAAAGCTTTTGATAAAATTCAACATCAATTTATGATAAAAACTCTCTAGAAAATGGGCATAGAGGGAACCTACCTCAACATAATAAAGGCCATATATGACAAACCCACACCAAGCATCATACTCAGTGGTGAAAAACTGAAAGCATTTCCACTAAGATCAGGAACAAGACAAGGATGTCCACTCTAGCCACTCTTACTCAACATAGTTTTGGAAGTCATAACCACAGCAATCAGAGAAGAAAAAGAAATAAAAGGAATACAAATTGGAAAAGAAGAAGTAAAACCGTCACTGTTTGCGGATGACATGATCCTATACATAGAAAATCCTAAAGATGCCACTAGAAAACTACTAGAACTAATCAATGAATTTGGTAAGGTTGCAGGATACAAAATTAATGTACAGAAATCTCTTGCATTCCTATACACTAATGATGAAAAATCTGAACAAGAAATTAAGGAAACACTCCCATTTACCACTGCAACAAAAAGAATAAAATACCTATGAATAAACCTGCCTAAGGAGGCGAAAGACTTGTACTCAGAAAACTATAGATCACTGATGAAAGAAATCAAAGCTGACATCAGCAGATGGAGAGATATACCATGTTCTTGGATTGGAAGAATCAATATTGTGAAAATGACTGTACTACCCAAAGCAATCTACAGATTCAATGCAATCCCTATCAAACTACCAATGGCATTCTTCACAGAATTAGGACAAAAAATTTTACAATTCGTATGGAAACACAAAAGACCCCGAATAGCCAAAGCAATCTTGAGAAAGAAAAACAGAGTTGGAGGAATCAGGCTCCCTGACTTCAAACTATACCGCAAAGCTACAATAATCAAGACAGTATGATACTGGCACAAAAACAGAAATATAGATCAATGGTACATGATAGAATGCCCAGAGTTAAACCCACGCACATATGGGCACCTAATTTACGACAAAGGAGGCAAGAATATACAATGGAGAAAAGACAGCCTCTTGAGTAAGTGGTGCTGGGAAAACTGGACAGCTACATGTAAAAGAATAAAATTAGAACACTACCTAACACCGTACACAAAAATAAACTCCAAATGGATTAAAAACCTAAATGTAAGACTAGACATTATAAAACTCTTAGAGGAAAACATAGGAAAAACACTCTGACATAAACCACAGCAAGATCTTTTTTGACCCACCTCCTAGAGTAACGGAAATAAAAACAAAAATAAACAGATGGGACTTAATTAAATTTAAAAGCTTTTGCACAGCAAAGGAAACCATAAACAAGACAGAAAGACAACCCTCAGAATGGGAGAAAATATTTGCAAATGAAACAACAGACAAAGGATTAATATCCAAAATAGACAAACAGCCCATGGAGCTCAATATCAAAAAAACAAACAATCCAGTTAAAAAATGGGCAGAAGACCTAAATAGACATTTCACCAAGGAAGACATACAGATGGCCAAGAGGCACATGAAAAGATGCCCAACGTCACTAATCATTAGAGAAATGCAAATCAAAATTACAATGAGGTATCACCTCACGCCAGTCAGAATGGCCATTATCAAAACATTTAGAAAGAATAAATGCTGGAAAGGGTGTGGTGAAAAACTAAAACTAGAACTACCATATGACCCAGCAATCCCACTACTGGGCACATACCCTGAGAAAACCATAATTCAAAAAGAGACGTGTACCGCCATGTTCATTGCAGCACTATTTACAATAACCAGGACATGGAACCAACCTAAATGTCCATCGACAGATGAATGGATAAAGAAGATGTGACACATATATACAATGGAATATTAGCCATGAAAAGAAACGAAACTGGGGGCTTCCCTAGTGGCACAGTGGTTGAGAGTCTGCCTGCCAATGCGGGGGACATGGGTTCGGGCCCTGGTCTGGGAGGATCCCACATGCCGCGGAGCAACTGGGCCCGTGAGCCACAACTGCTGAGCCTGCGCATCTGGAGCCTGTGCTCCGCAACAAGAGAGGCTGCGACAGAGGCCCGCGCACCGCGATGAAGAGTGGCCCCCGCTCGCCGCAACTAGAGAAATCCCTCGCATAGAAACGAAGACCCAACACAGCCAAAAATAATAAATAAATAAATAAATAAAATTAAAAAAAAAAAAGAAACAAAACTGAGTTATTTGTAGTGCGGTGGATGGACCTAGATTCTGTCATACAGAGTGAAGTAAGTCAGAAAGAGAAAAACAAATACCATATGCTAACGCATATATATGGAATCTCTCGCCCCCCCCCCCAAAAAAAATGGCACTGATGAACCTAGTTGCAGGGCAGGAATAAAGAGGTAGACATAGAGAGTGGACTTGAGGACATGGGGTGGGAGGGCGAAGCTGGGGCAAAGTGAGAGTAGCATCGACATATATACACTACCGAATGTAAAATAGTTGGCTGGCGGAAAGCAGCAGCATAGGACAGGGAGATCGGCTCGGTGCTTTGTGATGACCTAGAGCGGTGGGATAGGGAGGATGGGAGGGAGGCTCAAGAGGCAGGGGATATGGGGACATGTGTATGCATATGGCTGATTAGCTTTGTTGTGCAACAGAAACTAACACAGTATTGTGAAGCAATTATACTCCAATAAAGATCTATTAAAATAAATAATCAATAAATAAGTGAATTTTATGGTTAGTAAAGGATACCTCATTAAGGTAGTTAAAAAAAAAGTTATGGGATTTGTCAAAAGGACTCAGGAGTTAGCTTGAAGAAGCTCCCACTGGCTGAATCTGGTTATTTGAGTATCACAATAAATAATGACAATGGATTAAATCTGCTATGGAATAAAATAATCCATGAGTATATTTGACATGTAAATAAATTCATTAATAAATAAATGGGGGAGAACGAAAGTTCTTCTTTTCCCATATTGCCAACTAATAAATGTAGAAGGGATGATGGATAGAACATCATAATTTTCCAAACATGGTAGTAATAGTTGGCTTAAGCAAGAATCATCAGTGATTATTAAGTCTGTGAAAGTTTGATGAGGCCTATGGTGTTGGCATAGTTACAGAGGAACTTCCCATAAATTATATATTGATTTCAAAGGGAAAAAGAGTACATTGGGGTAATCTGGCAGAACCACCTTAAGTGTGACTGTATTCATTTTCTATTGCTGTGTAACAATGCCCAGAAAGTTATTACCACAAATTTAGCAGCTTAAAATTACCTCATAGTTTCTGTGAGTCAGAAGCCTGGGCATGGCTTTGCTAGGTCCTCTGCTTAGGGTCTGATGAGACTTTAACCCAGGGCTGGGTTATCTGGAGGCACGACTGTGGCAGGTCCACTTCCTGCTTATGTGCTTGTTGGCTGCATTCGTTCCTTGTGGTTTAAGACTGACAGCTCCACTGTTTTGCTGGCCATTGACGGGAGGAAGTCCTCAGTGCCTAGAGGCTGTCTCTGCTTCTTTGCAGGTGGCTTCGCCATTGCGGCCACTTGCTTCCTCACAGCCAGCAAGGGAGAGGGGGCTCCAGCAAGATGGAAGTTACCTCTTATGTAACAATCACTTACTTGTAGTCACGAACATCCTGTCATCTTTGCTCTGTTCTCTTGGTTAGAAGCAAGTCACAGGTCCTGGCCACTCTCAAGGGAGGGCACACAGGGCATGAACACGAGGAGGTTGGGGTCACGGGGACACCTGAGTCTGTCTGCCACAGTATCAAAGTCAGCATCACCAGTATTGGCACAAACCAGCACCGTGTGCCTCTTGTCCCACTGAAAGGGACACAACACCGCTTCTGAGGTA
The DNA here is from genome assembly GCF_009873245.2 of Balaenoptera musculus. Classification (NCBI taxonomy): domain Eukaryota; kingdom Metazoa; phylum Chordata; class Mammalia; order Artiodactyla; family Balaenopteridae; genus Balaenoptera; species Balaenoptera musculus. The sequence goes on from NC_045798.1 coordinate 29,036,494, forward strand.
TTCTGCCAAGTGTGCGGAACCTGAGGAGATGTGAGAGAGACGAGAGTCTGGCTGGTGCTCTTCACAAGTGTCATTGTCATGCGAGGCAGAGGAACTGCCCCAGATTAAAGGAGACGAATGAGACATGACAGCAGATGGGATGGGTGACCCTGGGTTAGGAAAAATAGCAACAAAGGACATATTTTGGGGACAGTTGGTGAAATTTGAGTATAGACTGTGGAGTAGGTTGTATCAATGTTAAGTTTCCTGAGTTTGATAATTGTACTGTGGTCATCTAAGACAGGTCCTTATTTTTAGGAAATAAACACTACAATATTTGGAGAAGAGATGGGCATGATGTATGTAACTTACTCTCAAATGGTTTCAGGAGTTTGTGTGTGTGTGTGTGTATGTGTGTGTGTGTGTGTGTGTGTGTGTGTTTGGGAGAGAGAGAACATAAAGCAAATGGGGCAGAATGTTAACTATTGATAAATTTGGGTGAAGCGTTAGGACTGTTGTTGAGACTTTTCTGTTAGTTTAAAATTATATTGAAATGAAAAGTTCTAAAAAACTCAAACGACAGGGGCGTTTATTGGCTCAAAAGCTAGAAGTCCAGAAGGGTGCGCTTTAGGGTTGGCTTTATTTAGCAGCTCAGCAATCTTAGGAAATAGCCAGGTTCTTTCCATCCTTACGCTCTGTAGCCCATAGTGTCAGCTTCATCCTAAAGCTGGTTGCTCTGAGGTTGTAGATGGTTGCCAGTAACAGTCAGGGCTGCATGCTTTCTCACTGAGCCAATAAATATCCTTGCCATTCATGTCAGTTTAAGTTTTTGGGAAGTTTTCATTTTGATATAATTTTAAACTTAAAGAAAAAGTCTCAAGAAAAGTCTCGAGAATTTCTGTATTTCCTTTTTCTAGAGTTACCCACCTGGGGAGATAGTCACTCCCAGCAAACCTTTCTTTGTCTCCAGTTGACTCGGATACTGTGACTTGCCTGTTCCTGAACCAATCCTTGATAATGGATATAGGATTACACTGTATATTCTTCCATTGGGGAGTGTGTGTGTGTGTGTGTGTGTGTGTGTGTGTGTCTATATAAAATTTGTTTTACAGGCATGGAATTATACGTATTGCTGTAGATATTATGGATATTTTACATATCATTAAATATCTGATAATATAGCAGTTATATAGCATTAAGTTGTAAGGCTGTACATTTAACCAGTCCTTTGGGGTAGAACATTAGGATTCCAGTTTTTTTATATTATGAGTAATTCTTTGGTAAACAAACTAAATGTTACATCTATGAATTTATCATAAGGAAATATTCAGAGAAGTGGAGTAGCTAGACCAAAGGGTATACACATTTTTTAAGATGACATATTTCCAAATTGTTCACCCAGAAGATTGTGCCAATTTATGATCCTACAAATGATGTAAAAGAAAGAATGTTCATTTTTCTGAACAGTCAGTGATATTTTGAGTATCACCATTTAAGAATATTTTCTAAATGGGTAGGCAGAAATGACATCTCATTAAAAAATATACACTTCTCTGATTGTCAGTGTGATTGAACTTTTAACAACACCAACACAAACCATATTTTTGATTATTTAAACTTTTTTAGTGATATGTTCATTCATGTCTTTTGCTTGCTTTTCTGTTGCGATATTCATCTTTGTGTTGGGTAAGAGCCCATTATTTGTTATGTCTTATTGTTCTGTTGTATATGTTAGCAATGTTTGAAATCAATTTCTTGGCATTTTTACATTATATATGGTATTTTTGTCCTACAGAATTTATTTTTTTTATATCTTTATTGGAGTATAATTACTTTACAATGTTGTGTTAGTTTCTGCTGTACAACAAACTGAATCAGCTATATGTATACATAATCCCCATGTCCTCTCCCTCTTGAGCCTCCTTCCCACCCTCCCTATCCCACCCCTCTAGATCGTCACAAAACATTGAGCTGATCTCCCTGTGCTATGCAGCAGCTTCCCACTAGCCATCCATTTTACATTTGGTAGTGTATATATGTCAGTGCTACTCTCTCACTTCGTCCCAGCTTCCCCTTCCCCCGCTGTGTCCTCAAGTCCGTTCTTTATGTCTGTGTCTTTATTCCTGCCCTGCCACTAGGTTCATCAGTACCGTTTTTTTAGATTCCATATATGTGCGTTAGCATACTGTATTTGTTTTTCTCTTTCTGACTTACTTCACTCTGTATGACAGACTCTAGGTCCATCCACCTCATTACAGATAACTCAATTTCGTTCCTTTTTATGGCTGAGTAATATTCCATTGTATATGTGTGCCACATCTTCTTTATCCATTCATCTGTCGATGGACATTTAGGTTGGTTCCATGTCCTGGCTATTGTACATAGTGCTGCAATGAACATCGTGGTACATGTCTCTTTTTGAATTATGGTTTTCTCAGGGTATATGCCCAGTAGTGGGATTGCTGGGTAGCATGGTATTTCTATTTTTAGCTTTTAAGGAACCTCCATACTATTCTCCATAGTGGCTGTATCAATTTACATTCCCACCAACAGTGCAGGAGGGTTCCCTTTTCTCCACACCCTCTCCAGCATTTATTGTTTCTAGATTTTTTGATAATGGCCATTCTGACTGGTGTGAGGTGATACCTCATTGTGGTTTTGATTTGCATTTTTCTAATGATAGTGATATTGAGCATCTTCTCATGTGTTTGTTGGCAATCTGTATGTCTTCTTTGGAGAAATGTCTATTTAGGTCTTCCGCCCATTTTTGTTCAGTTTTTTTTTTTGATATTGAGCTGCTTGTATATTTTGGAGATTAATCCTTTGTCAGTTGCTTCATTTGCAGATATTTTCTCCCATTCTGAGGGTTGTCTTTTCATCTTGTTTATGGTTTCCTTTGCTGTGCAAAAGCTTTTAACTTTCATTAGGTCCCATTTGTTTATTTTTGTTGTCCTACAGAATTTAAAAAATGGATTATTTCTTTGCTCTTAAATAGGCAAGAAGTCTTTTCCATACCATTGGCAGATAAATTTTCACATTTTTTTCTAGTACTTTAAAAAGTAAATTTTAGTCTTACCTGAAAATTTGGGGATGGCTCAATATGAAGGATGCTATTTTATTGTTTTCTAAGACGTTAACTAATGATTCTTCTGCTTTTCTTCACTGATTTGAAATGGAATGTTTGTTATCTATATTTATATATACTAAGGTTAATTTATGGGCTTATTTTTTGTTACTGCCCTGTTGATCATAAAGTACTAACCTTAATTTGGGGCATCTATTTACAGATAAATAATGATAACTTAAAACTGTATTTTTTCATCAAAATAGATTTTATTGATAACATTAGGTAATAATTGCATTTAAAAAGCTTATTCTGTCATTTAAACTTTTGTTAAATTGGTAGTTATTTTGGCTGGTGAAGTTTCATTGTTATTTTTTTTTAAAACCAAAAAACATGTAATCAGTGATTTATGTTAAAGATATGTTGGGACAGATACAGCCTGAAAGCAAGTGGTGATAGAAGTACATTTTTTGGGGCTTTCCTGGTGGCGCAGTGGTTAAGAATCTGCCTGCCAATGTAGGGGACATGGGTTTGAGCCCTGGTCCGGGAAGATCCCATGTGCCGCGGAGCAACTAAGCCCATGTGCCAACTGCTGAGCCTGCACTCTAGAACTCATGAGCCGCAACTACTGAAGCCTGTGCACCTAGAGCCCGTGCTTCGCAACAAGAGAAACCACTGCAATGAGAAGCCCGTGCACCACAAGGAAGAGTAGCCCCCGCTTACCGCAACTAGAGAAAGCCTGCGCCCAGCAAAAAAAAAAAAAAAAAAAAGTATACTTTTCTTTTATGTGGTTATTAAGATATTAAGATGTAATTTGAATTTTATGTACTCTCCAAAGGAGATCTTAGGCAGAATTCAGAATATTTCTTTTAATAAAGAACCAGGAATTTAGGGAGTATTCTTGAAAGAATTATTGCTTCCAACATAATTTGAAAGGAATTTTAGGTTTGAAGTGTCTTATAATCATTGTACAATTCTAATTTAGTTTGAAAAATAAATGTGTATTTTAGGAAGACATAATTATACCAAAGACATATAAGAAAAATATGTTAGGAGTAAATGATATAGATATTACTTTGTTTTCTTATTTTGTACCACATATTTAAAAAAATTTTAACTATACCCTTTAGTTCGGTGACTCAAGCTAGTGTCTTGTGTAGAATCCAAAGTATGTGGAATCTCTGCCACCTCTGCACATGCACGCTGGCCGGTGGCCCTGGCTTTCCTCACTGCCGCCTCCACTCTGGTGCTGTCCAGTCCTGGGCTGGATGGGGGTGAAGGTGGGGAGCCGGGGGCAGGGAGGGCCACACACCGAGCTATGCAGTCATCTGGTCATCTGTGCCATTTGAGTCCACTCTTTTCCTCTTCCTCCAGCCTACATAGTTAGTTATGCCCTCTAGAAAGCAGAGCAAAGAAATTAAGCAGCTGTTGCAGGCAGGTGAGCAGATGTAAAAAAAAAAAAAAAAAAAAAAAATTGGTGGGGACCATATCTACTCTGCTTTTTTGAATACTCTGAGTGCAAGAGAAGCCAGCTGTGGGGGTTGTTAGTATTTAATTCTCAGCAGATTATCACTATGCAAAGTTTCCTTTTTTTCCAAACATTCCTTTAAGCAGTTGAACTATTTTGAAGGCCCTGAGATGAAACCATTTGTTTGGCAAATGCTGAAAAATGGCAGGTGCAGAGATAATAGTACAGCTTCTCCTTAGTTTTTGGCACCAGTTTGGAGAGGAAAGCTGTTCTGGCTCATACCTGTTTGGGTGAGTCTTCAAGGTCTATCAGCAGGGGTTAAAGCAGAGCCTGATCACTGCCTGTCTCACCCCAGACGTCTCTTACCTGTGGGTGGTGCCTGATTCGCTGGGATTTCTGACCTGACAGCTTCTTTAGTTCTTCAGGCTTGCTCCAAAACACGGGCCCAGAAAAGAGCGGGAGTGGCCCCAGTGGGTGGGCTGTCTTCCCACCGGGGACTGCAAATAAGCCAGGTGGTTGAGATAACTGTGTGTGAGAGAGAGAGACAGACTAAAGTTACAAAAATGAAATGAACAATAGAAGTTTTGAGGTAAGAGATGATGCAAATGGGGTACTTCGGTTATTGTAAAGGAGCAAAGGAAGAAAGACAGGAAGGCCTGTGTCACGAGCTGTTGTTATTGGCTAGAATAAAGTAATAGGGTAGTGAGGATTGGAGCAGGCTTTTTGTGGTCACTCCTTCCAGGCGGAGGAGGAAATAGGGAAGGGGTAACAGGCAGTGCATTCCTGCACCTGTGCTGTTAGGGTCTCATCTCCACATTGATCTTAAAGAACATGCAATAGACGGTTACAAAGTCAATGACAAAAGTCATATCTCCCAGCTGTGTGTTTTGTGAATTGACACATCATTTTAAATATTAATATTAACCATGTGTTAACAAAATTAGGTGTGATTTTAAATTAGGTTCAGTGCCACAGTCATTGTAATATATGAATTTTATACAAGCCATGGATTTCTCCTCCTAATGACATTTCAAGTGAATATCTGACATGATTAATAAATTACAATTGTTTATGTGATTTACACTGTTAGGATATTTCCTGTTTCTCTTTGAACTTTGTAGGAAAAAAGATTTCTTCATAAGTTTGTGTGTAACAAAGGTTTAAATAATCAAAGTGGCTAGATTGATACTTATATTTGATTGGTCCTACCTTTTCAAAAGAAAACTGGAAGTGGTATGGTGAAGGAGAAAAATGAAATGTCTGTGAAATGAAAAAGGCAACATAAGTGTAGGAAATTAAAACTATTTCAAGAGTTGGTGATGAGTTTTTGTTTTTTTTAATAAATTTATTTTATTTATTTATTTTTGGCTGCGTTGGGTCTTCATTGCTGCACGCGGGCTTTCTCTAGTTGTGGTGAGCGGGGGCCACTCTTTGTTGCGGTGCACGGGCTTCTCATTGCGGTGGCTTCTCTTGTTGCCGAGCACGGGCTCTAGGCACGCGGGCCTCAGTAGTTGTGGCACGCGGGCTTAGTTGCTTCGTGGCATGTGGGATCTTTCCGGACCAGGGCTCGAACCCATGTCCCCTGCATTGGCAGGCGGATTCTGAACCACTGCGCCACCAGGGAACCCCTGGTGATGAGTTTTTAAGGTGAAAGCAAAGGGAAAATTATTGTTTTGGTTTATTTGGCAGATGAAATAAGAGCAGACTCTAGCCTTCTTTCCTGGCTTTTATTTGCGCTTCAATTGTTTTCTTTCACTGAAAGATGGGTGATATTGAATAGGCTTCCTCTTTTCTGGCTATTTGGCTTTAGTAGAAAGCTCCCTGTCCCTCCACAGTCAGACCCAGCTGCGTGTCTGCCCTTGACAGCCCGGAGTGAGACTGTCTGACCCACTCTTCTGGGCGGGCCATTGTGCAGCTCCCACAAAGGCTCCTTGTAAGGCAGGTTTAGTGTGTCACCCCTGCATTGTGAGCCTGGTTGGTCTGTGTAATTGCTGTCTCCTCCAATCCCTCCCCACCTTTATTTTCTTGTGGCAAATTGATCAAAGTGATGTGGGATAAATGTGATTCACTGGGTACATGAAGCACATTTTAAAAAATTGAGGTATCGTTAATGTACAATATTATGTAAGTTTCAGGTTTACAATGTAGTGATTCACAATTTTTTTTTTTTTTTTTTTTATACTGCAGGTTCTTATTAGGCATCAGTTTCATACACATCAGTGTATACATGTCAATCCCAATTGCCCAATCCAGCACACCACCATCCCCACCTCACCGCAGTTTTCCCCCCTTGGTGTCCATATGACCATTCTCTACATTTGTGTCTCAACTTCTGCCCTGCAAACTGGCTCATCTGTACCATTTTTCTAGGTTCCGCATACATGCATTAATATACGATATTTGTTTTTCTCTTTCTGACTTACTTCACTCTGTATGACAGTCTCTAGATCCATCCATGTCTCAACAAATGACTCAATTTCGTTCCTTTTTATGGCTGAGTAATATTCCATTGTATATATGTACCACAACTTCTTTATCCATTCGTCTGTTGATGGGCATTTAGGTTGCTTCCATGACCTGGCTATTGTAAATAGTGCTGCAATGAACATTCGGGTGCATGTGTCTTTTTGAATTACGGTTTTCTCTGGGTATATGCCCAGTAGTGGGATTGCTGGGTCATATGGTAATTCTATTTTTAGTTTTTTAAGGAACCTCCATACTGTTCTCCATAGTGGCTGTATCAATTTACATTCCCACCAACAGTGCAAGAGGGTTCCCTTTTCTCCACACCCTCTCCAGCATTTGTTGTTTGTAGATTTTCTGATGATGCCCATTCTAACAGGAGTGAGGTGATACCTCATTGTAGTTTTGATTTGCATTTCTCTAATAATTAGTGATGTTGGGCATCTTTTCATGTGCTTCGTGGCCATCTGTATGTCTTCTTTGGAGAAATGTCTATTTAGGTCTTCTGCCCATTTTTGGATTGGGGTGTTTGTTTCTTTGATATTGAGCTGAATGAGCTGTTTATATATTTTGGAGATTAATCCTTTGTCCGTTGATTCGTTTGCAAATATTTTCTCCCATTCTGAGGGTTGTCTTTTTGTCTTGTTTATGGTTTCCTTTGCTGTGCAAAAGCTTTGAAGTTTCATTAGGTCCCATTTGTTTATTTTTGTTTTTATTTCCATTACTCTAGGAGGTGGATCAAAAAAGATCTTGCTGTGATTTATGTCAAAGAGTGTTCTTCCTATGTTTTCCTCTAAGAGTTTTATAGTGTCCAGTCTTATATTTAGGTCTCTAATCCATTTTGAGTTTATTTTTGTGTATGGTGTTAGGGAGTATTCTAATTTCATTCTTTTACATGTAGCTGTCCAGTTTTCCCAGCACCACTTATTGAAGAGACTGTCTTTTCTCCATTGTATATCTTTGCCTCCTTTGTCATAGATTAGTTGACCATAGGTGCGTGGGTTAATCTCTGGGCTTTCTATCTTGTTCCATTGATCTATGTTTCTGTTTTTGTGCCAGTACCATATTGTCTTGATTACTGTAGCTTTGTAGTATAGTCTGAAGTCTGGGAGTCTGATTCCTCCAGCTCCATTTTTTTCCCTCAAGACTGCTTTGGCTATTCGGGGTCTTTTGTGTCTCCATACAAATTTTAAGATGATTTGTTCTAGCTCCGTAAAAAATGCCATTGGTAATTTGATAGGGATTGCATTGAATCTGTAGATTGCTTTGGGTAGTATACTCATTTTCACAATGTTGATTCTTCCAATCCAAGAACATGGTATATCTCTCCATCTGTTGGTATCATCTTTAATTTCTTTCATCAGTGTCTTATAGTTTTCTGCATACAGGTCTTTCGTCTCCCTAGGTAGGTTTATTCCTAGGTATTTTATTCTTTTTGTTGCAATGGTAAATGGGAGTGTTTCCATAATTTCTCTTTCAGATTTTTCATCATTAGTGTATAGGAATGCAAGAGATTTCTGTGCATTAATTTTGTATCCTGCAACTTTACCATATTCATTAATCAGCTCTAGCAGTTTTCTGGTGGCAGTTTTAGGATTCTCTATGTATAGTATCATGTCATCCGCAAACAGTGACAGTTTTACTTCTTCTTTTCCAATTTGTATTCCTTTTATTTCTTTTTCTTCTCTGATTGCCGTGGCTAGGACTTCCAGAACTATGTTGAATAATAGTGGTGAGAGTGGACATCCTTGTCTCGTTCCTGATCTTAGAGGAAATGCTTTCAGTTTTTCACCATTGAGAATGATGTTTGCTGTGGGTTTGTCATATATGGCCTTTATTATGTTGAGGTAGGTTCCCTCTATGCCCACTTTCTGGAGAGTTTTTATCAGAAATGGGTGTTGAATTTTGTCAAAAGCTTTTTCTGCATCTATTGAGATGATCATATGGTTTTTATTCTTCAATTTGTTAATATGGTGTATCACATTGATTGATTTGCGTATATTGAAGAATCCTTGCATCCCTGGGATAAATCCCACTTGATCGTGGTGTATGATCCTTTTAATGTGTTGCTGGATTCTGTTTGCTAGTATTTTGTTGAGGATTTTTGCATCTATATTCATCAGTGATATTGGTCTGTAATTTTCTTTTTTTGTAGTGTCTTTGTCTGGTTTTGGTATCAGGGTGATGGTGGCCTCATAGAATGAGTTTGGGAGTGTTCCTTCCTCTGCAATTTTTTGGAAGAGTTTGAGAAGGATGGGTGTTAGCTCTTCTCTAAATGTTTGATAGAATTCACCTGTGAAGCCATCTGGTCCTGGACTTTTGTTTGTTGGAAGATTTTTAATCAGTTTCAATTTCATTACTTGTGATTGGTCTGTTCATATTTTCTGTTTCTTCCTGATTCAGTCTGGGAAGGTTATACCTTTCTAAGAATTTGTCCATTTCTTCCAGGTTGTCCATTTTATTGGCATAAAGTTGCTTGTAGTAGTCTCTTAGGATGCTTTGTATTTCTGTGGTGTCTGTTGTAACTTCTCCTTTTTCATTTCTGATTTTATTGATTTGAGTCCTCTCCCTCTTTTTCTTCATGAGTCTGGCTAATGGCTTATCAATTTTGTTTATCTTCTCAAAGAACCAACTTTTAGTTTTATTGATCTTTGCTATTGTTTTCTTTGTTTCTATTTCATTTATTTCTGCTCTGATCTTTATGATTTCTTTCCTTCTGGTAACTTTGGGTTTTGTTTGTTCTTCTTTCTCTAGTTTCTTTAGGTGTAAGGTTAGATTGTTTACTTGAGATTTTTCTTGTTTCTTTAGGTAGGCTTGTATAGCTATAAACTTCCCTCTTAGAACCGCTTTTGCTGCATCCCATAGGTTTTGGGTCGTCGTGTTTTCATTGTCATTTGTCTCTAGGTATTTTTTGATTTCCTCTTTGATTTCTTCAGTGATCTCTTGGTTATTTAGTAACGTATTGTTTAGCCTCCATGTGTTTGTCCTTTTTACGTTTTTTTCCCTGTAATTCATTTCTAATCTCATAGCGTTGTGGTCAGAAAAGATGCTTGATATGATTTCAATTTTCTTAAATTTACTGAGGCTTGATTTGTGACCCAAGATGTGATCTATCCTGGAGAATGTTCCGTGCGCACTTGAGAAGAACGTGTAATCTGCTGTTTTTGGATGGAATGTCCTATATATATCAATTAAATCTATCTGGTCTATTGTGTCATTTAAAGCTTCTGTTTCCTTATTTATTTTCATTTTGGATGATCTGTCCATTGGTGTAAGTGAGGTGTTAAAGTCCCCCACTATTATTGTGTTACTGTCGATTTCCTCTTTTATAGCTGTTAGCAGTTGCCTTATGTATTGAGGTGCTCCTATGTTGGGTGCATATATATTTATAATTGTTATATCTTCTTCTTGGATTGATCCCTGGATCATTATGTAGTGTCCTTCCTTGTCTCTTGTAACATTCTTTATTTTAAAGTCTATTTTATCTGATATGAGTATAGCTACTCCAGCTTTCTTTTGATTTCCATTTGCATGGAATATCTTTTTCCATCCCCTCACTTTCAGTCTGTATGTGTCCCTAGGTCTAAAGTGGGTCTCTTGTAGACAGCATATATATGGGTCTTGTTTTTGTATCCATTCAGCCAGTCTATGTCTTTTGGTTGGGGCATTTAATCCATTCTCGTTTAAGGTAATTACCGATATGTATGTTCCTATGACCATTTTCTTAATTGTTTTGGGTTTGTCTTTGTAGGTCCTTTTCTTCTCTTGTGTTTCCCACTTAGAGAAGTTCCTTTAGCATTTGTTGTAGAGCTGGTTTGGTGGTGCTGAATTCTCTTAGCTTTTGCTTGTCTGCAAAGCTTTTGATTTCTCCATCAAATCTAAATGAGATCCTTGCCGGGTAGAGTAATCTTGGTTGTAGGTTCTTCCCTTTCATCACTTTAAGTATATCATGCCACTCCCTTCTGGCTTGCAGAGTTTCTGCTGAGAAATCAGCTGTTAACCTTATGGGAGTTCCCTTGTATGTTATTTGTCATTTTTCCCTTGCTGCTTTCAATAATTTTTCTTTGTCTTTAATTTTTGCCACTTTGATTACTATGTGTCTCGGCGTGTTTCTCCTTGGGTTTATTCTGTATGGGACTCTCTGCGCTTCCTGGACTTGGGTGGCTATTTCCTTTCCCATGTTAGGGAAGTTTTCGACTATAATCTCTTCAATATTTTCTCTGGTCCTTTCTCTCTCTCTTCTCCTTCTGGGACCCCTATAATGCGAATGTTGTTGCGTTTAATGTTGTCCCAGAGGTCTCTTAGGCTGTCTTCATTTCTTTTCATTCTTTTTTCTTTAGTCTGTTCTGCAGCAGTGAATTCCACCATTCTGTCTTCCAGGTCACTTATCCGTTCTTCTGCCTCAGTTATTCTGCTATTGATTCCTTCTAGTGTAGTTTTCATTTCAGTTATTGTATTGGTGATCTCTGTTTGTTTGTTCTTTAATTCTTCTAGGTCTTTGTTAATCATTTCTTGCATCTTCTCAATCTTTGCCTCCATTCTTATTCCGAGGTCCTGGATCATCTTCACTATCATTATTCTGAATTCTTTTTCTGGAAGGTTGCCTATCTCCACTTCATTTAGTTGTTTTTCTGGGGTTTTTTCTTGTTCCTTCATCTGGTGCATAGCCCTCTGCCTTTTCATCTTCTCTATCTTTCTGTAACTGTGGTTTTTGGTCCACAGGCTGCAGGATCGTAGTTTTTCTTGCTTCTGTTGTCTCGTGATTCACAATTTTTAAAGATTATATTCCATTTATAGTTATTATAAAATATTGGCTATATTCCCTGTGTTGTACTGTATATCTTTGTAGCTTATTTTATACATAGTAGTTTGTACCTCTTAATCTGCTACACTTATCTTGCTCCTCCCCCCTTCCCTCTTCTCACTGGTAACCACTAGTTTGTTCTCTATATCCGTGAATATGTTTCTTTTTTGTTAATATTCAGTAGTTTGTCATATTTTTTAGATTCCACATATAAATCACATTACACAGTGCTTACCTTTCTCTGTCTGACTTATTTCACCCAGCATAATGCCCTTCAAGTTCATCCATGTTGTTGCAAATGGCAAAATTTCATTCTTTTTTATGACTGAGTAGTATTCCATTGTATATATGTACCACATCTTCTTTATAGATTCATCTGTTGACAGACACTTAGGTTGCTTCCATATATTGGCAATTGTAAATAGTGCTGCTGTGATCACTGGGGTGCATGTATCTTTTCGAATTATAGTTTTGGGGTTTGTTTGTTTGTTTGTTTTTTCAGATACATATCCAGGAGTGGAATTGCTGGTCATATGGTAGTTCTGTTTTCATTTTTTTGAGAAACCATAAGGCACATATTAAGAGCAGCTTCTGCAGTGCCAGAAGTGGTATGCTTGTCTTACAGCTCTGACCTTCTGCAAGTATTTGTCCTCAGTGCTTCTGTAGCACTTTGTTGTCTCTGCTAAAGTTCCCTCACCCTGTCGTGCTTTCTGTTTGCATGTCTGTCTTGTCCGCTTGATTGTGAGCCCTTTCAGGGCAAGGACTGTGCCTCATTTATCTTTTTTTTTTTGTCATGAATGTTCAAAACAACTTTATTCATAAAAGTCAAAAACTGGAAACAATCCAGCTGTCAACCAACTGGTATATCCACGTCATGGATATTACTCAGCAAGAAAAAATTGATACACACAACAACTTGGATGAATCCCCAGGGAGTTATGCTGAATGAAAAAGCCAATTCCAATCTAGAGACTGTCATACAGAGTGAAGTAAGTCAGAAAGAGAAAAACAAATATCGTATATTAACGCATATATGTGGAACCTAGAAAAATGGTACAGATGAACTGGTTTGCAGGGCAGAAATTGAGACACAGGTGTAGGGGGGAAAGCCACAGGGGGGTGGTGGTGGTGGTGGTGTGATGAATTGGGCGATTGGGATTGACATGTATACACTGATGTGTATAAAATTGATGACTAATAAGAACCTGCTGTATAAAAAAATAAATAAAATAAAATTTTTTAAAAAAAGGTTTTTTTTAAAGCTTATATTGCATAGAAAGTCATCCAGGAGACTGATAGAAGTGGTTGTTTCTGAGAAGGTCTGGGAAACTGGGGGTCTGGGGTGGGAGAGGGACTTCCTGTGTATTCTCTTGTACTGTCTGAACTTTTTTTCATCATGAATTTGTATTACCTTTCTTTCTAATATGCATTACTGTTTAAATTTTTTAAAAACACTTTTTAAATATTAAGAAGTTTTAAAATAAAAATACTTTAAGTAAAGAATAAAATAAAATAAAATTAAAAAAAGAAAAAGCCAATTCCAAAAGGTTATTAACTATATGATTACATTTATATAACATTTCTGAAATGACCAAAGGATATAAATGGAGAACAGATGAGTGCTTGTCAGGAGTTAGGAGTGAGGGAAGGTGCAAGAGGGCAGGGGGGTGGGTATAAAAGGGCAACACAAGGGATCCTCCTGGTGATGGAACTGCTCTATGTCTTGACTGTGATGGTTCACACAGGAACCTGCACACGTGATAAAACTGCATAGAACACGTGCCTCATTTATCTTTGTATCCATATTTCAGTGCCTGGTAAAAGGCAGGCATTCAGTAAAGGTTAGTTGGATAATTGTTTTAAAAACACATATACAGCTCTAGGTGTCTGCTGTTTGCCAGAGCCTGTGATAGAAGATTTACCTGTGTAGTTTTCCTTAAATAACACTTGGCCCTATGGAAAGGCTTCTAATCTACTTTGGATTGTTTATACTAACTTCTATAATAAGTGGGAAAGGTTAGAAAATAAAGATAAGCAAAAAAAGAAAAGAGTCAACTGCAACCCCATTCCCCAATAATGCTGTTAGCATTTTGTAATTTTATCTTTATTCCCATGGAGATTTGTATGTTTTTCGTTAAGAGTTATATCACATGTGAACATACTGGTTTGCAACCTGATTTTTTTGTCTAGCTAGCTCAGTGCATAATAGATGCTCCATAGGTACTTGTTTAAAAAATACTTTCCGTGTTATCAAATATATTTTAGCATCATATTTTATGTTTGCATAGTGTTCTGTTATATGGATATTTATTCTACTTTATCGATATTCTATTATATGGATATAATTTATCTTGCATTACTCAATGTTTAGGGTAGTTATTTATTCACTTAATAGAGTATTTAATCATGCATGTCTCTCTTGTTTCATCCCTTTCCCATCCTGTCCTTTACTTTGGTAATGTTGATCCACCTTTAAGGCTTTGAAAGCTTCATCTTTCTTTCACTTCCAGATATTTGCATTGCTCTTCCTTCTGCTCATAGCACACTTCCTGCTTTGCCTAGCTAAGCCTGAGCTTATTATTCCTTCTTCTTGGAAGTTTTCCCAGACTGAATTAGTTGACCTTTCAGTGTGCTTGATAGGTGGCGTTTTGTACTTACTCCTGGGAGCACTCAGTCTGCTGTATTTTAATTGCATGCTTTCTTAAGTATGTCTCCCACTAGATTATGAACTCCTTCAGGAAAGGGACTATGTCTTATTTCCGATTGTACTTCTCAGCCCTAAGTGTAGTGCTGGGTATATAGGACGAACTTCTTAGTAAACATATTTTTGAATGAATGAATGCATGAAAAACCCCTCAGTTTCCAATGTTCATCATTAAGTGATGATCTTTAACAATCTTGTATTTTTATTTATCAGATAAGCATGATAATTAATAATACCTTTTATTTGTAAAGTGGTTTTTAGTGTACAAAATATTCTCAACTCTTATTTTGTATTGTTAAATTTATTGGTATTACGCATTGCAAATGAATTGATCTGTTATTTGAATACTTAATATATTAGTCTTTATTGATAGTTAAGCAATAATGTTAGTAATTCTCATATCTGCAGTCTTAACTTTTCTAAGTAGAGAATTTTCTTTCTAAACAAGTTTCAGTTAATAGGTTATATTATTTATATTTTAAGCCTGTCTTAAGTAGTAATTAGATATCAACTCTGATGAAACTTTTATAATTATTTTGATTTAAAACTATAGCATGAAGCTGAAGGCTCTTATTTTTTTGTATCTAATGGCTCGTAATAATTGGGCTTTGATCAGGTAACAAGAAAAATAACCATACAACAAATATTTGGATACAGGTCAGAGAACCTAATAGTAGCAGAAAATAAGAGCACTTGATTAGGCTTATAAGATAGTAGTAGTGAATTCTTCACAGTTCTCTGCATTGTCATTAATTGACAATTATCCTTTCTTTTCCTTCTTTTTTCATCTTACTAACTCCTTCCAGTAGTGATCCCACTGGGAAGCAGCACAACCTTGGGGTGAGGGCCGCCCTGGTGGGGTCCCCAGAGGAACTTTGTCAGCCGCTCTGCCCTCTCCCCACACGGCAGTCCCGTTGCCATCCGTGGTGAGCGTAGACGATGGTGTGTGCAGACAGGCGCGGGCTGGGAGCCACTGCTCTTCAGGAAGACTGCTGGGGTGGAAGGGACACCAGGCGTGGGGTCTGCCACTGGTTGGTTGTGTGAATTTAGGCAGGTTGTCCTACCTGTCTTCACCTTCGTCTTTCTTTCTGTAAAAGAAAGGAATTGGATTAGATGATCCGTAAACTCAGAAATGATCTGATTTTTCTGATGACCAAATATACAAGAAAAATCTTGCCCTTGAGAGAAGACACATGAATGAAAAAGGGGATTATTCCTTTGTGTAAAACGTGATAATATTACGTTTGTTTAACAGATTATTAGTATTTTCATACATTGTAAAAACCCTTCAAATGAATCTTCAGTAATTAAAAACTGCTGACAATTCTTTATTATCTCGGAAAAAGGAAAATCCTGGTGAATTATTTTCTTTATATTCAAGCTTTTGAATCTAGGACAGTGATCTCATCTGGCCTCATTGTTTTAAATATCATCTCGGTGCTGAAGACTTACAACTTGATATCTGTAACCTGCATTGCTCCCCTGAAATTGCCTGCCAATTTACTGGTCCTCTGAGAAATCTAACGGGCATCTCAAACTTAATCTGCCTAAAACTGAATTCCTGATCCCCTCCCCACGAAACCTGCTATTCCTAGAGTCTTCCATATTTGATCAAGACAGAAACTTTGGTGTCCTCGTTGATTCCTGATACAACCAGGAGCTGCCCACCTCTCGCCAGCACTCCTTCCTCCTGCCCTTATTCTGCTGGAGTCTCAGAGCCAGAAGCTCTCATTTTTAGTTGTAAGTTATGTCATTGTCACTCCTCTACTCACAACCTTCAGTGGCTCCCTATCTCCCTCAGCGTAAAAGGCAGAGTCCTTAGAGCAGTCGGCAAGGTCCCGTGCACCTGGTGCTCCATTACTTCTCATTCATACTCTCGCTTGCTTTTCTTCAGACATACTGGCCACCTTGCTGTTGACAGAACATTCAGGCACACTTCCTCCGCAAGGCCTTTGCACTGGCTGTTCCTTCTGCCCGAAACTCTCTCCCCAGATATTCACATACTGCCCTCTCACCTCCTTCCAGTTGCTCCTGTGTAACCATCTGGTGTAAGGTCTACACTGACTGTCCTGCTCACATTGCAGGCTGCTCCCACCACCACCCTGGCACTTCACACGGCATTTTCCCCCACAGCACACAGCACCTTCTAATAATACTGTAATTTATTTATTAGTCTTGTTTGTTGTCTCTCTTTGTTTCTTCTAGAATGTCGGCTTTGGAGGGCAGGGACTTGCGTCTGTTTGTTTCATTGCTGTGTCAGTGGCTTTGTGATATTTGGCAAATAAATCTGTAGAATCTCTTTTCCCATCTGTAAAAATAGAGATGATAATAAAGGGTTATATATTGTTTATAGATACCATTTTGACTGAGTACTCCCCAGTGAGTGTATATTAAAGCTGAAGAGGTCATGGGCATTGCGTAACCCATTTCACAAACTGTATACAGTAGCATGTGCAGAAGGAGGTCCTTGACTCAAGCAGGGTGCTGTGTGGCCCGGGAGGCTGCAGTGCTCCTGCCGCTAGTGCTGCAGGGGCCTCCCTGGGGGTCTTCTTACTCCTTCTGTCCCTGCTGCTGCCGCACAGCTGGCTGTGGAGACTCCACAGTGCCCGTGCTGCCTTCCGCTGCTCAGGGCTCGGAGGGCTCTGGGGTGGGCGTGGGGCTCAGACTACTTTTGCACTTTCTTTTCTTTTCTTTTTTTAACATCTTTATTGGAGTATAATTGCTTTACAATGGTGTGTTAGTTTCTGCTTTATAACAAAGTGAATCAGCTATACATATACATATGTCCCCATATCTCCTCCCTCTTGCGTCTCCCTCCCTCCCACCCTCCCTATCCCACCCCTCTAGCTGGTCACAAAGTACGGAGCTGATCTCCCTGTGCTATGTGGCTGCTTCCCACTAGCTATCTGTTTTACGTTTGGTAGTGTATATATGTCCATGCCACTCTCTCACTTTGTCCCAGCTTACCCTTCACCCTCCCCGTATTGCACTTTATCTTCAATTTAAATAGTTGATTGTGGCCTAATATTGGAATTGTTTATAACTTCTTTTCTGTGGGACAAATTAATTTCTAGTTTTCAGACTGCACTGAAAGGGAACTTTGGAACATAACCCATTCAGAAGTTAGGAGATGCCTTTTATGTATGTATGTATGTATGTATGTATGTATATATGTATTTATTTAACATCTTTATTGGAGTATAATTGCTTTACAATGGTGTGTTAGTTTCTGCTGTATAACAAATTGGATCAGCTATACATATACATATATCCCCATATCTCCGCCCTCTTGTGTCTTCCTCCCACCCTCCCTATCCCACCCCTCTAGGTGGTCACAAAGCACCGAGCTGAGCTCCCTGTGCTATGAGGCTGCTTCCCACTAGCTATCTGTTTTACATTTGGTAGTGTATATATGTCAATGCTACTCTCTCACTTCGTCCCAGCTTACCCTTCCCCCTCCCTGTGTCCTCTAGTCCATTCTCTACGTCTGCGTCTTTATTCCTGTCCTGCCCCTAGGTTCTTCAGAACCATTTTTTAGGAGTTGCCTTTTAGAATGACGTTTTCATTGTTACATAGGAAAAATGTTACTAAGAGAGGCAAGATTAAAATATCCTAATATCCCAACTAGTCCTGAAAGTGTATTTATTATGCATCTAAGCTTTTAAAAATGCAAATCTCTGTTCTTTATCAATATAAATTTGCTTTATGGAGATAAATTGAATATGAACAGACAATGGAAAAGTACTTATTTTGATAACCTAATATCATTGTCACATTAAACCACTCTCTATGTAGCAAGGTTAATTTAATCCTTAAATAAATGTGTTCCCTGCTTCCCTGTTTTGACACAGATGAGCGTGAGTGTTGAGGTGGTGGCTGTGACTCCATTAGAACCAGCAGGAGCCGGCATTTGGTTATTAGCAGCTGTCCTTGCCCTGACTCTTCTCAGGTTGTCCTTTTTTGTTTGTTTTTTCAGTTTGGCACAGAAGCTTTTTGCTTCAGAAGTTATGAGGTGTGAACCACTCAGAATGAGCTCGTTTTACATAAGAGCAACTTGAGTAGCCCCTGGGGCTGAGAAAGACATTTTATGTATCGTGGAAATTTTTGTGCCTCTTCTGTCCTCTCTGAGTGCATGTTTGAAGAGAGGTCGTAGAAAGAGTGTGCCTGCCTTCTCTACAGAAACCCCAAAGGGACAGGCCACCTTCGGACCTCCTCCTTCGGTCCCCAAGTGGTGTGATCTATGGTCACGAGTGTTCCTTCTTTTTCGCTTGCTCTTCTGGCTTTAGCTCTGTTGCCTTTGACTGTGTGAATAGAGCTGCACGGTGGTTAAGTTCATGGGCTCTGAGGCAGACCTGGGTTTGCGTTCTGGCTCTGTTGCTTACTGAATCTCAGTTTTTTCATCTTTCGAATTGGGAGGGGGTAGTATGCATACTACCTGTTTAATGGTACTGTGATGAGAATTCAGTAAGATGTGCATGAGAATGTTTAGCCTAGGCCCCTGCATGTATAAATAAGCTCAGTACATGTTAGCTATATGATAAAAATCTAGTTCAAGCTGCATTTCTGTTTTCACTCTTTCAACAAGACTATGAATAACTACCCGTGTTCTCTGCTGGGTGCTGAGAATACAACAATGACCAAAACAGGTGTGAGCCTGACGACACTGAGTCCAGTGAGAACGATGGTTGTGCCATGGAACTTGTCAATTATTAGAAGCAAGCTTTTTACCTAATCTCAAGTGGAAAAAGAAATTTAACTTGAAGCAGGGATAAAGTTTTAAATTGAAAGCTTAGTAAAGAATTCTGAAGTTAAAAAAAAGATTTAGGAAAATCAGTGTAGTTTTCCAGAGTTTTGAATAAAAGTGCTTCCACAAGCTGACAGATTTGCCTGTAAGGACAATTAGTAGGTCAGCACTAGACAAGTAAGGAAGGGAGGAGAAAGAACGAGGTCTGTGAAGTAGACTGGAGCAAGTCCACGGAGCTTAAAAAAAAAAAAAAAAAAAAAGGGGGACAAGGAGAGCAATTGTGAGCTGTAAAGTGAAGTCAGTAGTTTTCCAGCACAGAAGCCATAATCTCCGGTGGCAGAATCAGAATTTAACAACTGGTTTTGAAAGAAAGAGTATTCGGTTTAGAAATAAAAACCTCTGCTATTAAACATGTGATAATCATATTCATATTTTGGTAGCCTATTTGTTTTAGTAATATGTAAAAGTATGCTATTAACTCTAAGTAGTACATTTTTTACATTGTAGTAAGGTTTACTGTAGTGAACATATTGAGTATGTTGATATGTTTACCTGGAAAAATCTTAATGCAAAAAATTTTTATCTAATCTCTTTTCTCTATTAAAATTAGGCAATTTTAGAAACAACTAAATAGTCGTTAGCTGATAAATGGGTGAATAAAATGAGGTACCTTCACACAATGTAATGTTGTTTGGCAATAAAAAGAAATGAAGTAGTGACACGTGGATGGAGCGTGTAGTGAGACACGCTAAGTGAAAGAAGCTGGTCACAAAAGATCACATATTGTATGACTCCATTTGTATGAAATGTCCAGAATAGGTAAATCTATAGAGACAAAGTAGTTTAATGGTTGTCTACTGGGGGGAAGAGGATGGGGTTGGGGAAAAATGGTGACTGCTAATGGGTCTGGGGTTTCTTTTGGGGTGATGAAAATATTCTATAATTGATTGTGGTCATGATTGCATAACTCTGTTAATATATGAAAAACCACTGAATTATACACTTTAAATGGGTGAACTGTGTGGTATGTGATTATATCTTAAGAAAGCTGTTAATTTTTTTAAAAATTAAACAATTTTAAGGAATTCCTAACTTCAAAAAGCAAAGGTGTTGAATAGATCATTTACACTGAGCTGGATTCTCCCTAATACCTAAGTCAGGGGACACCAACTCCAGTGCATGCTGGTCACTTAAGGAGTCGTTACAGTGTGGGGTCCCAGGCCCTCCCTTGCAGGTTCTAATTCAGCAGGACTGGGAAGGGCTGGGACTCTTTTTAACGGGTACCCAAAGGAATCAGCTGTTCTCTGTATCAGAAATTGAGAACGACTCAGGGAGAGGGTTCTCTTAGAATGTTTTCCTGGGTCTGTTGATCCAGCCTTTGTTTTTATTCAGTTGCTCTGGCTGCCTTATGAGTACTAAGATATATATTTAGCAATTTATTTAGAATTTGAAATTACATCAGAACCACTCTAGCATTGCCTTATTACAGACCAGGCAGCTGAAGCCAGAGAAGTTAAATTTTTTCTTGATAGTCTCAGAGCTACTAAGTGGGAGAATTGGAATCCAGATTTTGGTCTGCTTGTGCCCAATCCAGTAGTCTTTCCATTTGTCTTGTAGAATCTTTTTTGTATATAATAATCCCTTACCACCCCATGACCTCCACAGATTTAGGTACTACCTGCTTTTTAGTGGCTCTGCCTCTTTGTTGGCTCTGTGACTTTGAACAAATTGCTTAACTTCTCTGTGCTTCAGTTTCTTAATCAGAAGGAAACAGGGTAAGAATAATGCTTACTTGATAGAACTGCGGTGATGATTTAATGATATAGAGTACACGTGGAGTGCTTGGCATAGTCACTGGCACACGGTTCATGCTAAGTAAATGTTAGCTGTCATTTCTAATAATAGACTCAGACAGTATTTGCTTTCTTTAAGGGTCTAGATTCAGGAATATCTTTAAAAGGACAGTTAAATGAAATATGCATTTTCTCAACATATCTACATTATAATTTTTCTGACAGGCCTTATAATTTTTCTGATGATAAACCCAGAGCAGTGATTATCAAATTTATTCAGAGGATGGAGCCATCATGCTTGTTATAGAACACATGATAAACTGTCTTATAAACTCGAAATAATTTTACTAGCAGAGAATGACTTTATTGTATCTATATAATATAAATTCCCTTTAAGCGTACACATCCATGAGAAAGCTATAGAATGAAGCCTAATCAACTCCTTGTAAATAGATGTTATTTTAAATTTGCATGTTGTTAATTTGTTTGATCATCTGCTAGTAAAAGTGTATTAGATGGATTTGAGAAAATTGTCTTCATTAATTCAAGCATTTCTGTGATTTAGAAGAGGCTATTATTCTTGGATCTTGGTGGCATGATGCTTCATTCCAGCCTGTGGGATACCAAGGTAACCTGGGATCTTGGTTCAAGAACCGTTGTTTTATGGGCATGGGAATGAATGTAGGCATGGGTCAAACCAAATTTGTTGTGTGAATAACAGTTTACTCTGTAGGGCTTAATGTTTTAGGATTATGGTGGCAAAATAACTGAGTTGTGAAAAATGATTTTTACGTTTTTTGTAATTTAAAATTTATAAAAGTAATATAGGCTCTTACAAAAAATTCACATAATACAGAAAGAAACTGTTTGCCAAGCTCTTCTAGTCTCACTTACCAGAGGTAACTGTTAACAGTTTGTATATTCTTCTAGATAAATGTATATGTATACACAGGCATATATGTTTATTATACACATATTTCTTTTGTATATCAGTGTTTTTATGCAGCTGCCTTTTAAACCATAATACATGCTGGGCATCTTTTTACGTATTGATACACATAGAGCTGCCTCATTGTGTACCTCATTGATGGAACACTAACAGGTTTGAAAGCTACAGTATGCTAGGCACTGTTCTAAGCTCTTTGCATATATTGTTACCTCATTTTATCTTCACAAGAACCTTATGAAGTAGGTACAGTTATTATCCCCATTTTATACATGAGCTGACAGGCATAGAGATATGTGAGGCAACTTTTCCAACAACACATGAGTAATGGAGCCAGGATGTGAACCCAGGCAAGTAACTTTAGAGACTGCCTTTTTAACCAAAACGTGACATTTCGCTATGGACAGACATCACATTATTTTCCATTTTTCATTATAACTTTTTATTTATTTATTTATTTATTTAATTTTTGGCTGCATTGGGTCTTCATTGCTGCGCGTGGGCTTTCTCTGGTTGCAGCGAGCAGGGGCTACTCTTCGTTGCGGTGCGCGGGCTTCTCATTGCGGTGGCTTCCCTTGTTGCGGAGCCCGGGCTCTAGGCTCGTGGGCTTCAGTAGTTGCAACATGCAGGCTCAGTAGTTGTGGCTCGTGGGCTCTAGAGCGCAGGTTCAGTAATTGTGGCGCACTGGCTTAGTTGCTCTGCGGCATGTGGGATCTTCCCGGACCAGGGCTCGAACCCGTGTCCCCTGCATTGGCAGGCAGGTTCTTAAACACTGCGCCACCAGGGAAGTCCCATTATAACTTATTTTTTGGTAAATGTTTTATTAAATTTTCTAGCCTTTACCTTATTTTTATATGGGTGGAAGGAATAACTAGCTTTCAGCAAAGGAGAGAATTATCTGAATTTTCTTTCTGAATTATATTTCGCTATGACATCTAAATTGTTGCTGTCATTGAAAGCCTTCTGTCTGGTGAGACCCTAGCTGTCCCTTTCTCTTCTCTTCGTCTCTCAAAGTTTCTTAGTTTTTCAGTTTCTCTAACTTTTGCTTTTCTAATGAAAAATTATGCTTATTCTTTGAAGGGTGACATGTTTTACTACTCCAGTGTCACACACAAGCATGTACACGTGTGTATGTGTATGTTTTCCATTTGGCTGGTTCATCATATTATTAGACACTCTTCATCTTAATTTTTTTGTCTGTTTTCTAAGTTTCTCAAGGAAATGTTTTAAAATTTCCTATTGTGACTAAGGACTTATCATTTTCACTTTGTAATTCTGACAGTTTTAGTTTTAGGTAAAATATTTGTGGTTATATTTTAAGGCTATATTTTTTGGTACATGCAAGTTCATAATTATTATTTTTTGAGATGCCCCTTTTTACCCTTTTAAATACTGCTTTCCTTAAGTTCTCATTTTTGGATATTAACATTGTTACTGTGGCTTTCTTCTGATTTGTATTTTTCTGGAATGCACGTTTCCCTCCTTTTATTTTAAGCCTTTCTGTGTTGTTTTGTTTTAGGTGTGTTTGTGGTGATATGTTGCTAGATTATCTCTTTTTAAAATCTCATCTGAGAATCTTTTTCTTTTTATAGACATGTTTCACCTGTTTGCATTTATTATTATTTCTGATATATTTGAACTCATATCCTTTATCTTTTTTTGTGTTATCTATTTGTCATGTTTTGATTTAGATCCACCAACCCCCTTTTCCTGCCTTCTTGAAAAATCACATATGGTGATATCAGTCATGCACTCCTACATGGAAACATTCAGCTAAAATAGTAAAGCTGCTGCCTCTTTTTAGGAGCTGTACTCTCCAGTTTGCCACAGTCCTCACGTGGATGTTCAGTATATCTCTGTGATCCCTGTGCTAAGTTCCATGAGTGTAGGGTCCAAACTATGTCTGTTTCCTTTACCACTGTACCCCTAGCACCAGGCATGGTACCTGGTACATAGGTGCTCAGTGAACATTTATTGAATGAATCAATTAATGGATAGGTGATTATTAGAATTATCTAGGTAGCTTTAAAATGTACTCATACCTGGTCCCATACCCTGGAGATTTTGATTTGGTAGGTCTGATATGGAGCCTGGATACATATGTTAAGAAACAAACAAAAAATTCCACCAGATAATGTGATTATCAGCTAGATTTGGAATAATCTGGACTGATGTTTTATGGACTTTTTTTATCTTGAGACAACTTGTGACTCTCTTGATATAGTTAATAATTGTGAAGTGAAACACTGATCCCCTAAAGCAAGGAAACATACCACATTTTAGCGCTCTCTCTCTCTTTTTTAAGTTATACCTGGTTATCACCATTTGAATAACACTAAAGCAGCAATGGTAAATTTTTCCTTTTTTCTCAAATAATTCTTTCAGCTTTCCTGCATCTTTTTCATGTGCCCTACAGGAGATGGTTGGGCTGAACATGCCTCTGGGCCTTTATATCAACAATGTCAATCATTGGAAACATTTGGCAGAGGGATGAAAGCCCGGAATGAGTGTCTGGGCTGGTGGTCTTAGGCTTCTTCCTGTTTTTAAGATACTGATTCTCTTAGCTGACATTCATCATGGTTTATAGTATATAGAACTGACTAGGATTCAGAGGACTTGATTCTGATTTTTTGTTTACTCTCTTGTACGCATGATATTGTTTTGAGTTGTCATTTGTGGAGTAAGGAAATTAACTTACTTTCAAGGAGCAAAACTTCGTGGGAATGTGAATCTTTTAGATTTGCAGAAAATTGTTAGTGAAACCTACAATTGAAAAAGTAGTTCATCAAGTCCCTTGTCTGTATTCTGAAACTAAGCGTTTAGAACATTAGTCTCTCATAATGAATTTTGATTCAGTAGATATAGTTAAGGAAAAATATTAGTGGGGATGGTGTTTTCAGATTTAATCAAGTTAGAGTTAAAAAAAAAAGTGTGGCTTTTTGCTTTTTAACTTTCACCTTTTAATCTAGGTATTTAAAGATTAAATACCTTGGTTTGCCTGTTTTCAAATGGAAATTATACTTTGTACAGTATGGAACCTTAAATAATGGTTACTAATTAAGTGCTTTAAGCAATGTAGTTGAAAGTTACTTTAGCTCAAAGTACTATAGTAATAATGTTTTAAATAAGTAGTTTGAGAACTTTCAGTGGAAATGACTAACATAGGATTGTTTACTTAAAAATTAATAATAATAATCCTGACATTTAAAATTTTAGGATGGGTTTTTCTTTTTAAAAAATATTTATTTATTTATTCATTCATTCATTCATTCATGCTGCACCAGGTCTTATTTGCAGCATGCATGCGGGATTTAGTTCCCTGACCAGGGAATTGAACCTGAGCCCCCTGCATTGGGAGCCACGGAGTCTTACCCACTGGGCCACCAGCGAAGTCCTGTCAGGATTATTTTTGATGACATGGGACATGGTCCCCATTTTCAGGGATTCCTGGGCTCACCTGTGGGTTATTCTTGAATTCTTGTCTGTCATCCTTGGCTTGGAAACTCAGTGAAGAGTTGCTCACTTTAGTAGTTCATTAGACATTTATGGAGTACCTGCCATGTGCATGGTATTGTGCTAGGCGCAGGAGAGAGACCTAATAAAACATAACCCCTGCCCTTGAGGATAAATAGAAGAGTCACCTGGAAAAAAGAAAAGTGAATTTCTGTCCTCTCCAGGTCTATCCTGATGGTAAAAATTTATATACATTTATCTTACATTTATATAGTGCTTTCACATAAACTTCATCAGCTGATGCTTATAACAAGACTTGGTCCCTTTGTTGTGCAACATCCGTAAGACAGTTAAATGTTAGTGTCTTTTAGGCACTACCTGTCTTTATTACCCTTTAGGTCTCTGGGCTGTAAAATGCTCCCCAACTTTCAAACTTTGGGCCTTTCTGGTGATTATACCGTGCTCTTTCTGTTGTCTCTAGCCTGTGCGTAGACTCACTAGAAGGCATTGTTTTCCTTTCTCTAGACCTGCATTGTCCAGAATGGCAGCCACTACCCTCCTGTGTTTTTAAGTTTAAATTAATTAAAATGAAATAAAGTTAAAATTTTGGCTTCTCAGTCATACTGGCTACATTTCAAGTGTGGCTAGTGATTATAGTATTGGGCAGCACAAATATAGACCATGTTGTCACCCAAAAAGTCCTACTAGGCAGTGCTGCAGTTTAGAATAAAGTATGCTGCCCATTTTTATCTATACCGATTGACTCCAGTGCACTCTGTCATCATATCTGTACTCTAAGCTACAATTTTAGACAAACCATCCTGTGGTTCTTAGCCTTTTTCCATTTCTTACCTCTATGTCTTTTGCAATATTAAAAATACTATTTTTTAATATCGTACTTAGATTTCAGTTCTTTCTGTATGATACCACATCATTCCATTAATGTTGGGATTTATTCTAGGTTTTTTTGACTGATATTTCAACTGCATTAATGTTCTGAGTCCCAGAGATCCAAGGAGCTTTCCTCATCATTGTATATAAGAAGCAACTTTGGGAGAGCAAGTTGGTATAGTAGAAAGGTCATGTGGTTCGTAATTATCTCGACTTAAGTTCAGATTCCTGCTCTGGCCTTGAACAAGTTACTTAACTTTCCTCAATCTATTACCTCATCTATTTCTAGGGGTTAAGTGAGTTAGGGTATATATCTTAACACAGTAGCCAGTTTAATAGGAACCTAGTAAATGGGATTGATTTTCCTTTATGGTAAGTAATGTTTTTGGAAAAGAGGTCATGATTCATATTTGGTAATTCTGTGGAAGGAGATGGATTTCAGGGCAAGTTCCTTTTTCTCCAGCTTTTTATGGTTGTAACTCCCAAACGCCATGTTGAACTGATGGTAAATAAAAAGGATGTATGTGTTTGTTAGGTTGTGGAGTGGTCCACATAGGACCAACATGCACAGAGACCCAGAGGCATGAGGCACTGTGAGGAAAGCTGTTGGAGTGTGACTGGGCCAGAGAATTGGGGGGAGAAAGCTAGAGAGGTAAGCAGAGTCTGGTCTGAGGGGCCTTGCGTACCCGAGGAGTTTGCAGTTCTTCCTGTGGTTCAGATCGCCTCAAACTTTATTTTATTTTATTTCATTTATTTATTTATTTAATTTTTGGCTGTGTTGGGTCTTCGTTGCTGCATGTGGGCTTTTTCTAGTTGTGGCGAGCGGGGGCTACTCTCGTTGCAGTGCATGGGCTTCTCATTGCAGTGGCTTCTCTTTGTTGCAGAACACAGGCTCTAGGCACACAGGCTTCAGTAGTTGTGGTGAGCGGGCTCTAGAGCGCTGGCTCAGTAGTTGTGGCGCACGGGCTTAGTTGCTCCGCGGCATGTGGGATCTTTCCGGAGCAGGGAATCGAACCCATGTCCCCTGCATTGGCAGGTGGATTCTTAACCACTGTGCCACCAGGGAAGTCCCTACAGCTTTATTGAGATACAATTCACATGGCATACAATTTGCCCATTTAAAGTGTATAGTTCAGTGGTTTTTAGTATATTCACAGAGTTGTGCAATCATCACCATGATCAATTTTAGAACATTTTCTTCACCCCAAAAATAATTCTTGCACCCATTAGCATTTATTCCTCATTCCCCCCAATGCCCCTGGCCCTTGGCAACCAGTAATCTACTTTTTGTCTTGATAGATTTGCCAATTCTGGATATTTCTTTTTCTTTCTTTTTTTATTTTTATTTTTAGTTTTTGGCTTTGCTGGGTCTTCGTTGCTACGCGTGGGCTTTCTCTAGTTGCGGCGAGCAGGGGCTACTCTTTGTCGTGGTGTGTGGGCTTCTCATTGCGGTGGCTTCTCTTGTTGTGGAGCATGGGCTCTAGGCGCACAGGCTTCAGTAGTTGTGGCATGCGGGCTCAGTAGTTGTGGCGCGCGGGCTCAGTAGTTGTGGCGCACGGGCTCAGTAGTCGTGGCGCGCGGGCTTAGTTGTTCTGCAGCATGTGGGATTTTCCTGGACCAGGGATCGAACCCTTGTCCCCTGCATTGGTAGGCGGATTCTTAACCACTGCACCATCAGGGAAGTCCCTGGATATTTCATATAAATAGAACCATACAATCTGTGTCCTATTGTAGCTGGCTTCTTTCACTTAGTGTAATGCTTTCAAGGTTCATTCCTTTTTGTGGCTGGATAATAGTCTGTTGTGTGGCTGTACCACATTTTGTTTATCCATTTATCAGGTGATGGACATTTGGGCCATTACTATGTTTTATAATCTTTTTAAAATAAAATTAGTTGTATAAAGAACTTAGGAAAATTGCCATGTTATGAGGAAAAATAAATATGTGTAATCTAATTTTAAACTGAACTTCATTGAGGAAATAAAGGCTTGATTTGTTCTCTAGACCTTCACTTCCTAAACATAAATGAAGCAATCAAGTATGTGCTATTTGAAAAAAAGCATAAATAAGCCTTATTTTACTATTAAAACTAGGACACCTAGAATGTATAGATTTTAATGTTAATAATGTCATTAACTATTATGGATTTCACTTGCATCACCTTGTTTATTTGGTAATTGGCAAATATTCGTAGCATCTCATATGTATGGTGTAGCTGTGGATTCACCCCTGACACTGTCCTCATTGCGTATCGCTCAGTTCTTTCTAATTAAAATTGAATTTGTGAATAAAATGGAAATAAACTTATAGCTCTCAGTCGTTGCACTCACTCATGGTAGATATCGCTGTGACTCTGGAGCAGGCACGGCCACCCCGTCCACACTTAGTCTCAGGGGCTCGGCCGGGCTTGTGCGTGTGTCCTGTCACCTAGGCACACCCACACCACTTTCTCTCTGACTGAAGAAATCATTCCTACATGTGATCAGGAGTTACGGGGAGATTCTTTCATGTAGTGCCCTTCAGTTTTTTTTTAAGCAGTGAAGGATTTTAGCAAGAGAGGGTCATGATAAAACTTGGCTTTTTAAAGAGACCACATTTCCTGATGGCTGGGGAACTGTTTCATACCTTTTCTCTTCCTTCATCCCTCCAACACTCCCAGCTGCAGCTCTGCTTTTTTTACTCAAGAAAATAGACGCAACCTGAAGAGAACTTTCACATTCTCCCACTGCCCTATCTGCCTCGCTGCATCTGTGCCAAGTACCTGTTAAGAATATCATTTCAAAAATAGCCAGAAAGGGCTGTTCATGTCCTGTACCACGGTCACCATTTCTTCTCCTCATGTTTTCACTGAGACCCACTCTATCAAAGGTTCTTGTCATGGTCATCAATCCAGAGGGGAAGAAAAATAGAAGAGTGTAGAATCACGAGAAGACAATTAAAAAAAAATAGGGCCTGGTCAACTGTGTCCAGTGTTTGGTGAGAGGTGGTTTCCAAGGCTTGATGATTCAAGTACCTAGAGCCTCCACTCAGGGCTCTAAACAGAACGGTGGTGTGGCGTGGAACTGTGGCTCAAAAGGGGTTCTGGTGTCCAAGTAGAGAGGTGAGTTGGCCCCTTTCTTTCTTTCTGGAGACCTTAGTAACCCCTGTAGGTGAGAAGAATCAGACCTTTCTGAGTGTTGCTCAGTGATAGCACTTCCTGAGAAACTGAGCAGCCACCATCATTTTTTTTTATTATTATTGTGGTAAAAATACACATAGCATAAAATTTTAAGTGTACGGTGGCATTAATTACATTCACAATGTTGTGCAACTATCACCGCTATCTTTTTCAAAACTTTTTCATCATCCCGAATAGAAACCCTGTGCTTGAGACTTCCCTGGTGGCGCAGTGGTTAAGAATCCGCCTGCCAGTGCAGGGGACATGGGCCCGAGCCCTGGTCGGGGAAGATCCCACATGCCATGGAGCAGCTAAGCCCGTGCACCACAACTACTGATCCTGTGCTCTAGAGCCCGTGAGCCACGACTACTGAGCCCGTGTGCCACAACTACTGAAGCCCGCATGCCTAGAGCCCAGGCTCCGCAACAAGAGAAGCCACCACGAGAAGCCTGAGCACTGCAATGAAGAGTAGCCCCCACTCGTCGCAACTAGAGAAAGCTCACGCGCAGCAATGAAGACCCAACGCAGCCAAAAATAAATAAATAAAATAAATAAATAAATTTATTTAAAAATAAAACAACTCTGTGCTCATTAAACAGTACTCCCTGCCCCTCCCCCAGTTCCCTGCTGACCTCTAATCTACTTTGTGTTTCTATGAATTTCTCTAGTCTAGATATTTCATATAAGTGGATTTATATAATATTTGTATTTTTGTGTCTGGTTTATTTCATTAAGGATCATCCGTGGTGCAGCATATATCAGAATTTCATTCCTTTTTAAGTCTAAACAATATTTCATTGTATGTATAGCCCTAATCATTTAAAAGTAAGTTGTTTTTTTTTCTTTTTTTTAATTTTTATTTTATTTTTTTGGCTGTGTTGGGTCTTCGTTTCTGTGCGAGGGCTTTCTCTAGTTGCGGCGAGCGGGGGCCACTCTTCATCGCATCATGCGGGCCTCTCACCGTCGTGGCCTCTCTTGTCTCGGAGCACAGGCTCCAGACGTGCAGGCTCAGCAGTTGTGGCTCATGGGCCCAGTTGCTCCACGGCATGTGGGATCCTCCCAGACCAGGGCTCGAACCCACATCCCCTGCACTGACAGGCAGACTCTCAACCACTGCGCCACCAGGGAAGCCCCTAAGAGTAAGTTTTATTACTAGTCATTGTATGTGTGTATGTAAATGTTTTCCTCTCAAGAGTGGAAAATTCCTGGTTTGGTCTTAGCCTTGTTCAGATTTGATTGTCCTTGACATGTTTTTGTATGTACGTTTTTTTTCCCTCTCCTAAAAAGTCCTTAGGGTCTGAGTTTTGGGGGGATTTTTTGTTGTTGTTTCTTAAGTTGGGAATCAGTTCCGGAATTGAATGACCCCACAAAGCAGTCCAGGTAAGTTCCCATTATGACGGTTAGGGTTTTCAGAGACCGCAGTTGCTGTCATTTTACTTTACTCCTGTTAAAGTACAATTTACTCAAAGGGCTACTTAGAAAAAAAGTCCAATTAACCTCTGATTCTTCAACTGTGGCATTTCCGTAAGCAAACCTCCACATAGTTACAGCCTTTGTATTTTCTTTTAGTATTCCAATTCTGCAGTTTTCCTGTTCTTGTAGGAATCAGGATTGGAAAGGACTTCAATGATTTTTCTTCAAGTTTACTCTTGTAGAGGCTTAGATGCATAGAGATTAAGTGACTGGACCAAGCTAACAAAATGCAGATATTTTATATGTCAAGTTTGATGAGTTTTAACAAATTTGTACACTCATGTAACCACCACCCCAATCATTTCATCGCCCCAGAAAGTTCCCTCTGCAGTCCATCCCCCCAGCCCCAATTTCACATAAATGTAACCATGCAGAATGTACTTGTGAGTTCACTGTTTTGCTCAGCAGAGTGTTTTTGAGATTCCTCTGTGTTGTTACGTGCACTAATAGTGTGCTCCTATTAGGACTGAGTAGTAGTCCACTGGGTAGATCTGTTGCAGTGTGTTCATCCATTCATTTGCTGATTGACAGTTGGGTTGTTTCGAGTTTTTGGCTATTGCAAATAAAGATTCTGTGAGCATTTATGTATGAGTCTTTTGTGGACAGACATATATTCTTGTTTCTCTTGGGTAAATAACTGGGAGTGGAATTGGTGTGTCATATGGTAAATGTATGTTTAACTTTTGTGAGACACTGCCAAACTGTTTTACGATGTGGTTGTATCATTTTGTATTTACAGCAGCAGTGTATGAGAGTTCAAGTTGTTTCACATCTCTACCAATACTTGTCAGTCTTTTAGTGCTAGCCATTCTAGAGGATGTAAATTATGATCTAGTCATTTTAATGTGCATTTCCCCAAAGACTGTTGATGCAGAACGTTTATTCACATGCTTATAGGCCATTTGTGGATATTCTTTTGTGAGGTTTATGTTTAAATCTTTTACCCATTTTAATTGGATTATTTATCTTATTATTGAGTCGTAAGAATTTTAAAATGTATACTAGATTGAAGTCTTTTGTCAGGTATATACTTCTATATTATAGATATTTTTGCACGGTCTGTGACTTGCCTTTTCATTTTGTTATTGTTGTCTTTTGAAGAGCACAGTTTTTAATTTTGATGAAATCTGATTTGTTAATTTTCTCATTTTATGATGAATGTTTTTTGTGTTTTGTATAAGAAATATTTGCCTATCTCAAAGACAACATGATGATATATGTAGAAAATATGTAAAATCTATGAAACACTACTAGTGTTATATAGATTTTTTCTTGTGTTTTTTTGCTAGAAGTTTAATAGATTTAGGTTTTACATTTTAATGTATGATCCGTTTAAAAATAATTTTTGTGTATGATATGATGTAGGGGTCTGTGTTTATTAATTTTCCTTATGGATACCTAGTTGTTCCAGCACCGTTTGTTGAAATGATATCCTTCCCCCTTTGAATTACTTTGGCATTTTTGTTGAAAATCAGTTGCTCTTATAGTGTAGGATTTATTATGGATTCTCTATTGTTCCATATGCCAATACCATACAGGCTTGATTACTGCAGCTTTTTTGTAAGCCTTGATATCAGGTAGTGTAAGTCATCCAACTTTGTTCTTCTTTTCCAAAATTGGCTGTTCTAGGTCATTTGCATTTCTACATGCATTTTTAAATTAGTTTGTCATTTTTTCCAAAAGTCCTAGTAGAGTTTTGATTGGGATTGCATTGACTTTTTCATCAATTTGAAAGAACTGACATTGTAACAATATTTAGTGTTTCAATCCATGAACTTGGTGTATTTCTCTGCTTGCTTAGATCTTTGATTTCTTTTAGCAATGCTTTATAGTTTTTAGTGTTGGGATCTTGCAAATTTTGATAAGTTGTGTCTTCCAGGGAGTTTGTCTATTCATCTGAAGCTATCAATTTCTAAGAACTGCTT
This sequence comes from Balaenoptera musculus, assembly GCF_009873245.2. Taxonomy (NCBI): domain Eukaryota; kingdom Metazoa; phylum Chordata; class Mammalia; order Artiodactyla; family Balaenopteridae; genus Balaenoptera; species Balaenoptera musculus. The sequence goes on from NC_045798.1 coordinate 29,069,358, forward strand.
TAGTTGCATCCCACAAATTTCTGTATATGTTTTCATTATCATTAAATATTTTAAAACTTACTTTGAGATTTCTTCTTTGACCCAAGGGTTTAGAAGTGTGCTATTTAATTTTTTAGTACTTAGGAATGTTCCAGTTACTTTGTTAGCTGATTTCTTATTTCATTCCATTGTCAGAAAACATAATCTTTGATATTTCAATCTTGAAATTTATTGAGACTTATTTTATTTTTTTTCACAGCATAGGGTTTGTCTTGGTGAACATTCCAGATACACTTGAAAAGAATGATTCTGCAGTTTTGGATGCAATTAATAGTCACATGTACTATGATAAAAGTTGGATAAACAGAGCAGGGAAAGGTGCAAGGTTGGAAATGATCAACTCTGGGTGACTAGGAATGCCTCACAGAGCAGGTCACACTGCCCTGGGATCTGAGGGATAAGAGTATAGGTAGGATTTGTCAGACAAAATATGCCATAGGCAGAGGATGACATGAATAAAGAAAGGTACAGCAAAAGGAAAATGACTGAAGTGACAGGCTCTTTGTGGAGCTGTGAACAGAAAAGTTCACTGGGCTCAGAATGTAAAATACTTAAAATGGCATGTTAAGGAATTTATCAGATATTCACATAGAAAATGCTCAGGAAGTAATTTTGAATAAAAAACTAACTCTCATGCATGTGTAAATGGACCTCTTTTTTTTTCCCACTTAATAGAAGAAAAAAAGCATATTAAATTTCATGGAAAGATTTTTGTTCTTGAAAAGTGACTAACCTCTTTTGGAGGTCTGATTTGCCAAACAAAGGTCACTGTCAGGAATTCTGATCCATTATCTTTTCATTATCTTCAGCTTTTTCCTTTCCATTTTCTTTCCATCACCATTTAAACATGCTTAAGATTTGTAGTCTTCAAATAAAGTAATTAAAAAAGCCCTACCTCTGCCCTGTCTTCATCTCTAGCTGCTGCCATATATTTCCCTTCCTATTCATAAAAATTTTGGAGTGTACTATTTACACAGGGCACTGTTTACTCACCCAGACTGCCCTTGCTGAAGTCACCAGTGACCTCTGCCTCACTAAATCCAGCAGCTGTGTCCTAGGCCTCTTCTTACCTCTAATCCACATTCAACGCACAGGACCATGACCTCCTTCTTGAAGTATTTTCTCTCTTTGATTTTTGTGATATGTCTTTTGATTTCCTCCTTCCCTCCCTTCCTCAATACTCTTGCTCCTTTACAGTCTAGTCCTCTGGCCAGTCATTAAGTGTTTGGTTCTCCATCTCTTGGGTAGTTTTTCTCCGGGGGTTGTCTCATACACTCTCATGAGTTCATGGACCAGTTATTTGCCAAGGAATCCCACTTCATGACCCCAGCTCACAGGCTCTTCGCAGTCCACATAGCTGCCTATCTAACACCTGTGATTGTGTTTCTCATAGGTGTCTGAACTTACCTTTCTCTCAGAAACTCTTTTGCCTCCAGTTTTCCATGTTAGTAAATGGTACCACTCTCTGTACTACCTCAAGCTAGAAACCCAGGAATCACTTTGGTTCCTTTTCCCTCCATTTATTGCATTGCCCAGTCCTATTCCACCCCACCTAAAAGCTCTTCAAATCCTCACCATTTCCTTTCTACCCACTCTTATCACCCTGGCCCAAGAAGCCATCATCCCTAAGCTGGACACTACTGCAGTTGTCCCCTAGCTAATCTTCCCACAGCTGCTCTAGCCCATTTTGGATCCATTCTCTAACACTATATTTTTTAAGCCATACTGTTTTTTTTGTTTGTTTTTTTACCTTAGTTAAATAATACTTTATTGCTAAAAAAATGCTAACCATCATCTGAGCCTTCGGCGAATCTTTGTGCTGGAGGAGAGTCTTGCCTCGAGTTGATGGCTGCTGACTGATCCAGGGTGTTGTTTGCTGAGGGCTGGGGTAGCTGGCAATTTCTTAAAATAAGACAGCAATGAAGTTTGCCCCTTTGATCGAATCTTTCTTTAAGGAACGATTTCTCTGCAGCATGCAATGTTGTTTGATGGCATTTTACTTCAGAAGTTTCAAAATTGGAGTCAATCCTCTCAAACCCTGTGCTGCTTTATCAACTAAGTTTGTGTAAATCCTCTGTTGTCATTTCAACAGTCTTCACAGCATCTTTACCAGGAGTAGATTCCCTCACAAAAAAAACACTTCTCTTTGCTCATCCATGAGAAGCAACTCTTCATCCGTTAAAGTTTTATCATGAGATTGCAGCAATTCAGTCACATCTTATGGCTCCCCTTCTAATTCTACTTCTCTTGCTTTTTCTACTACATCTGCAGTTATTTCCTCCACTGAAGTCTTAAACCCCTTAAAGTCATCCATGAGGGTTGGAGTCAGCTTTTTCCAAACTCCTGTTAACTTTGCTATTTTGTCCTCTTCCCATGACTCATGAATGTTCTTAATGGCATCTAGAATGGTGAATCCTTTCCAGAGGTTTTCAACTGACTTTGCCCAGATCCATCAGAGGAATCACTATCTATGGCAACTATAGCCTTACAAAATGTATTTCTTAAATAATAAGACTTGAAAGTCAAAATTACTCCTTGATCCATGGGCTGCAGAATGGATGTTGTGTTAGCAGGCATGAAAACATCATTCATCTCATTGTACATCTCCGTCAGAGCTCTTGGGTGACGAGGTGCATTGTCAATGAGCAGTCATTTTTTTTTTTAAATTTTATTTATTTATTTATTTTTGGCTGTGTTGGGTCTTCGTTTCTGTGCGAGGGCTTTTCTCTAGTTGCGGCAAGCGGGGGCCACTCTTCATCGCGGTGCGTGGGCCTCTCACTGTCGCGGCCTCTCTTGTTGCGGAGCACGGGCTCCAGACGCGCAGGCTCACATACTGTGTTTTTTAAAATTTTAATTAATAGACTTTATATCTTTTAGGGCAGTTTTACGTTAACAGAAAAATTGGTTGGAACGTACAGAGTTCCTATATATCCCTCTCCTCCTCCAGTTTCCCTGATTATTTACATCTTGTATTGGTGTGGTACATTTGTTACAATTGACTAATCAATATTGATACATTATTATTATTATTACTATTATTAACTAAAATCCGTAGTTTATATTAGGGTTCATTCTTTGTGTTGTACATTCTATGGGTTGTGACACATAAATATGACATGTCCCTCATTACTGTATTATATAGAGCAGTCTCACTGCCTCAGAAATACCTGTGCTCCACCATTTCATCTCTTCCCACCCCCACCCCCGACCCCAACCCTTAGCAGCCACTGATCTTTTTACTTTCTCCATAGTTTTGCCTTTCCCAGAATGTCATATAGTTAGAATTTAGCCTTTTCAGATTGGCTTCTTTCACTTGGCAATCTACTTTTAAGTTTCCTCCATGTCTTTGTAGTTTGAGAGCTCATTTCTTTTTCTTTGAATAATAATAGTCCATTGTATGGATTTACCGTAGTTTATCCATTCACCTATTGAAGAACATCTTGGTTGCTTCCAAGTTTTTTGCAGTTATGAATAAAGTTACTCTAAACATTTGTGTGGACATGAGTTTTCAACTTATTTGGGTAAATACCAAGGAGTGCAGTTGCTTGATGATAAGAGCATGTTCAGTTGTGTGAGAAACTGCCAAAGTGTCTTCCACAGTGGCTGAACCACTTTGTATTCCCACCAGCCATTAATGAGAGTTCCTGTTCCCCCACATTCTCATCAGCATTTGATGATACACTGTTTTGGATTTTAGCCATTCTAGTAGGCTTATAGTGGGATCTCATTGTTTTAATTTGCAACTGCCTGATGACATATGATTTTTTTTTTAACATTCTTTTTTATATTCTTTTCCATTATGGTTTATCATAGGATATTGAATATATTGATAGTTCCCTGTGATATACAGTAGGACCTTGTTGTATTTCCATTCTATATGTAATAGTTTGCATTTGCTAACACCAAACTCCCAATCCATCCTTCCCTCCCTCCCCCTTGGCAACCACAAGTCTGTACTCTTTGTGAGTCTGTTTCTGTTTCATAGATAGGTTCATTTGTGTCATGTTTCAGATTCCACATATAAGTGATGTCATATGGTAGTTGTCTTTCTCTTTCTGACTTACTTTACTTAGTGTGGTAATCTCTAAGTCCATCCATGTTGCTGCAAATGGCATTACTTCATTCTTTTTTATGGCTGAGTAGTATTCCATTGAGTGTATCATATCTTCTTTATCCATTCATCCGTTGATGGACATTTAGGTTGTTTCCATGTCTTGGCTGTTGTGAATAGTGCTGCTATGAACCTTGGGGTGTATGTATCTTTTTGAATTATAGTTTTGTCCAGATATATGCCCAGGAGTGGGATTGCTGGATCACATGGTAACTCTATTTTGAGCTTTTTGAGGAACCTCCATACTGTTTTTCATAGTGGCTGCACCAACTTACATTCCCACTAACAGTGTAGGAGGGTTTCCTTTTCTGCACACCTTCTCTAGCGTTTGTTATTTGCAGTCTTTTTAATGATGGCCATCTGACCAGCGTGTGGTGGTACCTCGTAGTTTAGATTTGCTTTTCTCTAATAATTAGCAATGTTGAGCATCTTGTCATGTGCCTGTTGGCCATCTGTGTGTCTTTTTTGGAGAAATGTCTATGTAGGTCTTCTGCCCATTTTTCTATTGGGTTGTAAGTTTTTTTGTTGTTGAGTTGTATGAGCTGTTCATGTATTTTGGATTGTGTTAAGCCCTTGTCAGTTGCATCATTTGCAAATATTTTCTCCTAGTCCATAGGCTGCTTTTTGTTTCGTTTATGATGTCCTTTGCTGTACAAAAGCTTTTAAGTTTGATTAGGTCCCATTTGTTCATTTTTGCTTTTATTTATATTGCCTTGGGAGACTCACCTAAGAAAACATTGGTACGAGTTATGATGACATATGATCTTGAGCATCATTTCATATGCTCTTTGCCATCTGTGTATCTTGTTTGGTGAGGTATCTGTTCTGATTACTTGCGCATTTTGTAATTGGATAATTTTTTTAAAGCGTTTTTTAAAAAAATTTATTTTATTTAATTTATTTTTGGCTGTGTTGGTCTTCGTTGCTGTGCACGGGCTTTCTCTAGTTGCGGCGAGTGGGGGCTACTCTTCGTTGCGGTGCGCGGGCTTCTTATAGTGGTGGCTTCTCTTGTTGTGGAGCACGGGCTCTAGGCGTGCGGGCTTCAGTAGTTGTGGCTTGCGGGCTGTGGAGCGCAGGCTCAGTAGTTGTGGTGCATGGGCTTAGTCACTCTGCGGCATGTGGGACCTTCCCGGACCAGGGCTCGAATCTGTGTCCCCTGCATTGGCAGGCAGATTCTTAACCACTGCGCCACCAGGGAAGACCCGGGTAATTTTTATTTATTTATTTTTTGACCACACCGTGCGGCATGCGGGATCTCAGTTCCTCGACCAGGGATTAAACCCAGGCCATGGCAGTGAAAGCCCAGAATCCTAACCACTAGGCCTCCAGGGAACTCCCAGGATTATTTTCTTCTTGAGTTTTAAGAATTCTTTGTATATTTTGGATACCAGTCCATTATCAGACATGTATCTGGCAAATATTTTCTTCTAGCTGTGGCTTGTTGTTTCATTCTCTGAACAGTGCCTTTCATGGAGCAGAATTTGTTAATTATAATGAAGTCCAGCTTACCAATTTTCTCTTTCATGGGTCATGCATTGTATCTTTAAAAAATCACCAAACCCAAACTCATCTAGATTTTCTCCTATGTTATCTTTTAGTTTTAGAGTTTTGTATTTTACTTTTAGATTTGTGATGTCTTTTGAGTTAATTTTGTGTAAGGTGTAAAGCCTGAATCTAGACTCATATTTTTGCATGTGGATGTCCAGCTGCTCCAGCACCATTTGAAGAAAAGACTACCCTTTTATTTTATTTATTTATTTTTAAACATCTTTATTGGAGTATAATTACTTTACAATGGCGTGTTAGTTTCTGCTTTATAACATAGTGAATCAGCTATACATATACATATATCCCCATATCTCTTCCCTCTTGTGTCTCCCTCCCTCCCACCCTCCCTATCCCACCCCTCTAGGTGGTCACAAAGCACCGAGCTTATCTCCCTGTGCTATGCGGCTGCTTCCCACTAGCTACCGGTTTTACATTTGGTAGTGTATGTATGTACATGCTACTCTCTCACTTTGTCCCAGCTTACCCTTCCCCTCCCTGTGTCCTCAAGTCCATTCTCTAGTAGGTCTGCGTCTTTATTCCCCTTCTGCCCCTAGGTTCTTCATGACCTTTTTTTTTTTTTTTTTAAGATTCCATATATATGTGTTAGCATACAGTATTTGTTTTTCTCTTTCTGACTTACTTCACTCTGTATGACAGACTCTAGGTCCATCCACCTCACTACAAATAACTCAATTTCCTTTCTTTTTCTGGCTGAGTAATCTTCCATTGTATATATGTGCCACATCTCCTTTATCCATTCATCTGTCGATGGACACTTAGGTTGCTTCCATGTCCTGGCTATTGTAAATAGAGCTGCAATGAACATTGTGATACATGACTCTTTTTGAATTATGGTTTTCTCAGGGTATATGCCCAGTAGTGGGATTGCTGGGTCGTATGGTAGTTCTATTTTTAGTTTTTTAAGGAACCTCCATACTGTTCTCCATAGTGGCTGTATCAATGTACATTCCCACCAACAAGGACTATCCTTTTAAATTGCCTTTGCTCCTTTGTCAATGGTCAGTTGGCTATATTTTTGTAAGTCTGTTTTGGGCCCTGTATTCTGTTCCATTGATCTCTTTGTCTGTTCTTTTGCCAGTACCACCCTGTCTTGATTACTGTGGCATGATATCTTTTAAAAATAAAAATATGATCATATTGTCCCATTCCCCAAAACACTTCAGGGACCTGCCCTGGCTTTTACTTGATGACGACTCAGATCCTTCAGATAGCCTTTGAGGACCTGTGTGGTGTGTGAATCGCCCTTCCCCACCTCTCTAGCCTCATCCTAGCCCTTCCTCTTGTCATTAGGAGTTTTTTTTTTCTTCCATGTTCTTCCTGACCTCTAGGCCCTCATACTCACTGTTTCCTCTCTTTGGAATTCTTTTCTAACCCCCTCTGATCCTGGTTAACTCTACTTACCTTTCAGGTTTCAGTTTAAAATTTATTTCCTTTCTTCCTCCCTCCCTTCCTCTCTCCCTTCCTCCCTCCCTCCCTTCCTTCCTCTCTCTCTTTCTTTATTTTTTGGCTGCGTTAAGTCTTTGTTGCTGCACGGCTTTCTCTAGTTGTGGCGAGCGGGGGCTACTCTTCGTTGTGGTGCATGGGCTTCTCATTGCAGTGGCTTCTCTTGTGGAGCATGGGCTATAGGTGCTCGGGCTTCAGTAGTTGCAGCTCGTGGGCTCAGTAGTTGTGGCTCACGGGCTCTAGTGCGCAGGCTCAGTAGTTGTGGCGCACGGGCTTAGTTGCTCCGCGGCATGTGGGATCTTCCCAGACCAGGGATCGAACCCGTGTCCCCTGCATTGGGAGGCGGATTCTCAACCACTGCATCACCAGGGAAGTCCTAAAATTTATTTTCTTAATGAAGGCTTCCCTGATCTTCAGACTAGATTAGGGCTCCCTATTAAATTATGCTCTCATGACACCCTTCCTTTTTTTTATTATAATGTATAGCACAATCATTTGTCTTATTTATTATCTGTTTTCCCTAGGACAAAAGCTTTTTGAAGGCCAGAGACCTCATCTATTCCTTCATCGCCACATACACTTAATTCTTAGTAAATATCTGTTGACTGAATTAATGAGTGAAGGGAAGGGGTGCTAAGTACACTGGACTTTAGCTAGATTAACTAATAGAAAACTAGGCTTTTGGGGGATAAGTTTTACTAGATATGAGTGTACCACAGTTAGTATTTAGAGAGTGCAACAGGAAATTTTAGTAAGTCTTTTATAGTATTTTTGTGAGCAAGATGGATAAGTGTCAGGTCAGTATTTACAAAGGTAGATTGTAATCGATGTCAGCATGGGAAAAATGTCTCTGGTTTTCTGAAGGTCTTCTTGGTTGGAACTCTCCTATTTAATATTTAAATCACTTTTCTGAAGCCTCAGAAGGCATACCCAAATTGGTAGGTTTTGTAAGTTTAGGAGTGATAGATAATGAATTAGATGGTGGACTCTAGATTTTAAGTGATTTTCCTAAGCTAAAATGATTGGTCAAAATAAATAGGATAAAATAGATTTGAGAAAAATGTAAAACCCTTTACCATGTCTTAAAAAAAAAATCTTTACAAACGCAGTTTAAGAGAGAAAGATGTTTAACTAATATGTGGTGGTCCTGACTTGGCTACTGTGGTTGACTGTAAACCCAGGGTGTCAGCAATTTAATGAGTTGACCAGAAATCGGAATAGCAGACAGGGTGTATTTATAGAAGCATGTGGTGTACAATGAGGAAGGTGCTCATTTGGTGTATTCTCTGATGATTGTACTGCACATGGAATAGGATTTAATTCTGGATGCCACATTTTAGACAAACATTGGCAGACTAGGAGATGTTCACATGTGCAGCTTTGTGGTATAGTAGAATTCTGGGTATGGAATTTCATACGTAACAAGGCCAGGTTGGAGTCCCCGCTGGCTTTGTTACTTGTTAACTGTCTGACGATTAGCAATTTATTGACCCTCTTTCAAGCTCAGTTCCCTCATCTTTAAAATGTGGATAATGTCTACTTAACAGGATTGTGACGAATAAAGGAAAACATGCTTAATAAAATGCTATACAGATATAAGGAAGTCCCATTTGTCTAATTGGCAAGGGGACTTGAAGAGATGAAGAAACTTTTTGTTTTAATTTTTAGGCTGGCGGCGGGGGGTGTTTGTTGGCAGTGAGGCAGGACGGTGACGGCAAGAGCAGCTATTGTTTGTTGGTGTCAGCTCAAGTGCCAGGTGCTGTGCTTGACACCCTTGATATGGGTCATTCCCATTTCATCAGATTTGGCATTAAAGGCTTTTGTGCTACTGCAGTTTACAAGTTTAACAAAGATTTTAAAGCATATACTCTGTGTAAAGCAAAGTGCTAGGCATTGTAGCAAATACCAGGAAGAATCATACTTGACCCCTGTCCTAGAGAAGTTTACATTTTAGTAAAGGAGACAGATACAGACTCAAATATTTTTAGGAAGTACAAGTCAACATGAAGAGGGGCCAGATGAAGGGTGGTGTGGTCAGAGGAAGATGGGATATGGGCTTGGTGGGCTTGTAGCTAACCTTGGGTGGTCGCACGGAGCATGGTGTTAGCGCGTGGGCTGCTGTCCTGTGTGAGGCTGCCCTCGGGACGGCACGGCTGGGTCTGAGGCCAGGGACCAGGCAGTTCCATTCCTGTGTCTTGTTACCCCGGAGCCATGGGCTTCATAGCCGCCTGTCACTAGCTGAGAGGTAATTAGGCATGACCTAGCAACCTTAAATTTTGGAATGTGTGGTTTATTTAATACATTCTTCTCCCACCCTTTGTCAATCAGTTAGGCTTAAAAACCACAGCTTTCTGTGCTTCACTTGTTCCATTTAACGTTAAGGTTTTATACTGCACTTCCTGCTCACTTTAATGAATGTTAGAGGTGCCACTGTGACAGGACATGACCGATGATTTTCCAGCTGTTTGGAGACTGGTGACTCAGATTAATATTTCAGATCTGACACTGCTCTTTCTCTTGGATTTTCTTAACATTTCCACAAGTTTTGAAAAATGAGCTTCTAAAATTAGTGTAAATAAGTATATATTTAGGCAAGCTGGTATGTCCAGGTACTGTTATGTTTCAGTTATTTTTTGGGTGGTCACCCTTTATCCCTAGCTCAAGACTGTGTGTGAAGAACTAGGTATATGCTTCTCTAACAAAAGGCTAGAGGTTCCCTTAGTCTGTGAAAGTGGTGAGTCAGCTGGTGTACATGTCAGTCTAATAATGCCCAGCCTTCTTATGCTATATTTCTAAGAGCTTGGGTTAAATATAGGACTGCCGCATGGCTCAGGTTTAAATCAGGAATGGTGAATAGGTTTGGGACATTTAAACCAGGTTGGACATAGTTTATCCTTCAGCTAGGAGACCCTCCAAAATGTTTCAGAGCTGTTTGGGGCTGAGATGCCACTAGGTGGCATGGCTTCTGTCCATAAAATCTGTTTCCAGCTGTCAGCCATACATGTCCACTTCCATAAGAGTGGAAGGAATTTATATTTTGGTTAATTCATTTATTAACTATTGAGTCTTTGTTGTTTATAAAATAATGTTAAGATATAAAGATGAATCATAGAAGATTTTGCCATCAAGGAGCTTAGTCTTGTTGGGGGATTAAGATATATACATAATTAACTGTAATCCAGGTTTAAAAAGTGAAACGTAAGCACATAAGGGTGTAAGTCAATGTCATGGCTAGTCTGAAGAAAAAATTACTGTTTCATCTAGGAAAAAAGGGTAGGTAGAAACTGTGATGTGATGGTAAAATCAGGGTTAACGAGTCTTCCATGGAGGAGATTGCTTTGAGTAGGGGGATGGAAAAATGAGTAGGATTTGAACATACAAAAATACAGGGGAGGGCTTCCCTGGTGGCGCAGTGGTTGAGAATCAGCCTGCCAATGCAGGCGACACGGGTTCGAGCCCTGGTCTGGGAAGATCCCACATGCCGCGGAGCAACTAGGCCCGTGAGCCACAATTACTGAGCCTGCGCGTCTGGAGCCTGTGCTCCGCAACAAGAGAGGCCGCGATAGTGAGGGGCCCGTGCACCGCAATGAGGAGTGGCCCCCGCTTGCCGCAACTAAAGAAAGCCCTCGCACAGAAACGAAGACCCAACACAGCCATAAATAAATAAATAAACAAAAAAACAAAACATGGGACTGGGAATCAATCCTATAATTAAAAAAAAAAAATACAGGGGAAAGACCATGTAGAAAGTAGGAATGATGCTGAATACTAGCATAGGGACAAAGTGTAGAGCATTTAAAGGAAAGAATAAGAAATTAGTATATTTGGATAACAGCGCTCATGAGTGATAATAAAAGAAAATTAGGTTGAAAAGTTATAGCAAGATGAGAAAAAAGTTATGAGTGGATTTGTCATTTAAGATCTAATCACCCACCCTGGGAATGTCTAGAAGACACAGCTTTTACCATGATTGTGAGAAATAAATTTATGAGGGGGGCCCTGGTACCCTTGAAGAGCTTTATGATCATCCTTCTTTGTAGGTTAGATCTTACAGAGGGGGGACTGCAGTCACTGAATTGGGAAACCTTAAGGCAATGGGAATAACTGGATCCTGCGGTGGTAGCACTTAGCCACACCCACAAGGCACGGTGGGTGTGGTCACCATAATACACTGCAGAGTCAAAGCAGCATTTATTTATTTATTTTTTAAAGCGGCATTTAGAATACTCGGACTCCCAGAGACCTACGGCATTAGCTACTTGATCATGGTGTTCTTAGAAGTGACATAGGAAGGAAGCCCACTAAATTCTCACTAGATAGGTATAAACAGAAAAGTTCTAGGTTAAGTGAACAGAAATCTAACTTTTGAATCATAAAAACTGAGAGTCATGGCTTCTCAGTCAATTCCCAGACTTGAGCCGTTTACCGGCCCAGAATCCTTTGAATGAGGGAGAGACGAGGTCCCCTTGGGGAGAGGACCCCAATATGCTGCCAGATATCTACATTGTTCATCTTTCTCCCAGCCTTCCCCAAAGGGACCTACAGCCTTTTACCAGGGTAACTGAGCATTGGAGAAGAGGAAACAAGCAGACCTTTTGGGGACTACTGGACACTGGCTCTGAACTGACACCGATTCTAGGAGACTCAAAATGTGACCGCAGTATAGCAGTTAGAACAGCGCTTATGGAGGTTGGATGATCACTAGAGTTTTAGTTCAGCTCTATCTCACAGTGAGGCCAGTGCGCTCCTGAACCCATCCTGAATCTGGTTATTTCCCCAGTCATCTCTTCAGTTCTGGAGTGCATAGACATCCTCACAGGTCTGGTTCCCTGACCTGTGAAGTAAGGGCTGGTATGTGGGCAAGACCAAGTAGAAGCTAGCAGAGTGGCCTCTACCTAGGAAAGTAGTACACCAAAAGCAACAACGCCACATTCCTGGAGGGACTGCGGAGATTAGTGTTACCATCCAGGACTTGAAAGATGCAGGCATGCTGACTCCCACCACAGCTCCATTCAGCCTGCCTATTTGGCCTGTGCAGAAGACAGATGGATCTTGGAGAATGACATTAGATTATTGTAAGTTTAACCAGGTGGTGGCTCCAGTTGCAGCTGCTGTACCAGATATGGCTTCATTGCTTGGGCAACTTACACATCCCCTGGCACCTAGTATACAGCTATTGACCTGACAAATGCCTTTCTCACCGTACCTGTCAGTAAAGACCACTAGAAGCAGTTTGCTTTCATCTGGCAAGGCCAGCACTGCACCTTCACTGACCTACCTCAGGGGTGTATCAGCTCTCCAGCCCTGTGTCATAATTTAGTTCACAAGGGTCGTGATTGCCTTTCTCTTCCACAAGATACCACACTCGCCTGTTATTCCTGACATTATGCTGATTGGATCTAGTGAGCGAGAAGTAGCAAGTATGCCAAACTTACTGGCAAGACATTTGTGTGTCAGAGGGTGGGAAATAAATCTGACAAAAATTCAGGGGCCGTCTGCCTCAGTGAAATTTCTAGGGGTCTGGTGGTGTGGGGCATGTCAAGATAACCCTTCCAAGGCCCCTCCTGCAACCAAAAAAGAGGCACAATGCCTGGTGGCCTCTTTGGACTTTAAAGAAGGCAACATATTCCTCACTTGAGTGCTACTCCAGCCCATTGACCAAGTGACCCAGAAAACTGCTAGTTTTGAGTGGAGTCCTTGCCCCCCGACACACACTATCTTCTCTGTTTCAGTCCCTGCCTGTGGCCTCATGGGGCGTTGCCCACAGTCAGTTGACTGAGGAAGGGAAAACTCAGGCCAGATAGACAGACGGTTCTGCCTGGCCTGCGGGCACCAGCTGCAGCACTGCCGCCCGTCTCTGGGGCACCCCCAGCGGTGAGCAGAAGCCCTCCTGGTGGGCAGAACTTCCAGCAGTACACCTGGTTGTTCCTTGAAAGAGAAATGGTCAGAAGTACAACTGTACACCGATCCCTGGGCTGTGACTTGATGGTCAGGGACTTGGAAGGAACATGACTGGAAAGTTGGTGACAAGGAAATTTGGGGAGAGGTATGTGGATAGACCTCCCTGAATGGGCAAAAAACATGAAGATATGTGTGTCCCATGTGAATGCTCACCAAAGAGTGACCTCAGCAGAGGAGGATTTTAATATTCAAGTGGATAGGCTGACCCGTTGTATGGACACCACCCAGCCACCCCTGTCATCACCCAGTGGGCTCATGAACATGGCTACAGGGGCAGGGGTGGGCGTTACACATGGATTTCCACTCACCCAAGGCTAACCTGGCTACGGCCACCACTGAGTGCCCAGTCTGAAGCAGCAGACACCAGCACTGAGTCCCCAGTATGGCATCATTCCCCAGGGTGACCAGCCAGCTACCTGGTGGCAGGTTGATTACGTTGGACCACTTCCATCATGGAAGAGGCAGTATTCTGTCCTTCCTGGCAGACACATTTACTCTGGGTATGGACTTACCTTCCCTCATGCAGTGCTTCTTCCAAAACTCCCATCCATGGACTTACAGATTGCCATCATGGAGTCCACACAGCATTGCTTCTGATCAAGGAACTCTCTTCACAGCAAATGAAGTATGGCAGTGGGCCCCTGCCCATGGAATTCACTGGTCTTACTCTGTTCCCTGCTGTCCTGAAGCAGCAGTCGTGATAGAATGGTGGAATGGCCTTTTGAAAGACTCTGTTACAGTGACAGCTAGGTGGCAGTCCCTTGCAGGTCTGGGGCAGGGTTCTCCAATATATGGTGCTGTTTTTCTCAAAGTCAGGAATCAAGGGGTAGAAATGGGAGGGCCACCACTCACCATTGCCCCTAGTGACCCACAGCGACATTTTTGCTTCCTGCTCTGCCTCTGCTTTGCTGGCCTGAAGGTCTTAATTCCATTAGGAGACACAACAATGAGTCCATTGAATTGGAAGTTAAGACTGCTTCTCGTCCACTTCGGGTTCCTCATTCCTGTGAATCAGCAGGCAAAGAAGGAGTTACCCTGCTGTCTGGGGTGACTGACCCTGATTCCCAAGGGGAGATTGGGCTGCTCCTCCTCAGTGGAGCTAAGGAAGAGTATGTCTGGAATACAGGAGAGCCCTTAAGCTGTCTCTTAGAATTACCATGCCTTGTGATTAAAATCAGGGGAGAACCACAACCCAATCCAGTCAGGACTACTCATGGCAGGAATGAAGGTTTATGTCACACCACCGAGGAAAGAACCACGACCGGCTGAGGTGCTTACTAAAGGCAAAGGGAATGTGGAATGGATACTGGAAGAAGGTGGTTATAAATACCATCTATGACCACATGACCAGTTACAGACCCGAGGACTGCAATTGTCATGAGTATTTCCTCCTTATTTCTTTTGAGTATGTATGTATGTGTATCTCAAGTATCTCTGTTTTCTTCCCTCTCTGATCCCTTTATTATGTAACATAAGATGTATTGATTTTATACATCATACTTAGGTATTATTAACTTTTACATTTAAAGTTGTGGGATATCAAAGGAGAAGAGTAGAAAACACTCAAGGATTTTGATCCTCTTGTGAAGGGGTTAGTGATTTTTGGTTGTATGCGAGAGAGTTGTGTCATGTTAGATGGAATTGTGACCTTGTTATTGTCTTCTTTTGGTGATGAAGGTTTAAGGAGACCTTTATGATTGCCAAGTTGACAAGGAATTAATTTTATGTGTCAACTTGACTGAGTCATGGGCTGCCCAGATATTTGAACAAGCATTATTCTAGGTGTTTCCATGAAGGTGTTTTTGAATGAGATTAACATTTAAATCAGTAGACTGAGCAAAGCAGATTGTCCTTCCTAATGTGGATGGGCCTCATCCAATCTGTTGAAGGCCTGAATAGAACAAAAAGCTGACTTCCTGTGAGTAAGAGAGAAAATTTTTCCTGATGGCTTTTGGACTGGAACATTGGCTTTTTTCCTGCCTTCGGAGTCAAATTGAAATATTGGCTCTTCCTGGGTCTCAAGCTTGCTGGCCTTTGGACTGGGAACCATTCCATCGACTCTCCTGGGTCTCCAGCCTCCTAACTCACCCTGCAGATTTGGGACTTACTGGTCTCCGTGACTGCATGAGCCAATTCCTTATGGTAAATCGCTTTCTGTATCAATATATACATCCTATTGGTTCTCTCTAGAGAGCCCTGACCTAATACACATTTGGTTAATCCTGACTGATATAGATTTAGTCACTGCTAGGTTAAATAGTTTGAAACCACTTTGGAAAGATTAATCCTGCATCACTGTATACAATGAATAGAAATGAAGAGATACTGGGGAAAGGAAGACCAGTTAGGCTCTTTCAGCTACCTAGGCAACAAGTTTCTCTGAGCTAGAAATATAAGTTAAGGAAACAGCAGAGCACATATCATATTTGTAGAACTGGTAATGGATAAAAGTACTTTGCAAGAGACTGTGGAAGAGAGTAGAATGCGTGAACTCTGAGGAACTCCATCATTTATGCAGCTGCAGGAGAAGATACCTACAGGCAGACTGAGGAGGAGGAGCTGCTGAGTTGAGAGGAAATCAGAAGTCCAGAGTCCTTAGAACAGAAGACTGTTGTCAGTTGTGTCTGATGCCACTGAACAGCCATTTGGGATGAGGACAGAGTTGTTCAATAGTTTTGGCATATAGAGATTGTTTGTGATTTTACCTGTGGTTTCAGGGGTTTCAGAAGATAAGATGCCAGACTGGAATGGCTTAAACAATGAATAGAAGGAGAGAAAAGAGAGACAGTGTATGTAAGACGGCCCCTTATGAGAAGCTTTGCTGGGAAAGGGAGCACAGAAACGGGATTGTGGCTGGAGGGGCATGAGAGGTTCAGGGAGAGTGGGATTGACCTTTGATAGGAAGAGAGACACTTCCTCCACTGTGAAAGGAAGGAAGGGCATAGTAAGTGTAGATGCCTATCATATTGTGCGTTTGAAGGTGGGAAAATGAGTGCATTTTCATCTAGGGACTTTCACTTTGCAGTGGAATATGAAGGAGAGTTATCAGCTGAGACCCAGAGAGGCAGAAGGGGTGTTGGAGGTCTGCAGAGTTGAAGAACAGACAGCCCCTTGAGGTAAAGTCCTGAGTGGGGAAGGGGATGAAGCTTGCTGGGCAGCTCTGGGGTCCTTGCTAAGGTCGGAAGCCATCATTGGTGTTGGTATTTACTGTGGATTCTTTTTTTCAGCTCGGGTGTGGGTGGGGTAGGGATATAGATGGCTAGATTCATCCAAGCATGTAAGACTCTCAGTTAAATGTAACTTCTATGCGAGAATAATTGCATTAAGACCTTCTCGGCCTTGGGACTTACATGGTGGTCCAGTGGCTAAGACTCCGCGCTCCCAATGCAAGGGGCCCAGGTTCGATCCCTGGTCAGGGAACTAGATCCCACATGCTGCAACTAAGAGTTCACATGCCACAACTGAAAGATCCCATGTGCCGCAACTAAATATCCCACACGTGGCAACAAAGATCCCGCGTGCTGCAACTAAGACCTAGCATAGCCAAATAAATAAGTAAGTAAGTAAATAAATAAATCCTTCTCAGCCTTAAAAAGAATGTACTGAACATAATTTAACTTTTCTTGATGTCTAAGGTTTTCATTATATCAGCTATAATGCTCTGATTGTTAAAGTGATTGCTCTAGGTTCAAGTCGACGGGTTTTTATTACACATACATCACAATGCCAGGCTCTGCTGACATTGAACTGAAAGGTAAAATCCCTGCCCTAAGTAGTACCTGCCTGTGGTGAGAGTGTCCCTGGCTATGTGGACCTTCTGCCAGGGAAACACAGAACAGGTACCCTCTCCAGGACAGATGGGTGGATGGGGGTGGGGTGTCGAGGGAGGTTTGGTCCCCAGAAGAGGTGACCAAAGTAGTCAGCTGACTTGGAACTCAGAAGATCCATTGTCACACAAAACAACTTTGAAAATAGTGGTTAGAGTTCCAGTCAGACCATTAAAAACTAATGAAAATATTACATATTTTCAGTGAGAAATATTACAAAAAAAAACCCAGTATTATTTAAAAATTAGAAGCTGAGAATTTATAAGCCTTTTATTCATTTTGAAACTTGTGTTGAGAAAATATTATTTCACTTGATAAGGTAGATTTCAGATTTTGTGGAGATTTTTTGACTGAATGCTTGAGTGCTTTTAAGGGCTATAATATATGCTGACAGTGACTCCATGTATTTAACTCATCGTCAAAACTTCTGTCTTTCCTTTTCTTGGTACCAAATAAACAACTTAAAAAAAACCCAACAACACAGCACTGACTATGGCTACAAATGGAATAAAGGGAAGGAAAGATGTATGCATGTCTGTATATTAACTGGATAAACATTGGAAAAGGGTGAGCTGGGGGCAGATAACATTTATTCAGTGCGTGTTAGAAGTCATGTACTAAGTACTTCCACATGTAGCAAATGCATTTAGTCTTAACAAAACCCCATGAGATGTAGATATCATTGATACCCATTTTACAGATAAGAAAATAAATAATTTAACTAAAATAAATAATTTTCCCTGAGTCAAATGGTTAGTGGTAAAAGTGGCAAAATCCTACATCTTTGGCTTTATTTCCTGTGTTCTTCCCTCCAAAATAGCTAAGGTAAAATGAGCTGTTGGCATTGTAAAAATTTTTTAAAAAGAGTTATTTATCTGTGATTTTTCTGAGCAGAAAAGAAGGTAGTGTTGAGGAATAAAGTAGACTTCCCTATATTGGCCAAAGCCCAAAGCATTTGTTAGGGTGATAGTAGACAGGGATGTATATTCAGTGTTCATAAATCAGGTTCGTATTTCTTGGGAGATAGTAGTGGTGGAGGTGAGTGGCAGGGAGGATTATCTGTGCACTACACTGAAAGTTCAGAGTTTGAAAGCCTCTCACTTGTTTGCATCATATGAGGGATATGTGTTTCTAATAATTGAATGGAACTCAATGAGCAGTACGTATACGGCTATTAATAGATTTTGTTGTTGTTGTTGTTATTTAAGCTTACGTTAGCTGCTACCAATCACTGATTTTTCAGTCTCAGATCCTTGGTATGTCTATGAAATCCCTAATTAGATAAGCATTGCCATAGGAGTTCTGAATGGATATGATCTTTGATAACTCTGTCCGTTCTCAAAAATATCTTTTGGAAATGTGGAAAATCAACCTGGTTGGTATTGTTGGTATTTTATATAAATGGAGAATACAGATTTTAGTGTATGACATAAATCTAAGAAACATGAAAAGGGTTTGTGTATGTGTTATATACTGGTTTGAAGAAATCACACAAAAATTTCCATCTGAGATTTTTTTAAAAAGCATAGTTGAGACTTTTAAATATCTCTTCAAATTTAATTTGTCATGTTTCTGAAATGGAATAAATTAGACCTAGCTTATATCATACTAAATATTTTATGCCTTACAGTTAGTTCTATAAAACTGTTTAGTAGTCCCTATTAACCACCTTCCTTAATGTTCCTAGGTTATTGAATCTTTGGGAATTATTATTTATAAGGCACTGGACTATGGCTTGAAGGAGAATGAAGAAAGGGAATTAAGCCCTCCCCTGGAGCAGCTCATCGATCGCATGGCCAACACGGTAGAGGCTGATGGCAGCAATGATGAGGGCTACGAGGCTGCAGATGAAGGTCTGGAGGAGGAGGAAGATGAGAAGAGAAAAATCTCTGCAATCCGGTCCTATAGAGATGTCATGAAGGTAAAGTTTACAATAGTACCTCTTTCTCTGAAGAGTTGTTATTTCACTTTAAAAAACTGAATGGTGATTTAGCTTTTGATAATAGTTCTTAGACTTTCAGCTGTAAGTGAAATGTGTTCTAATTTCATTCTTTTACATGTAGCTGTCCAGTTTTCCCAGCACCACCTATTGAAGAGACTGTCTTTTCTCCATCATATATCCTTGCCTCCCTTGTCATAGATTAGTTGACCATAGGTGCGTGGGTTTATCTCTGGGCTTTCTATCCTGTTCCATTGATCTATATTTCTGTTTTTGTGCCAGTACCATACTGTTTTGATTATTGTAGCTTTGTAGTATAGTCTGAAGTCAGGGAGCCTGATTCATCCAGCTCTGTTTTTCTTTCTCAAGATTGCTTTGGCTATTCAGGGTCTTTTGTGTTTCCATACAAATTAAAAATTTTTTTGTTCTACTTCTGTGAAAAATGCCATTGGTAATTTGATAGGGATTTCATTGAATCTGTAGATTAGAACACTCTCTAACACCATACACAAAAATAAACTCAAAATGGATTAAAGACCTAAATGTAAGTCCGGATACTATAAAACTTTTAGAGGAAAACATAGGCAGAACACTCTCTGACATAAATCGCAGCAATATCTTTTTTGATCCACCTCCTAGTGTAATGAAAATAAAAACAAAAATAAACAAATGGTACCTAATTAAACTTAAAAACTTTTGCATAGCAAAGGAAATTATAAACAAAATGAAAAGACAACCCACAGAATGGGAGAAAATATTTGCAAATGAAGCAACCAACAGGGGATTAACCTCCAAAATATACAAACAGCTCCTGCAGCTCTATATCAAAAAACCAAATAACCCAATCAAAAATGGGCAGAAGATCAAATAGACATTTCTCCAAAGAAGATAGACAGGTGTCCAAAGAGCACATGAAAAGATGCTCAACATCACTACTTATTAGAGAAATGTAAATCAAAACTATAATGACTTATCACCTCACACTGTCAGAATGGCCATCATCAAAAAAATCTACAAACAATAAATGCTAGAGAAGGTGTGGAGAAAAGGGAACCCTTCTACACTGTTGCTGGGAATGCAAATTGGTATAGCCACTATGGAGAAAAGTATGGAGGTTCCTTAAAAAACTAAAAATAGAGTTGCCATATGATCCAGCAGTCCCACTCCTGGGCATATATCTGGAGAAAACCGTAATTCAAAAAGATACTTGCACTCCAGTGTTCATTGCAGCATTATTTACAGTAGCCAAGACATGGAAGCAACCTAAATGTTCATCGACAGATCAATGGATAAAGAAGATGCGGTGTATATATATAGTGGAATGTTACTCAGCCATAAAAAGAATGAAATAATGCCATTTGCAACAACATGGATGGACCTAGAGATTAACATACTAAGTGAAGTAAGTCAGAGAAAGACAAATATTATATGATATCACTTATATGTGGAATCTAATTAAAAAATGATGCAAATGAAAAAACATAAATGAAGTGAATAAGGAACTAAAAATACTCGATTCTGTGATAAATGAAGAGTAAAAAGTTTTCCATTAAGAAACAAAACTGGGACTTCCCTGGTGTGGCAACGGTTAAGAATCCGCCTGCCAATGCAGGGGACACGGATTTGAGCCTGGCCCGGAAGATCCCACATGCCGTGGAGCAACTAAGCCCGCAAGCCACAACTGCTGAAGCCTGAGCGCCTAGAGCCCGTGCTCTGCAACAAGAGAAGCCGCTGCAACGAGAAGCTCGCACACTACAACGAAGAATAGCCCCCGTTCACCGCAACTAGAGAAAGCCCGCTCACAGCAACGAAGACCCAACACAGCCATAAATTAAAAAATAAATAAATAAATTTATAAAAAAAAAAAAAAAAGAAAAGAAACAAACTGTGTATACCTCTGAAACTGAGCTAACAGTTTTTGGTAGTGGTTTAGTGGGTATTTGTGGGGGGGAACAGGGCATGGTGAAGGAGGAGGGGACACCCACCCAACCAACCATGTCAGTAGCTTAACCCTGTCACCAGTCAAATGACAGATGTCAGGGCCAGATTGCTCTGCTCTACAGGATTGGAAGGTGAGGCATGGAGAAGTCATTGGAATCTTACAGTTCTACTCAGTGACATTCAGTATGTTAACTTATAAACAAAGATTCTTGGACATTCATCAGTTTGAACTGAGAACTCTTACACTGTTTTATTGTTTTTTTTTAATTTGAGCTACTATGTCTGCCCTCCTATCTTATTTCTATTATAATATGAAAATAAACAATTAAAATGCTTTTTTAGAAAGGTTTTATGATTGAAGGAAAACTAAGTTTAACCAATTCCATTCTTAGGAATTTTAATTGGAGAATATCATATACTCACCCCTTGTTTTCTTAGTTTCTATGTTAACCAAACTGTTCAGTAAAAATTTCCACATCTGTAACAATATGTTCTGAATATTTGTTTTAGCTACATGAGAAGAAAAATAATTGCTGTGAAACATTTGACAAGTAAACTGAATTTTATATATCATAAAACCCATTATTCATGGCCAAATAGTGACACATAGGAGTTTGTTGATTTGCTCAGTGGGTTGAAATCTTCAATTAGTAAATTGGCTCCTGTTTATATTGTTGGAAGAGAAGACAAGAATTAACTGAAGAAATATATGCTTTCTCCTTGTTGAAAGTGGAATGTGAAACTAAGTTTGAATAATATAAAATAATAGAATATTTAGGAACTTGGAGACAATTTGTTTTTAATTCTTAGTGAGCAAGACCTTTTTATTGTGTAACTTTTCCCCTGAACAGTGTTTATTCTTACCAGTCTTTCAATTTGGTATATGGTGTGTTACACTTGAAAATTACTTTCACGCCATTGTTATCTGAGACTTATGGTAACACTGTGAGGTATTGGGTGGCATTGTTATACCCATTTTACAAATGAAAGGACTAAGGCTCAGAGAGGCATGTGACTTGTCCAGCTTCTTTGAACTGAGGTGAATGCGAGGAAGTTAAATTCAGAGGTTTAAGTCAGGTAGGACTTAGACTGGAACCCTGGTTTTGCCATTTTTGTACCAATTGTTTTTACCCTGGATTATTTAATCCTATGATCCTTATTCTTATGTAAAGAGAGAATATCTGCCTGATTGAGTTTTGTGCAGATTAAATTAAATAACATAATTAGTATAAGTACCTAGTATAGTGCTTGTCATGAATAAAAATTTAATAGCATTTACTATATGCCACGCATTTTTCTAGGTGCTAGTGATACACCAGTAACAACATACAATTGGTCCCTGTTTTATGGTTCTTAATTGTAATGGAGAAAACAGGATATAAACAAGTAAAGTATAAACACATAGATCATTTTTTTCTGAGTCATTCCAAGGCTTTTTGCCACTGCATATAGGTCAGAATAAATTGCAGGCAACAAATTTATGTCAGCGATAGAATGTGTTCTTTCTTAAATTAAGAATATAACACCTAAAATATTTTTCTTTCAGATGTTTGTTGAGAAACATATAGAACTCAGTGGAGCCTTTCAGGAAGTATTAAGAAAAGATCATTCTTAAAAATTATTTTTGTATATAATATATCCTGAAAGATTCCTTCAGTTAACATTAGTTGAAAAGAAAAGGGATTGTAGAGACTGAAGTAAACGGTGGTGGTGATTGAGCGTGGAAGTATGCAGGCAAGGAAGATTAAGGAGACCAGGGGCAGGATGGTGGAAGAGGAGGACGTGAGACAGTGTGTGGAGAGGAAGAGTGAAAGGAGTGTTTGAGAAATGAATGAAGTTAGTATGAGAATAGCACATGAGCAAAGTTCTTCATTTGAGACGAATGTAAAAGTCTCAGCTTACTCATGCATTCATTTACCTTCTCAGATATTTAGGAAGCATTTAGTGTGCCTTCCTTGTGCTGAGCGCTCTATCAGATGCTTGGAGATGAACTTAACTGGGGTTAAATGAACCCCAGTGAGGTAAATATTATGGACCTGGTGTCTGGGACCATACTAGCCCATACACCTTGGTGTAAATTAGCAATCTGCTTTCCTTCTTCAGGATACTGTACTTCCATCTGTAAGAGAATCGTAATAAATAAAAATTTGCAATGTCTGTAATGTGGAGGATGTCCTTCTAGAAGGGGTACCCTTACGAATAATCTGAACATATGAAAGTAGTGGGCCAGCACAGGTTCATGGGAGGCTTGTAGGGCACAGAGAGGGGCACTGAACTCAGCCTGGTGGATCCTGGTTCTCTTACACAATACAGTCCCCCTAATAATCAGGGAACGCAAATAAAGCAATACCATTTGCCATTCTTTTGAAAGCAAGAATTTACTTTTGTTGAAATTAGAAATTATGGTAAATTTTTTTGCTCAGTAATTGATAGCTGCAGTGTAAATTTACATAGCTCTTACATAAAATAATTTGACAGTATATTAAGAAGTCTAAAACTATTCACTATTTATAATAGCAGAATGCTAGAAATATCCCAGATGTCCATTAATAGGGAAATGGTGAATTAACTGTGGTACAGCCAACTAGTGGCGTACTATATCACTATCAAAAGGGCTGCGGAAAGATCTCCAGGATATATCATTTACATCAGAAAACAAGGTGTAGAAAATTATGTATAGTATGCCAGCATTTATCTAAGAAAATGTATGGATAAGAATATATATAAAGTATTTGTTTATATTTTTTTAAAAAAAGAAGAAAGATAAACCAGAGTAGAAACCAGGACAGGCATTAAAGCTACACATCTATGAGTGTACTTGATTCTGTGGATTTGATTTAGAAACCATATAAATATTTTACATAATTATGAAACAAAACTGAATATAGAAATATAATCCCCCCAAATCCAAAGCAAACTGAGCCTGTTACCGCATCAGAAACGTGACCATATAGACAGACCTGGAAAGCAACGATCACATAGTAGCAGTGAGCACAGCTGCCACCAGCTCATGGTCTCCGAATACCATTCCCTACTAAAAGAATTCCAGAATTCCTTAGAGAAATGGCTAATTCCAGATCTGGGAAGGAAATGTGTAAAATAGCCTGGAACATCTTGTCATACCAGAAAGCAAACAGACTATCCAAGATTACTAAATTAAGTAAAAAGGACTCAGAAGCCAACTCAGGGAGGCTCCTGCATTGGTCAGATGGAAGAATTTGATCATCAATAAGAATAATAGCTGTGATGGATTAAAGCAGACCAAATATTCTGCATTCTCTGGACACATAAGTAATAATTAATAAAACCCTTTTGGTTACCTTTAGCAGTTGTTCAGTTGTTAACCAAGTTGTTAACCCATTTATTATTTTGAGAACTGGCGTATAGACAGAATCCATTCTGCCTTTTCCATAAGGACACCACCTCAGGGCAACCAAAGAGTTTTGGATGAATGTCTCTTTATAAAAGTATTCCAACTAATAAATGAAAGGGAAGTGATAGGGATTGCAAAATGGTAATATTCTGATTCTACAAAATAATAGCATTGTGGCATCACAAGAAGCCAGCAGATTTTCTGTGCCTCCGATGGAAGTTTACAGCACCACCTGCAAAGTCTTCTTGCCAAATAAACAATCTGATCAAGGCTCTAGATCTAACTAATCTAACTACCAATTTATAGGAAGTCCAGGGGACAGAAACATTTAAAATAACACCATAGGGACGCAATCAGCAAAATCAGATTGTGGGAAACTATGGCACAAATCACATAATTTCTTCAACAAGTAACTTACAAATTAAAAGGAAGGGGAGGGAGGAAAAACATAGATTAAAAGAGACTTAATACATACCAATTGCAGTAGAATGAGCCTCGATGAAAAGAAATAAATTATGAAACTGCGTATACATTTGAGATAATCAGGAAAATTTGACCTCTTACTCTATAGTTGATGATATTAGGAATTATTCATATTTAAAAATATGATTATAGTATTGTGGTTATATTTTTTAAAAAAGAACTCATCATTTAGTGATATATGCTGAAATATTTACATGTGAAATTCAGATATCTGGGATTTGCTGTAAAATAATCCTGGAGGGTGAGGCTTTAAGTGGATGAGGATGTAGATAAAACAAGATTAGCCATGAATTGATAATTACTAAATTGGGTGATGGGTACACTGTAATTCATTATACTATTCACCTCGTTTTTTATATGTTTGAAATTTTTTCACATAGTAATACTACTATTAGGAATTTTTCAAAGAGGTCAATTTTTTGCTTTCCAGTTCCTGTGGACTTTTTTTTAAATTTAATTTTATTTATTTATCAAAGAGGGCAATTTTTTAAACTCAGATAGAACTGACATGTAACATTATATTAGTTTCACTTGTACAATATGTATAATGGTTCCCTATTTGTATAAATTGCAAAATGATCAGCACAGTAAGGCTAGTTAACATCCATCACCACACATAGTTACAAATTTTTTTCTTGTGATGAGAACTTTTAAGCTCTACTCTTTTAGCAGCTTTCAAATATATAATACAGTATTGTTAACTATAGTCACCATGCTGTACATTACATCCCTAGGACTTACTTATTTTATAACTGGAAGTTTGTACCTTTTGATCACCTTCACCATTTCACCCACCCTGTACCCCCAAGCCCCAACCACTGGCATCACCAATCTGTTCTCGGTACAAAGAGATGTTTTTTAAAACAAAATGTTACATAGATACATGGAGATGTGTATCACAGCATTATTTATACTGTTCTGAAACTGGAAATAAATGACTCACAAAGAAATGGTATATCAACTACATGGATTATCATATGGCCTTTAAATTATAATTATGTGGGTTATGAAGCAATATGGGAAATTTTTGTTTTAATAAATGGAAAAAAGACCACAAAATTCTGCGTGTACTGCTATGTGTATAAAGAAGAGACTGTGCTCGGGAATAAAGATGCAGACCTACTAGAGAATGGACTTGAGGATACGGGGAGGGGGAAGGGTAAGCTGGGACAAAGTGAGAGAGTGGCATGGACATATATACACTACCAAACGTAAAATAGATAGTTAGTGGGAAGCAGCCGCATAGCACAGGGAGATCAGCTCGGTGCTTTGTGACCACCTAGAGGGGTGGGCTGGGGAGGGTAGGAGGGAGGGAGATGCAAGAGGGAAGAGATATGGGGACATATGTATATGTATAACTGATTCACTTTGTTATAAAGCAGTAACTAACACACCATTGTAAAGCAATTATACTCTAATAAAGATGTATAAAAAAAAAAAGAAATGGTAGGTGAGTTATGGTTTTCAATAAATCTATAAGGTATAAAAAAAAAGACACTGCTGATTTATGATTTACCATAAATGGTATTAATGGCATTGTGATTCAGGGGGAACCATATGGCTTCAGAAATTCCATTCCTCTTATTGTTTAGCATTTGTATAATAAATAAAATATTGTAAAATTTTAGTATGGCTATATTAAGTTATTGCCCATGAATAGTTTTATAAGTTATATTTCCAGTGTTAATTCATACTTTCAAACAAAATCTGGCATGTTTCTGTAAATATAAGAATATAGTTTACAAATAATAAGCCCTGCTTATAAAAAGCTAATATGTTTTTGGTTTGCCACATAATGTCAGAATTTGCATGCTATTTTGAAAACTCATCAGGAGAAAAATCTAAGAAAAGGATAGTACTGTAGAGTGTGATTAAAAATAGAAAAAAAACCTATATTATTTAATTTTTTTTAAAGATTTGTTTTTTGATGTGGACCACTTTTTAAAGTCTTTATTTATTCCGTCACAATATTGCTTCTGTTTTACATTTTTTGGTTTTTTGGCTGCAAGGCATGTGGGATCCCTGGTCCCCGACCAGAGATCGAACCCGCACCGTCTGCATCGGAAGGCGAAGTCCCAACCACTGAACCACCAGGGAAGTCCCTAATTTTATTATACCAAGCTAGATTAGTCCAGTGCACAGTTTATCTTCATCTTCAAATTGCACATGTATTACAGACAGCTGAAGTGGAATGAGTCTGTTATTTTCATTTGTGTATAAATTTGGCCTAGGTTTAATGGAGTATATCCAAGGGAAGCCATAATGTTTGTTTGAGCTTGTCTGTTACTGAGTGAAGGTGTGTTAACATAGGTTAGTTGGGTGACCATAGTCCATCAGTCAAATTAGAGTGACTCCAAGGAACAAACTGCAGTTCTCTGTACTTCAAAATGTTTGTTCTCTAAGTTTTGAAATTTGCTGGGAACATGCTAATTTTCTCACTGGTTTAGGCAAAAATTTAGCAATTTATCCTAACTATATGATGCTACATTTAATGAAGATGATCTTTGTTATTATCTTTGTTATTAATTTCTTATGACAAATGCATGATTATGCTCACTAGGCAAAACATTTAAATTATGGTTTAAAATTATATTCTACTTAGATTTTTGCAAATAAAATTCTAAGCTTTGTGAACTGAATGTTTTTTAAAACATTTGAATTTTAGCAGTTGAGAATAAATTATGAGGAAATTTGGAGTCTAATATTATCAACAAAAGACTGTGATATAAAACCTAAATATATCAGTAGATATAATTTTGATTATGCCTTTTTCTCTTCTAAGGTGATATTATTTACACACACTGCAGTATGTGTCTCCAGACATAAGGAGTGACTTGGATTGCTGAACACTTCGTAATTTAGAGTTTAAACAAAAACTGTATTCTCAATTCATTGTGCCAAAGTTTTAAAAAAACTTTATGGTCTTTTACTGTGTAGTATTTTGACGCTAATTAGGATAAAAGGCCAATGGATAATAGAGTTTCTGGCATACATCTTTGAGTTGATATCAGATAAAGATTTTTTTCCTAGTTGGTACATTGCTTCAAAATACAATTGCTAACTTATTTGACCAAAAAATGTTTCCAAATGTTAGAAAGTATTGTAGGCTGTCTTTTTTCTAATCACATCAGTCTAGCCCAGGTTTGCTGATAATTTCAAGTTTTGTTGAGAATATATAACAAGGTCTTATGTGTGTAATGAAGTTTTCAGAAAATTAATTTCGATTCTGACAATATTATTAATGATTCTATACAGAGAATTCAGATAATGGAGTTGTCAGATAGACTTTTAATTGATGTTCAGGATTCTAAGAGTCAGGATTGAAACGTTGAGTAGAGAACTGGAAAATATATAGAAAGAACCAAATGGAAATTTGAGAACCAAAAAATGAAGTAACTGAAATAAAAGTTTAGTGGATGGGTTTAATAGACTAGACGGAGCTGAAGAGAGAATGAAGTGGAACGTTGTCAATAGAAAATATTCAGAGTGAAGCACAGACACAAAAAGAATAAAAAGTACAGAATAGAGGGTAAACTACAAAGGCAGTACACATAATTAAAGTCCCAAGGAGAGCCAAAGAAGAGAGAGGATGGAAGGCATACTTGAAGACATACTAAGGATTTCCCAAAACAATGCAAAACACTATGCTGCAGATTCTGGAAGCCCCACAAACAAAAAGAACAAGATAAATTAAATGGAAAACAATCTAGTTTCATACTTAAACTGCTAAAAACCACAAGCAGAGAGTCTAAAATCAAGCCAGAGAAAAAACTGGACTGCACCTGACTTCTCAACAGAAACAGTGGAATCTAGAAGACAGACTGGAATGACATTGTCAAAGTTCTAGAAGAGAACCTAAAATTCTTTACCTAGTGAAGTATCTTTCCAGATTAAAGGTAAAGTAGTTCTTTTCCTGACCAAAAAAGCAGTGGCCTAGAGTAGGAGTTGGGGAGTCATCAGCCTTATAAGTAGCATTTAAAGCAGTTAGAGTAGACAAGATCAGCTAAGGTGAGTAGAGAGAAACCCAAAGATCCAAGATTGAACCCTAAAAACTCCAGCATTTTGGTTTAGCTTAAAATTTATTCATAGAACAGCGAAGGTAGGTTAAGTGAGATATTATAGCCTAGTCTTCTCCTTTTAGAAATAAGCTGAAACCCAGCAACGTTAAGTAAATTGTCCAAGGTTATATAATGGCATGTTGACAGATATGGGACAGAACCTGTTCCTTCTAATTGTGTCCCTCTGCCCCCAAACTATCCCCTCTTTGGTAACTGTAGAAGATGATTTTGTTGCATGCTTACTGAATACTATGCTCTATGCTTAAGCACTTTAAGAACATTATTTCCTTTAATGGAAGAGTAATATACTCTCATTCTAGGGTGGAGTGCATAAGGACTTGGGCTGTAGAGTTAGACTGCCTGGGTTCATTTCCAGTTCTACTGGCTCGCTGTGTGGGCTTGGGTAAATTATTTAGCTATTCTAAATCTCTAAATTGGGTTGTTGTAAGGATTAGATGTGAAGATGCATAGAAACACAAAGAATAAAATAAATACCAAGTAATTCATTGACACTGAAATAACCACTGGGGTTATTTTTCCTCTGAGGGATTATTTCTCCTCTGTCTCAGTGGAAGCTTTGTGGAATTTCGTTGTTCTTTTAAAATTTTTTATACATTTAAAAATTGTGGTAAAATACACATAAGATTTACCATTTAAACCATTTAAAGGTGTACGATTTAGTGCCATTAAGTACATTCACAATACTGTCCAGCCATCACCACTGTCTAGTTCCAGAGCTTTTTCATTATCCCAGATGGAAACCTCATACCCATCTCTCCCCATCCCTCCTCCTTCAGCCCCTGGCAACCACTAATCAGCTTTCTATCTCCGTGGATTTATGTATTCTGGGTATTTCATATGAATGGAATCACACAGTATGTGACCTTTTGTGTCTGACTTCTTAGACTTAGCATAATATTTTTAAGGTTCATCCATATTGTAGCATGTGTCAGTACCTTTTTCCTTTCTGTGGCTTAATAAGATTCCATTTTGTGAATATACCACATTTTGTTTATTCATTCATCAGTTTAGAACATTGGAATTCTTTCCACCTTTCCACCTTTTGGCTGCTATGAATAGTGCTGGTATGAACATTTGTGTTCCAGTTTTGTTTTTGTTTCAATTCTTTTGGGTATATACCTAGGAATGGAGTTGCTGGATCACATGGTAGTTCTATCTTTAACTTTTGAGGAACCATCAAGCTATTTTTCACCGTGGCGTCACCATTTTACATTCCCACCAGCAATACACAAGGGTTCCAATCTCTCCACATTCTTGCCAACACTTATTTTCCATTTTTTGTTTGTTTTTATAGCCATTCTAGTGGATGTGAGTGGTATCTAATTGTGGTTTTGATTTGCATTTTCTAATGACCAGTGATGTTGAGCATCTTTTTATGTGCTTTTTGGCCATTTGTATACCTTCTTTGGAAAAATGTCTAGTCAAGTCAATTTTTAAATTAGATTGTTTATCTTTTGTTGAGTTTGAGTTCTTTATGTATTCTGGATACTAGATCCTTATTAGATATATGATTTGCAAATATTTTCTCTGATTCTGTGAGGTATCTTTTCACTCTCTTGATAGTGTCCTTTGATGTACAAAAATTTTTAACTTTGATGAAGTCTAATTTATCCATTTATAGGCATACCTCGGAGATATTGCAGGTTTAGTTCCAGACCACTGCAATAAAGCAAATATTGCAATAAAGCAAGTTACATGAATATTTTGGGTCCTCACTGCATATAAAAGTTATGTTTATGCTATACCGTAGTCTATTAAGTGTGTAATAGCATTATGTCTAAAACAATGTACATACCTTAATTTAAAAATATAAAACAAAAAAAATTACAATAGTAATATCAAAAATCACTGATCACAGATCACCATAATGAATGTAATAATAATGAAAAAGTTGGAAATATTGTGAGTATTACCAAAATGTGACATAGAGACAAGAAGTGAACAAATGCTGTTGGAAAAATGGCACTGATATACTTGCCCAATGCAGGGTCGCTACAAACTTTCAATTTGTAAAAAAACACAATATCTGCGATGCACAGTATAGTACAATAAAACAAGATACACTGTTTATTGTGCTTTTGGTATCATGTCTTAAAAACCAGTACTGAATCCATGACCATGAAGGTTTATGCCTATGGTTTCGTCTAAGAGTTTTATAGTTTTGGTTCTTATATTTAGGTCTCTGATCCATTTTGAGTTAATATTTATGTATGGTGTGAGATAGGGGTACCACTACTTCTTTTTTTTTTTTTTTTTTTTTGCATGTGGATATCCAGTTTTCCCAGCATCATTTGTTGAAGAGAATATTCTTTCCCTACTTAATGGTCTGGGCACTTCCGTGAAAAATCAATCAATCATAGATATATGGGTTTATTTCTGGACTCAGTTCTATTTCATTGATCTGTATGTTTGTCCTTATGCAAGTACCACTTTGTTTTGATTACTATAACTTTGAGGTAAGTTTTGAAATTTGGAAGTTTGAGTCTTCTAGCTCTGTTCTTTTCAGGATTGTCTCAGCTATTTGGGGCCCCTTGCAATTCCATATGAACTTTAGGATCAGCTTTTCCATTTCTTCAAAAAAGGCCTTTGGGAATTAGTTAGGGATTGCATTCAATCTGTAGATCATTTTGCGTAGTATTACTGTCTTAACAATATTAAGTCTTCCAACCCATGAATACGGGATGTCTTTCCATTTATGTAAGTCTTCTTTAATTTCTTTCATCAATGCTTTAGAGTTTTCAGTGTGTAAGTCTTGCACCTCCTTGGTTAAATTTATTCCTTAGTATTTTATTTTTTTGCTATTAAAAAAAAATGGTATTGTTTTCTAAATTTCATTTTCTGATTGTTCATTAGTATTGTATAGAAATAGAACTTTTTGTGTTGATCATGTATCCCACAACTTTGCTAAAATTGCTTCTTAGTTCTAATAGTTTTTGTGGATTTTCTTATACATATAAGATTATATCATGTGCATTAAAAAAATTTTAGACTTTTACACCAGTGTTTTCCAAGTTGCAGGGCACAGCCTGTTAATGGGTTGTGAAATCAATTGAATGTGTAAGTTTTGTTTTGTGAAATTTTTGTGTATAAAACATATACATATGCATGTGTTTGAATCCTTATGTAAAATGTATTTCTATTTATTTATTTATTTAATTTTTGGCTGCGTTGTGTCTTCATTGCTGCACGCGGGCTTTCTCTAGTTGCAGCAAGCAGGGGCTACTCTTCATTGCGGTGTGTGGGCTTCTTATTGTGGTGGCTTCTCTTGTGGAGCACAGGCTCTAGGCGCACGGGCTTCAGTAGTTGTGGCACGCGGGCTTCAGTAGTTGTGGCACACGGGCTCGGTAGTTGTGGCTCATGGGCTCTAGAGTGCAGGCTCAGTAGTTGTGGCTCACGGGCTTAGTTGCTCTGTGGCATGTGGGATCTTCCCAGACCAGCACGTGAACTCGTGTCCGCTGTATTGGCAGGCGGACTCTGAACCACTGTGCCACAGGGAAGCCCCCTAAAATGTATTTCTTACTGTGAATTACAGTCAAAAATGTTATGCCATATTCAGAACATATAATTGGAATATAAAATTGTGGGATTAGTGAAAGGTGAAAGTCCTAGCAGATGCCTTTCATAACCTTGGAAATGATAATTCTATATGGGAAGCTGTTTTCTGTGTACAAAAATAATTGAGCAAAAAATATACTTTCTGTTCATTGGTCACTTTGTGAATAATTAAGCTTGTGAGATTTTTGCTTTTCATGCTCCCGAGGAATCAATTCTTAGCCTGTTTTTGGTACTGTGGAAAAAGTTTCTTACTGAAACTCAAGATATTTTCCTGAGAATGTATTTTATTAAAGATAGTAATCTAACTATTAAATTGCATACAATACTTACTACAAATGAAAAAATAACAAAGACACACTATGAAGGATATTATAAGCTACAAAGATATCTTTTACTCTCCAAAAGATACAAGTTATTAAATATAATAAATGTGTATTTTCAGTAATTGTATTAATGTCAAGTTTACTGAATATAGTAAAGAATAAGGGAGAACTTACAACTTTTTAATGCAAATGAAGTACCTTAAAACATAACTGTTGTACACAGATACAAAACTATTATTTTATAGAAAGATAAAATTATCTTTTTAATAAAATGCACTAGGCTCTTGACAGGATGTCTTTTCCAATCTAATAAGCTGTGTTTGATTTTTCTAAATTGTTGTGCATGAGGTTAAATTGCATCTTTTACCTACAAGTAGTTTTGTGGGGGTTATGGGCTGTTTATTGTAAAGGACGTTAGGACTGGTGGTATCACCAGTTGCCCTCTGCCCTCTTTCCTCCACTCCCCATCTACTGACGAGGTATCTTCCCAGTGGTCCACATGTCTTCCTGACATTCTTTTTACTAAATTATACGACTCAGTGTGTATTAGAATGATCCTGGGCTTCAGAATCACATAGGACTGTGTCAAATTCTCCTTCTCCCTTAGGTTAACTTTATGACTGTGGACAAGTCACTTGACTCCCCTGAAGCCTTAGTTTCTGTTGCTATATAACGGTGCTAATTCAGGGTTACGTTGAAGAGTAAATGGTATTATGCTGTGTATATGACATGTCAAACATGGCATGATAAATACTCAATAAATGGTAGCTATTAAAATACTTGAGTTCTGATCAGTACTCGGTAATTGGTAGTTCCCTTTCTACTCCCAACCAAAACTTTTACATATGCCCTATCATTTTCAAGTAGAAGCTAACTAATTCTAGTAAGCTCATCTGTGCTGCTGGTTTTTGTTAGTTACTGGACCACTTTTTCCATA
Organism: Balaenoptera musculus; assembly: GCF_009873245.2. NCBI lineage: Eukaryota > Metazoa > Chordata > Mammalia > Artiodactyla > Balaenopteridae > Balaenoptera > Balaenoptera musculus. The sequence continues at coordinate 29,102,938 of NC_045798.1, forward strand.
TAATTGTGTGGACCTTACTGGTCGTCTTGTGATGCATTAAGCTTTGGGTGATGGGAATTGTGGGGTTGCCTTGCTGTCTGATATGAAAATGTGAATATACTGGGTGTGTCTGTTTTTAAGGTACAAAAACCCCACTGATAATAAAAAAGCACCTTTATTTTCCTCTTCTGTAGTTATGTGCTGCTCATCTCCCAACTGCATCAGAGGCACCAAATCATTATCAGGCAGTGTGTCGTGCACTGTTTGCAGAGACAATGGAGCTGCATACATTTCTGACTAAAATTAAGAGTGCAAAGGAGGTAAGTACTACTGCTTTCCTATTTAATGGCATTGTGAAAGAGAAACCTGAATTTTCAACATTGCCTATCATATTATTTAAAATATTTATTGCCATCCTTCTGATGAGTGCTGAAAATCATTCAGGAAAGAAGCAACTTCGGCAGAATTAAATCTGTTCTTTAAAATGTTACCGTGTGAATCCATGTAATAAAACAAAGATTTTCATAAAGCTTCCTTACAAATGGAAAATAAATGTTACTGAACTGGTTTAGTCAGTTTCCCATATAACTTGCTTTTCACCCTCTTTCTGCCACTCTTCTTTTGTCCATTGTAAAACATGTTAGTGTGTCTTTCAGGAAGGGATAAGGACGCAGAGAGGAAGCTACACATCTGATAATTTAACTTTTATAGTGGATGTGATTAAATATTTAATGCGGGAGATGTGAATTAACTTTCAGATAATCCAGAATCTCATTTTAGCTATTTTATTTATTATCTATCAGTGTCTATGAGTTAAAAATACTATGTGTACCCACCCACAGTGGGCCAGTAGTCACTGCATGAGGCAGGGGCTGGCGGCCAACCAGGCTGGGGTCCTGCCCCACTCACCAGCGCACCCACAGCAGTCAGCCCCGCCGCAACTGAAGGCCCATGCAGACCACAGAGGGTCACTTCTGTCGCATATAGCCCTGGTGCCCAGAGGGGAGTGTGCTGCTGGGCCCCATAGAATGTCTCCTATAGAAGGCCACTTATCCAAGAATGGGAAACACAGCTGACCTACTTAATACATAAAAATAAACCTTCCAAACTCTGTACTATGGAATAGAGAGACTACAGAGGCAGGGTGGGGGGTAGAGGGAGCTTTCCCTTTTTACTTTAATATAACTTCTGTATTTTTCAATTTTTATAAAATTTTGTGTAATAAAAACATTTTAGTTGAAAAAAAATTACGTGTAGAGTCCAAAGAGAATCATTCTAATTTATTTACAAGGTGAATTGCCGTATTTTACATCCCACAGACAGTTGTGAAGATTCTTGAGATCTATGTAAAGCACCTGGCACATAGTAAGAGCTCAGTACATGATCAGTGGTGGGTATCATTTCTTTTGTGACTGAAGTATGGAGTTTATCTGAAACACTAGTTTAAAACCCACGATGGCACAGAGTTTGGGGAGAGACACATATGGGATGTGTAAGGGAGGAAGGAAAATTCTAACCTATATTAAATAAAGTATGACTAATTAGTTCTGGTAATATGTAAGTTTATTCAGATCACCCTTAATAAATCACCTTAAATAAATCCATTTTATATGTATGAATAAGAGCTCCAAGCATTCCTCTTTAGTTCTAACCAGGATACTGCTTATAGTCTGTCTTTTTTTTTTTTTTTTAACATCTTTATTGGAGTATAATTGCTTTACAATGGTGTGTTAGTTTCTGCTTTATAACAAAGTGAATCAGTTTTACATATACATATGTTCCCATATCTCTTCCCTCTTGTATCTCCCTCCCTCCTGCCCTCCCCACCCCACACCTCTAGGTGGTCACAAAGCACAGAGCTGATCTCCCTGTGCTATGCGGTTGCTTCCCACTAGCTATCTGTTTTACGTTTGGTAGTGTATATATGTCCATGCCACTCTCTCACTTTGTCACATCTTACCCTTCCCCCTCCCCATATCCTCAAGTCCATTCTCTAGTAGGTCTGTGTCTTTATTCCCGTCTTGCCACTAGGTTCTTCATGACCTTTTTTTTTTTTTTCCTTAGATTCCTTATATATGTGTGAGCATACTGTATTTGTTTTTCTCTTTCTGTCTTTTTTGATAGGCTAATGAAAAGTTATGTCTATTTTTCTAGGAATTTATAGAATTGGACCCAAGAAGAAAGTCCTTAACAGGGTAGAAAGGGTGAACTAATTGTTATTTGAAAAATAATTATAAATACGTCATAAGCTAGCTTTTCCTCCTGGACAGAACCAGAGGACAAAGGGTCCAGTTAAAAGCTTCCGAGTAAACATCCAAAAGCACATCCTCAATTAAGGTTTAGTAAAGAGTAGATTTACTAAAAAGATTACTTTTTTTTTTGGTAATTGTCTTCTCTAGCTTGTTGGAATTGAGATTGTCTTCTCCAGAGAGGCTAGTGTTATTTTTAGGGCATAAGTAGAGTCCTGTGGGGTTAGAGTGAAGCAAATGAGCTCTTAAAGCCCTTCCAACACAGACAGTCTTAGGAATCATTTCTGAGCTTAAAGAACAGAATTAATAAATTTTCTGTTCCAATGAGCTTCAATTTTTTTTTTTATTTGCTCTTGATGAAAACTTTCCTTTGCCAGACAAACTCTTAGAACGGGATTATTTATTTAAATAAAAGTCTATTTAAAGAAAATGCTCACAAATGGAGTAAAAGAACACGAGTGTTTGGAACCATTGGTGGCTTTTGTGATGCCCACAGAGACCAGCGAGGCCCTGGTCAAGGCTGGGGACCTTGAGGTCAGGGTTTCGGCCATATCTCACCCTGTCACCCTCTGGCACCACCCCACATCTGGGTCTTTACAGACATGAGTTGTGTCCTGTTTACTCATCTCCTACTCTTGTTCATTACTTTGCTGATCTCTTCTCAACCTTTTCCATTCTTTTTTTTTTCTTTTTTTATACAGCAGGTTCTTATTAGTCATCAGTTTTATACACATCAGTGTATACATGTCAATCCCAATTGCCCAATTCATCACACCACCATCCCCACCCCACCGCGGCTTTCCCCCCTTGGTGTCAATACGTTTGTTCTCTACATCTGTGTCTCAACTTCTGCCCTGCAAACCAGTTCATCTGTACCATTTTTCTAGGTTCCACATACATGCATTAATATATGATATTTGTTTTTCTCTTTCTGACTTACTTCACTCTGTATGACAGTCTCAAGATCCATCCACGTCTCAACAAATGACCGAATTTCGTTCCTTTTTATGTCTGACTAATATTCCATTGTATATATGTACCACATCTTCTTTATCCGTTCGTCTGCCAATGGGCATTTAGGTTGCTTCCATGATGTGGCTATTGTAAATAGTGCTGCAATGATCATTGGGGTGCATGTGTCTTTTTGAATTATGGTTTTCTCTGGGTATATGCCCCGTAGTCGGATTGCTGGATGATATGGTAATTCTATTTTTAGTTTCTTAAGGAACCTCCAGACTGTTCTCCATAGTGGCTGTATCAATTTACATTCCCACCAACAGTGCAAGAGGTTCCCTTTTCTCCACACCCTCTCCAGCATTTGTTGTTTGTAGATTTTCTGATGATGCCCATTCTAACTGGTGTGAGGTGATACCTCATTGTAGTTTTGATTTGCATTTCTCTAATAATTAGTGATGTTGAGCATCTTTTTCACGTGCTTCTTGGCATCTGTATGTCTTCTTGGAGAAATGTCTATTTAGGTCTTCTGCCCATTTCTGATTGGGTTGTTATTTTTTTAATATTGAGCTGCATGAGCTGTTTATGTATTTTGGAGATTAATCCTTTCTTCCGTTGATTCGTTTGCAATATTTTCTCCCATTATAAGGGTTGTCTTTTCATCTTGTTTATGGTTTCCTTGCTGTGCAAAAGCTTTTAAGTTTCATTAGGTCCCATTGTTTATTTTTGTTTTTATTCTATTTTACCCTAGGAGGTGGATCAAAAAAGATGTTGCTGTGATTTATGTCAAAGAGTGTTCTTCCTATGTTTTCCTCTAAGAGTTTTATAGTGTCTGGTCTTACATTTAGGTCTCGAATCCATTTTGAGTTTATTTTTGTGTATGGTGTTAGGGAGTGTTCTAATTTCATTCTTTTACATGTAGCTGTCCAGTTTTCCCAGCACCACGTATTGAAGAGACTGTCTTTTCTCCATTGTATATCCTTGCCTCCTTTGTCATGGATTACTTGACCATAGGTGCGTGGATTTATCTCTGGGCTTTCTATCTTGTTCCATTGATCTATGTTTCTGTTTTTGTGCCAGTACCATATTGTCTTGATTACTGTAGCTTTGTAGTATAGTCCGAACTCAGGGAGTCTGATTCCTCCAGCTCCATTTTCTTCCCTCAAGACTGCTTTGGCTATTCGGGGTCTTTTGTGTCTCCACACAAAATTTAAGATTTTTTGTTCTAGTTCCATAAAAAGTGCCATTGGTAATTTGATAGGGATTGCATTGAATCTGTAGATTGCTTTGGGTAGTATAGTCATTTTCACAATATTGATTCTTCCAATCCAAGAACATGGTATATCTCTCCATCTGTTTGTATCATCTTCAATTTTTCTCATCAGTGTCTTATAGTTTTCTTCATACAGGTCTTTTGTTTCCCTAGGTGGGTTTATTCCTAGGTATTTTATTCTTTTTGTTGCAGTGGTAAATGGGAGTGTTTCCTTAATTTCTCTTTCAGATTTTTCATCATTAGTGTATAGGAATGCAAGAGAGTTCTGTGCATTAATTTTGTATCCTGCAACTTTACCAAATTCATTGATTAGCTCTAGTAGTTTTCTGGTGGCATCTTTAGGAGTCTCTGTGTATGGTATCATGTCAACTGCAAACAGTGACAGTTTTACTTCTTTTCCAATTTGTATTCCTTTTATTTCTTTTTCTTCTCTGATTGCCGTGGCTAGGACTTCCAAAACTGTGTTGAATAATAGTGGTGAGACTGGACATCCTTGTCTTCTTCCTGATCTTAGAGGAAATGCTTTCAATTTGTCACCGTTGAGAATGATGTTTGCTGTGGGTTTGTCGTATATGGCCTTTATTATGTTGAGGTAGGTTCCCTCTGTGCCCACTTTCTGGAGAGTTTTTACCATAAATGGGTGTTGAATTTTGTCAGAAGCTTTTTCTGCATCTACTGAGATGATCATATGGTTTTTATTCATCAATTTGTTAATATGGTGTATCACATTGATTGATTTTCATATATTGAAGAATCCTTGCATCCCTGGGATAAATCCCACTTGATCATGGTGTATGATCCTTTTAATGTGTTGTTGGATTCAGTTTGCTAGTATTTTGTTGAACATTTTTGTGTCTATGTTCATCAGTGATATTGGTCTGTAATTTTCTTTTTTTGTGATATCTTTGTCTGGTTTTGGTATCAGGGTGATGGTGGCCTCATAGAATGAGTGTGAGAGTGTTCCTTCCTCTGCAATTTTTTGGAACAGTTTGAGCAGGATGGGTGTTAGCTCTTCTCTAAATGTTTGACAGAATTCACCTGTGAAGCCATCTGGTCCTGGACTTTTGTTTATTGGAAGATTTTTAATCACAGTTTCAATTTCATTACTTGTGATTGGTCTGTTCATATTTTCTATTTCTTCCTGGTTCAGTCTTGGAAGGTTATACCTTTCTAAGAATTTGTCCATTTCTTCCAGGTTGTCCGTTTTATTGGCATAGAGCTGCTGTAGCAGTCTCTTAGGATGCTTTGTATTTCTGCAGTGTCTGTTGTAACTTCTTTTTCATTTCTAATTTTATTGATTTGAATCCTCTCCCTCTTTTTCTTGATGAGTGTCACTAATGGTTTATCAATTTTGTTTATCTTCTCAAGAACCAGCTTTTAGTTTTATTGATCTTTGCTGTTGTTTTCGTTGTTTCTATTTCATTTATTTCTGCTCTGATCCTTATGATTTCTTTCCTTCTGCTAACTTTGGGTTTTGTTTGTTCTTCTTTCTCTAGTTCCTTTAGGTGCAAAGTTAGATTGTTTATTTGAGATTTTTCTTGTTTCTTGAGGTAGGCTTGTATAGCTATAAACTTCCCTCTTAGAACTGCTTTTGCTGCATCCCATAGGTTTTGGATCATTGTGTTTTCATTGTCATTTGTCTCTAGGTATTTTCTGATTTCCTCTTTGATTTCTTCAGTGATCTCTTGGTTATTTAGTAACGTATTGTTTAGCCTCCATGTGTTTGTGTTTTTTACGTTTTTTTTCCCTGTAATTCATTTCTAATCTCATAGTGTTGTGGTCAGAAAAGATGCTTGATATGATTTCAGTTTTCTTAAATTTACCGAGGCTTGATTTGTGACCCAAGATGTGATCTATCCTGGAGAATGTTCCATGCGCACTTGAGAAGAAAGTGTAATCTGCTGTTTTTGGATGGAATGTCCTATAAATATCAATTAAATCTATCTGGTCTATTGTGTCATTTAAAGCTTCTGTTTCCTTATTTATTTTCATTTTGGATGATCTGTCCATTGGTGTAAGTGAGGTGATAAAGTCTCCCACTATTATTGTGTTACTGTCGATTTCCTCTTTTACAGCTGTTAGCAGTTGCCTTATGTATTGAGGTGCTCCTGTGTTGGGTGCATATATATTTATAATTGTTATATCTTCTTCTTGGATTGATCCTTTGATCATTATGTAGTGTCCTTCCTTGTCTCTTGTAACATTCTTTATTTTAAAGTCTATTTTATCTGATATGAGTATAGCTACTCCAGCTTTCTTTTGATTTCCGTTTGCATGGGATATCTTTTTCCATCCCCTCACTTTCAGTCTTTATGTGTCCCTAGGTCTGAAGTGGGTCTCTTGTAGACAGCATATATATGGGTCTTGTTTTTGTATCCATTCAGCAAACCTGTGTCTTTTGGTTGGAGCATTTAATCCATTCATGTTTAAGGTAATTATCGATATGTATGTTCCTGTGACCATTTTCTTAATTGTTTTGGGTTTGTTTTTGTAGGTCCTTTTCTCCTCTTGTGTTTCCCACTTAGAGAAGTTCCTTTAGCATTTGTTGTAGAGCTGGTTTGGTGGTGCTGAAGTCTCTTAGCTTTTGCTTGTCTGTAAAGCTTTTGATTTCTCCATCGAATCTGGATGAGATCCTTGCTGGGTAGAATGATCTTGGTTGTAAGTTCTTCCCTTTCGTCCCTTTAAGTATATCATGCCACTCCCTTCTGGCTTGTAGAGTTTCTGCTGAGAAATCAGCTGTTAACCTTATGGGAGTTCCCTTGTATGTTATTTGTCGTTTTTCCCTTACTGCTTTCAATTATTTTTCTTTGTCTTTAATTTTTGCCAATCTGATTACTGTGTGTCTTGGTGTGTTTCTCCTTGAGTTTATCCTGTATGGGACTCTCTGTGCTTCCTGGACTTGGGTGGCTATTTACTTACCCATATTAGGGAAGTTTTCGACTATAATCTCTTCAAATATTTTCTTGAGTCCTTTCTCTCTCTTCTCCTTCTGGGACCCCTATATTGCGAATGTTGTTGCATTTAATGTTGTCCCAGAGGTCTCTTAGGCTGTCTTCTTTTCTTTTCATTCTTTTTTCTTTATTCTGTTCTGCAGCAGTGAATTCCACCATTCTGTCTTCCAGGTCACTTATCCGTTCTTCTGCCTCAGTTATTCTGCTATTGATTCCTTCTAGTGTAGTTTTCATTTCAGTTATTGTATTGTTCTTCTCTGTTTGTTTGTTCTTTAATTCTTCTATGTCTTTGTTAAACATTTCTTGCATCTTCTCGATCTTTGCCTCCATTGTTTTTCCGAGGTCCTGGATCATCTTCACTATCATTATTCTGAATTCTTTTTCTGGAAGGTTGCCTATCTCCACTTCATTTAGTTGTTTTTCTGGGGTTTTATCTTGTTCCTTCATCTGGTACATAGCCCTCTGCCTTTTCATCTTGTCTATCTTTCTGTGAATGTGGGTTTTGTTCCGCAGGCTGCAGGATTGTAGTTCTTCTTGCTTCTGCTGTCTGCCCTCTGGTGGATGAGGGTATCTGAGAGGCTTGTGCAAGTTTCCTGATGGGAGGGACTGGTGGTGGGTAGAGCTGGGTGTTGCTCTGGGGGGCAGAGCTCAGTAAAACTTTAATCCACTTGACTGCTAATGGGTGGGGCTGGGTTCCCTCCCTGTTGGTTGTTGGCCTGAGGCAACCCAACACTGGAGCCTACCTGGGCTCTTTGGTGGGGCTAATGGCACACTCTGGGAGGGCTCACGCCAAGGAGTACTTCCCAGAACTTCTGCTGCCAGTGTCCTTGTCCCCACGGTGAGCCACAGCCACCCCCTGCCTCTGCAGGAGACCCTCCAACACTAGCAGGAAAGTCTGGTTCAGTCTCCCCTGGGGTCACTGTTCCTTTCCCTGGGTCCCGATGCGCACACTACTTTGTGTGTGCCCTCCAAGAGTGGAGGCTCTGTTTACCCCAGTCCTGTCGAAGTCCTGCAATCAGATCGCACTAGCCTTCAAAGTGTGATTCTCTAGGAATTCCTCCTCCTGTTGCCAGACCCCCAGGTTGGGAAGCCTGACGTGGGGCTCAGAACCTTCACTCCAGTGGGTGGACTTCTGTGGTATAAGTGCTCTCCAGTCTGTGAGTCACCCACCCAGCAGTTACGGGATTTGATTTTACTGTGATTGCGCCCCTCCTACCGTCTCATTGTGGCTTCTCCTTTGTCTTTGGATGTGGGGCATCTTTTTTGGTGAGTTCCAGTGTCTTCCTGTCGATGATTGTCCAGCAGCTAGTTGTGATTCTGGTGTTCTCACAAGAGGGAGTGAGAGCACGTCCTTATACTCCACCATCTTGGTTCAGGGCCTTTTTTTCTTAATATATAATTTATGATTCATTAAAGTGAAGCAGGGGCTTCCCTGGTGGCGTAGTGGTTGAGAATCTGCCTGCCAATGCAGGGAACACGGGTTCGAGCCCTGGTCTGGGAAGATCCCAAATGCCGCAGAGCGACTAGGCCCGTGAGCCACAATTGCTGAGCCTGTGCGTCTGGAGCCTGTGCTCCGCAACAGGAGAGGCCACGATAGTGAGAGGCCCGCGCACTGCAATGAAGAGTGGCCCCCGCTTGCCGCAACTGGAGAGGGCCCTCGCACAGAGGCAAAGACCCAACACAGCCATACATACATACATACATACATATATACATACATACATACATACATACATAAATTTTAAAAAAATGAAGCAAAAGCTTTGTTGACGTGATCTAAGCACAAACTTGAATCTCCATTCTTCTTTTTGGAAACTCTGCTCCATTTTTAAAAAGAACTTCTCAGTACCCTCAGGCTCTTCTCAGGACTCCCGCTCCCCCAAGGGCAGTGCTTTCTCTTGCCTCCCTCTTGTGGGAGGCTGCTCTGTCCTCCACAGCTTCAGATCTTTGGACTGGGGTCGGTTGGTGATATTCTCTCTCTCTGCTGCTTCTAAACAATGACTCTTCATACTTGTACCAAAACCTCATGCCATCCGCTTCTGTTATTCTTGAACCCATTGTCACTGTCATCTGCCATCATCTTGACTGATTTGATTGATAAAAGAAACTTTAGCTTTGTCTCCTTGACACCTCCTCTACTTCAGCACTCTGCTTACCTGAACACACCTTTGTCCTCGTGATAACCTGCGATCATTCCACCTTGGAAATCGTGGGCTTTCGTTCCTCACCCCCTGACTGTAACCCCTGCCTATTGAGCTCTTCCCCTCACTGCCACCTGAACCGGTCTTGTCCCTTGACCTCCCCTCCCTGCTATTTTCTGACAGTTTATCAGTCCTTCCTGGATTCACTTCTTGTCCTATGTGGCTTAGGTTTAGTCAGTTCACCAAGAGTTCAGGCCCACGTGTCCAACCTGGGTTATTACAGTAGCCTCCTGCTGGTCTCATCTCTCTAAATTCTCTCCGTCCAGTTCACCTTCCACTTTGTCGGGAATGATTCCTGTAGGTCACAGATCTGACCTGAGGAGTCTGGCTCCACTCCCAAACCTCCGCGTGGTCTTCCAGGCCTGACCCGAGGCCTGCTTTCCCAGGCAGCCCTCCCGGGGGTGGGCTGCCCTCTCCACACGGGACTTGAGCGCTGTACTCTGGTTTTCTGGAGGGGATGGCGAGCTTGGTGTGCCACGCCCACAGGCCACAGGGGCACACACACCTGCATTCCTCCCCTGGCGCCTGCACTCAAAGGACCTTGGCTAAGGCCCTTGCCTCCACTCTTTCCCTCCACCAGCCCCGGGTCCACACATGCAGGGCCCTGCTGTCCAGTTGTCTTCCACAGTGAGAAGATCACCCACCTCCACCGCCTGTCACCTGACCTCACCCAGCGCCATTCTGAGGGGAAAATGGAACAAGGAGAGCAAAACCTTTGTTGGCCTCTTGTTTGCGCTGCTGCAGTATGGGAATAAGGGCGTGGTTGTTACTTTCAGTTTTGCTCCTCTTTCCTGATCACTGGACACCTGGCAGCTCGACACAGGCACTTTGCTTTCTGGTTAACATGGCTCCGCATGGCCTAGAGAGTGAAACCAAACTCCATTGTGTTGCACACGAGGCCTTCATGGCGTTTCACCTAGTTGTGTTTTTATTCTCCTTTTCAACTCTCCCTTCTTTGCATTTTACACTATCCAGTCAGAATTACTTACAGTTTCCGAATATATCATGCTTGTTGTATGTCTGTGGCCCTAGCAGATTTCTGTTCTTTCTGCCTGGCATTCTCTCCCCGCCTTGCCTTCTTGGTGAGCTCCTGTTTACCCACCTAAAGCCTGCTCACGTGGTACCTCCCTCCACCCTTCACTCCCTCTGTGTCTTATACCCCTCAGTCCTGCACGTCTTATACTCCCTGGGAGTTATTTGCTTGCCTTTGAACTGTTTCTCCACAACTGGGCCAGATAGTGCTTGAGATGAATGACTGTGTTTTGAATCATCTTCCTGTTGGTGACTCTTACTGCAGTGTGTGCATGTAGGAAACACTCTAGAAATGTCTGTTGAACTGAAATGATTTATGCATTATGTCTGTTTTTTCAGAGCTTCAGAAATGTTCTGGTTGAAAGAAGCCAGTTTTGAAAGCATTTTTGACTATTAGAAACATTTTGACCAAGATATTTCTAGTAAATACAGGAAGTTTTGTGGGCTGTAGATGAGGCCTTTGAGTGCCCTTTCCATTCTTTAAATTTACACATAAGAACTTACTTAATAGTGAGTCTTGAGAAGGTAAGCTATAAAATATGTGGAAGTCCTGGCATGAACATTCTGTACCATTTAATTACAGATTTTATACTACATAAATTGCCTGTCAATACTGAGGTTTTAGGAATAAAGTCTTATAGGGTCCAAATGGATTTCCCTTTCCTCTTCAATGTATGCATTTTTCTTGAAATTAAAGAAAATTTTCATACATATTAGTTCATATATGTATGTTAGTCATTTTAACCTTTAACCTAGTCTCAAGAGTGCTAAATTGACACTAATAATAAAAAACTCTGGGCTAATTTGGTATTTTTTCTGAAGATCTCAAAATACACAATTTAAGAATCAGACAAGGGACTTCCCTGGTGGCACAGTGGATAAGAATCGGCCTGCCAGTGCAGGGAACATGGGTTCAATCCCTGGTCCGGGAAGATCCCACATGCCATGGAACAACTAAGCCTGTGTGCCACAACTACTGAGCCTGCACTCTAGAGCCCACGAGCCACAACTACTGAGCCTGTGTGCCACAACAACTGAGGCTGCACTCTAGAGCCCGTGTGCTGCAGCTACTGAGCCCACACACCGTGACTACTGAAGCCCACATGCCTAAAGCCCATGCTCCACAAGAGAAGCCCGTGCCACAATGAAGAGTAGCCCCCACTCGCCACAACTAGAGAAAGCCTGCACGCAGCAACGAAGACCCAATGCAGCCAATAAATAAATAAATAAATTTATTTATTTATTTATTTATTTTTTAAAAACCCATGGGATTTCTTTTAAAAAAAGAATCAGACGATCTTTCTTCTATACCTGTGAGTTACTATGTCAACTGGAATTTTCAAAGTAATAACCTCTAATTCAACAGGTTGATTGATTATCTGATTATCAGTGATGTTTCAGACAACCATATATCTGTGTGTGTGCCTGTGCTTGTGTGTGCGTGTATAAAATTAGGGTAAAATATTAGTTTCAAAACGTTTGAGCTCAGTTGATAATGTATTGATTTGATAGACCAAAAGTACTTTAATTATATTAAACTTCTTATATGCTCAATTGGCAGTTTATTAAAATATAAAACCCATAACCTATTTCCAAGTGTTACAATTGTTCTATAAAGTGGTCATTACATTTACCAGACCTAGCTACTTTACAAAGCACAAGGCCTTGTAGTTCATCTATTTATTTAGAAAGCAAATTCATTTTCATTATGATCTCTTTTCATGATGTGATGATTTCCTTCTTAAACAATGAATGAGACCCTTTAAGGTGGTTCTCCAAATGATAGAGAAGATTTGAATAGGCTGCTGTTATTGTGTCTCAAAGGCAATTTGATATCCTTGAAAGTGAGTACATGTTCCCGTGTCTTATAAGCAATTTGATATCCTCGTACGTAAGTGTAGATGAAGGGACTGTCTGAGCCGTCCATTTAGTGCATAGGGTCGCGTGAAAGAAGAGACGGCCCGTGCCCTCGTGCCAGTGACCCCACCCCCAGCCCAACTCGACTGGCTAGAGCTGGTGAGCATGTGCAGTGGGGAGGGGAGGATTGAGCTTGGCAATTTCAAGTGTAAATTACTTTGTTGGAAAAAAGGAAATTATATTAATGGCAGCGTGCTTTAATTCATTGCTGTCTAAGTAGTTTTTGATCATCAGTCCCTGGTTTTGTTATTATTACATGAAATTATTTATCAGTTCCTCATACTTTAAGCCCTACAGCCACAAAGTGGCTGCTGTTGTTTGCTTCATTTAGTCTTCATGACCAGTCCTGTGACTCTCACTTTGCAGATTAGTAAACTGAGGCTTAGCTTAGAGGTTCCCATAGAAGGAAGTTCTCAGCACTTCTGATGCCCGTGTTTCCATCCTCATCCCGCTCTCCAGCCTGGCGAAGGTGCTCTCTGCGGTTATTGCTGTTTTCCTGTAAGAACAGTCACCTGCAACAGACTGTCCTGGAACATGGCTGACAAGAGTCCCTGGAGGAAAGTGCAGGTGTACGCTTTGATACAGGCTTTTGATCAGGGTTGGGAAGAAGGGGGTGTGAGCCAGAGAGAATAAAATTTGGAGTTGGGGGAGAAGGGGGCTCATGAGGGAACATGTGTGCGAGAGAGTGTGTGTGTATGTGTGTCTGTCTAACACATGCACACAGATGGGAATGGGATGGGAGGCGGGACTTATCATGTTAGGTTTAGGTATGAAGTAATATGGAAATGGAAATGTCAAAGACAGATAAAATTATTTCCAGACTAGAAAGTCGGTTGACTGATTCCAGTATGTTCCCAGCCTGCTCTAACATTATTGCCTCCACATTTAGTGTGTAGTGTGCCCCACCCCCCCTTCTCCAGGAAATCCTTTGTTTCACAGTAGAGGTGTAACTCTATTTATCATTGTAGAAAAAACTTGATGTATCAGGGAAGTACACTGTTTAAAAAGAACCTTTTGAAAAAAAATCTTGTTTTCAAACAAATAACTCATTTTTCATTTTTATTATATTTAAAATATTTATATCAACACCAGTCATTTTTTAAAGCCCCTTCTGTGTTAGTGAATCATATTCTTCCACTCATTAGTCATGCGACTGCTTAAGTCAAATAGCCTTTGCTAGATTTCTGTTTACTTCACTTTAAAAAGGGAAGTGGGGCAAAAATAGACATGCTCAGATTCCTTCTAGTCATAAAATGCTCTGCGGAAAGTACAATTCATGTGACTAAATCTTTGTTCTGTTCATTCAAGATTTTCCTCATTTTTGTACCAGTCTTGTTTTGTGTAGGCAAAATATATACAGATAAACATTTTAAATGCATTCCCAGTAAAATTTGCTAGGAAGTTAATGTATACTATTTTATATCATATTTTATCTGGTTTTATATTATATTTTAAATTCAAGATGGATTTCATAGGAAAGCAGTTCAGTGTTGTAGATTTTATAGGAAAGCTCAGTGTTGTCAGTATTGAGCTGTAAACTCAGTACTGACATTGCTACTGTACTGATGTCAATGGGGACTAAAACTTCTGTATTTTATTTATTTATTTTTAAAATTATTTATTTATTTATTTATTTGGTTGTGCCAGGTCTTAGTTGCAGCATGCAGGATCTTTACTTGCAGCATGTGGGATCTAGTTCCCTGACCAGGGATCGAACCTGGGCCCCCTGCATTGGGAGCACGGAGTCTCAGTCACTGGACCACCAGGGAAGTCCCAAACTTCTGTATTTTAAAATCTATTGGTAAACAAATTCCTGGAAAGAAGAAATTCCTAATATAATAATATTAGTCATAAGTGAATGAACAGTAAAAATAATTGAGCATTATGAAACATATATTCGTATCGTTGCAATAAGAACTCTTAATTAGAAGGCACGTAAAAGGTTTTTAAAGCACGTAATTTCTGTTAGAAGATTATATACTTAAAGTGATGAAAATTTTCTCTCCCCTTGCAGTTTCTTGTGCCATACATGTAAACAACCCCAGAATGAAGGTAGAATACCCCCAAACATTTTGATCTTTGAGGGATAAGATATCTAATATCGTTAAGCCATCTTGGATTTCTTCAGAGGCAGGCTATCACGGTGTAGATTGTCATTCCCGATTATCCGATCATAATGATCTTTATCTCTTCTCAAGTGTGACTGCACCTGTGGTGCTTGATTATTTAGTTGCTTGTTGACATCTTAAACTCCTGTTATAAATGCTGTGTTCATTCACCCTCTCAATTATGGTTCTTCATTTGTATCCTTCAGTCCTCAGCTGAAAGGACGTCTGAGGCGTCTCCTAAATGCTCTTATGTAGTGAGCGCACTCGGCCTGTTTCTTTAAAGTCACATTACTCTGTGTATTTCCTTTCTAGCAGCCATCACAGTCTAGAGTTGTTTTGCTGGTCTCTTTTCCCCCTCATTGATATCTGACACTAGGATACATTCTCACTGAGGGCAGAGACCTTTTCTCTCCAATTCACTGCTGCAACCGCAGTGTAATAGGGCCTGTATAAATCTTGGATCAACGTTGAATGACTTAGAGAACTGTGGTTCAGGTGTTGGACATCTGATTTCTGCCACTTCTCTCGAATCATGGTCCCCTGACACTCCTGACTTGTCTCCAGATGCAGAGCCTCCTTCATGTTCTTACCTGTGCCTTGCTCGTGCAGTGGTCTGCGTCTCTTGCCTGAGCTGTGGCAAAGCCTCCTAATGGAGGATAGACTGTATCCTCCAGCGTTCCGTCCCCGTGTACAGTCTATCCTCCAGCGTTCCGTTTATCCTCCAGCTTTCCGTCCCTGTGTAAAGATGTGTTGACTCCTTGATGCTTGTAGGTGGAAAGTTTAGACCCCTTAGCACAGCATAGGGACCGTTTACAGCCGGACCCCAATCTGATCTCTCTGGGCTCTTCATTCCCTGTTGCCTACCACGCGTTCACGCTTTGCTACCCTTCCTCCAGCCCCTGATTGCCGAGGGCCTCTGCACCTGCTGGAAATGTCCTTTTCCTCTCTTCTCTCACATAGAAAATGCCTACTTATTCTTAAGACCTAACTCAGATGTCCACTGTTCTGAAATGCTTCTGCTGATCGAAGTTAATTTCTTTATTCTCTGTGTTCATTCGTAGAGCACTCTGCTCTGGCTTCTGTCACTTATCACACTGTATTGGAATTACCATTTACGTTCGTCTCCTCATTAGACTGAACATCTTAGGGACAAGGACCATGTTTATATTCCCAACCCTGTCAGAGAATTAGGGACCGAGGACAGCATCTCCTGTCGTCTTTTTAGGTATGTTCCCCTTGCTGCTTCCTCAGCTTAGGGTAACACTAGGGCCCTTCATTAATGAGATTTTTTCAACCTAGTAAATGTCACATTTTGTTCTATAGTTGAATTTTCCTAAGTGTTTAACACATTAACATTCAAGAAGAAATAGAACAAAATAGAATCAGCCTTAAGTCCTTTATAGTCATCCCCGTGTATTCAAGCTGCTATCCAAAGTGGGAACCTGAGGAGTAGGGGGTGAGATGGAGTGCTACTGGAATTTTATAATTTTTTCAAAGATTTCCACTCTAAGGAAATGTATGTACTTTGGGAAAAAAGATCCAAAGCCCACAGCTGCAGCTCTGGGCTCAAACAATTTATGTCAGTTTCACATAAACATTTATAATACCTGACTATCTCTTATTCATTGCCTTTGTGAGTACTTTAAACCTCGTGATAGTCCTGATAAGTAGGAAGTACTACCGTTTGCGTCCCACCTCATTTTATAGAGAGGAAAGCTGAAGCACAGTTTAACAAACTATAATCAATTAGCTGCCCATAGTGATAGAAAGAATTGGGATTAGCACTCCTTTCTAAGGTTTTAGAAATAGTGAAAACACCAAAAATGGATCTTGCAGTAGGAGATGAGGATGTACAGGAGTCGTCCATAAACCTGAGTGAGGGGGTGGGCAGAGACTGGGGGACTTTGGGGGACCTCTGAGAATGCAGCAGCCATATTTGTCTATTGCAAATCCTGGCGAGTGAAGAAGCACTAGGTCCCAAAGGAATTAGGATCAATTGGCAAAATTTATTCATTCATGCAACAGTTGTGTCGTGTCTCCTATACGGCAGGTGCTACTACAGTGAATAACAGCTAGTATTTCTCCCACGCTTATCCTGTGCAGACACGGCTCTAAGGCTGTGGTGTGCATTAACTCTGCAGTTCTCCCAACAGCCGTGTGTTCAGTGCTCTTACTATTTCCATTTCACTGGGGTCACAGTGGTGAACAAGATGCTCCAGTAAGAGCCACAGCCCAGGAGCAGCCAGTCCAGAAGTGGGATGCGGGCTGTGGCGTGTGAATGGAGGCACCGTGGAGGCACCTATTTCCTCTTCCGGTACTCAGAGATACAGCTGTTAGAAGGAGCATTACGCCAGTGTCTCCATTTTCTAAGTGTTTGAGTGATTCTCACTTACATGTGACTTTATTTTAAACCTCACCAGTCAAATTCTTCTGATTGGTTAAATCTTACCCTAAATTTAATAAAACCCTGTAATGGGAGGATGATTTCTAGGTGCCCAGATTAGAGCCAGTCTATCTTTAGCTGCTAGTATTTGACCATATATTGAAATTATGGGCTAAGAAGGTGAGTGGGAAAGCAGCATGGTTCATTATGAATTTTCGAAAGATTATATGAGTAATTTTACACTATATAATCAGAATGATTGCTCTAATAGTTTATTAAGTGATTTACGTATATTATTTCAACTAGTCCTATGAAAGAATCATAATTTTGTGATGAAATCTTTGAGCTCAGTTAATCTTAAACAAGATAGTACTAAAATATTTTACTTAAAATGGAATACTATATATGTATATATAAAGTATCTTCTGTTGCTAGGGGGGGAAAACAGTGTTTTTGGAATTGATTAGGCTGTTATGAAATTGTCTTTTGTCTGTTGTTTAAAATCAGATGACCACATTTTATAACCTGTAATTGGTTGAAAAGAATCAAATGTAACTATTTCCCACCCAGTATCTCACAGCCATAACCAAGTCCACCTACATCATAGTGCCATTGCCATTTACACTGACTCCTAAGACGTCTGCTGTGACATGACTTGAGACTCTTTTCTGCTTTAATGCACTCACAAAGATAAAGCCACAAGACCTCTATCTCATTCACATGTTGAAGTATATTTTAATTAGCTTTCTCATACTCCTGGCCTCTCCCTCCCATGTCTGCTCCCTACACCTCCAGTAATAAAACTGCGATGACATTTAAGTTAACTGGAAATTTCTGCCTAGAGCCAAAACGGATTTCCAGTCCTCCAAGGGGTGAACATATTTTTGAAAGAAAGAATCTACAACCAGATGTCTGTTTAAGGTTGCCATTTTGTTCATTTTAATTAAATCATCTATTGTTTGTAACTTTTTTAGAGTCCTTGTCAAAGTCTGTCTTTTTTCTATTTGATTTATTTTGTGAATGTTAGTAAATGTGCAGAACACTCATCTCATCAGCAGTAGTGAAATTACCCTCTCTGCCCTTAGGTTTCTTTGCGTTTGTCACTACTCGCCCTGTTAAAATGCTTCAGAAGAATCTTTTATGTAGAAGATCATGTCAGAACTCAGTTATAGACCTTTCAGGTCCTGTAACTTTTTGAACTTAATTAACTTTAACAAATAAAAAAATTCACATGGTTCAAGCTCCAGGAGTCCAGAAGTAGTGCAGGAAGCTGCACTCTTCTCCCTCTGTCTCCTAGCTGCACAGTCTCTCCCACAGGAGACAAATACTGTTAATTTCTTCTTTGTCCTTACACAGATGATTTATGTATAACTAACAGAAAAATATCAATATTTTTTCTTCCTTTTTTATGCTGTTCTGAACCTTCCTTTTTTCATTTAATAATAAATCTTGTAGATCATTTTATATCAGCGCATAGTGTTTACATTTCTAGTGTCTCCGTGATGTTCTGTTGTGTGGATAGACTGTAATTGATTTAATCTGTCCTCTATTGACAACTAATAAGTCTCTTCCAATCTTTTGCTCTTTATAAACAATGCTGCAATGGATAGTTTTTAACCTGTTTTTCATGGGTGTGATTGTATATGTAAGACAAACTCCTAAAAAGTAGGATTGCTGGGTCAAAGAAATTGTGCATTTATAATTTTCATAAAATTTATGAGATTGTCCTCCATTGAGGTTTACTAATTGATACTCTCCTTGGAAATGTGTAAGAGTATCTATTTTTCTACATCTTCACAATGTGTTTTTCTAAGTGATAAGTGAAAATTTATATCTCATAGTTTTAGTTTACATTTTCCTTACAATGAATGAGATCAGGTACCTTTTCATATGCTTAAGAGCTATTTGTATTTTTCAATTGTGTATTCATATTCTTTGCCCATTTTTCTAATGGAGTATTGGTCTTTCTTATTGATTTGTATTTATTTATTAAGAAAATAGCTTTTTGTGATATAATTTGTAAATATTGTCTCTGATATTTTAATGATTGTTTTATAATGATCATCACTGCATTTCTGTAGGTGTGAACAGTTAATGAGTATAAAAACAGAAAGGGCAGATAGATGTCTTTAGGGAGATACTGTGAGTCCAGCTACTTGGGGCAGAGACAGGCATTAAACACTCAAGCCAATGAGTGTGTGTGTGTGTGTGTGTGTGTATGTCTGTCTATCTACAAAAATATTGGGAGAATGGAGGAACAGTGTTCCTTTCCTGGAACCTAGAAATGCATTTCCTTCATTTTGACGACTTCATCTATACTTTTTCTAATTTCTGCAGTGAACTGTATAAATTCAAATTGAGCTTTACAGAATATCAACTTATAGTTTAGTATCTTAACATTTTACATTTTTCATTAAGTAAAATGCTCTGACTTTCTCTCATGTCTTCTCCCTCTTCCACCCCTCTGGGAGAAGGAGCATGTTACATCTTTAAGACAGTGCCATAAAGGTTGATGAAAATATAAATCATATTCTTTAGTAATTATCCATTAGCTCTTTATGTGCATGGGAGACTTCCATTTATCACAAGAATTGCTGTAATTGGAGGCTTTTTTGTGCTCTAATTTCCAAAATATTAATTTGGAAGTCCTTTTTCTTTTCTGTGGTAAAAGTATCTGAATTAAGAAGGACATCATGGCTCTTAGTCTGTGAGGCTAATATACATGTTCTATTTATTATAGGCAATATTTATATTAGTGACTTTGTCACTTGTGAGATGTATTTAATGATCTCTATGTAAGTAATTTGTTTAAAAGAATATTAGCATATTTTAACTGAGTTCAAAAAAAGGTTTTTTTCAAGGAATTATTGAAACATTCATTTTTACACATTTAAAAGTTTCTAGCTGAAAACGTACCCATTGCACAGGGGAATACCATTAAATAACAAATAGTTCTAAATGGTTAACAATATGGAGGAAAAGGGTGATCATTAAAATGCTGTTATTAAAATATTATGTTAATACATAAATACATTGTCAGTAAGGGTGGTGGTTGAATCTAAAAAGATTCAACATCACCTCACATTTATATGTGAGGTGATGTTGAATCTATGCAAATACATTAACATTACTCTGAGTATTTGATATACTTGTGATTCACGGAGTAGATTTTATTTTTTTATTTTTTAAGACGCTGGGAACTAAAGATGTTGGCAAAGAGCAGTTCTAATTGCTAGCTTGAGAATGGTTGTGTCAGAAATGAGGAGAGTTATTGCCATGTGGATGCTCTCAGGACTTTCTCACCCTATTCCAAGCACAGGTTGGCATCTGTTCTTACATTTGTACAAGCAAAAAAAAAAAAAACTTATTCAGAAGCTAGAATATAACTGACAGAAGCTTGTCTCTAAAACTATAAAAATCTGTAATTTACTTTCAAATAACTCATTTGTGTTGCTGCTAATGAGAAAACCTGAGATTCTTCGTTGCATATTTGTTTAAGCTTGTTAAATTATAGTATTTACAGATTCTCAGCTATTTTATACTGATTTATTGCTGAGTCAGGATTTTTTACTTTACGAAGAGGCTAAAGAGAGGTCTCATTTGTTAAAAGATAAAATGTTTAAAAAAAAAAGAATAAAATGTTTTTGTGATAGGGTGGAAGTGTTCACAATCAAATCTTCATAGATGTTCATTGGCTTATAGTAACTAATATCTACTAAATAAATGCTAAATAACTAATATCTACTAATCTGCTTAATATGAGCCAGGCCACATGCTGTATTTCTTTTGTATTATTTTATGTAATGTTAACAAAATCG
Organism: Balaenoptera musculus; assembly: GCF_009873245.2. Classification (NCBI taxonomy): domain Eukaryota; kingdom Metazoa; phylum Chordata; class Mammalia; order Artiodactyla; family Balaenopteridae; genus Balaenoptera; species Balaenoptera musculus. The sequence goes on from NC_045798.1 coordinate 29,123,803, forward strand.
AAAAGGTATTTATTAGCAGCTGCATTTTACAGGTGAGAAAATCAACCTGAAGACTAGAGCAGTTGTATAACTATCCAGAGTCACACAGCTAGGAAGTATCTGAGCTACAATTAGTGCTACTTGCTGTTCAGAAAAATAAAGAAACATGAAATTCTCAGGCCATTCATTTAAATTATCTTCAGTATTATAGACAGCGATAGTTTTTCTTAGCTGCAGGGAGTTAGGGATTTTGTCACAGCACAAGTAAAGACAGAGATGTCTTAAGTCTTAACAGTGAGACCATCCTGGCTACATTTCATCAGGGATGTGTCCGAGAACAGTAACAGTTAAGGTTGCATGGGAAAAGGGTCATATGCTTCTCGTACTCTTCCACCAGAACACCCCTAAGACATAGAAGCGTGAACTCATATTTCTGGACTAAGGGGACATGTTAAATCATAATTCTTTCCATTGCAAGTGACAGAAATCCACTCAAATTAGCATGAATGGAAGGGGAAGGAATTTATTGACTCCCTTAATTGGGAATCTAAGGGCACAGCTAGCTTTAGGCACAGCTGGATCCAGTATCTCAAACTGGCTTTCTCTCTCTCTCAACATCCCCAGGACAGGCTCTAACTAAAAGAGTTCCCCAGAAGTACTTATAGGCACCCCAGTTTGAGGGGCACAACAGAGACACTGAGAACCCGTCATGGGGGATTGAGAAGATAAACCAAATGAGGAAGAAGCTGAAGCAGAAAGAACAATTCAGAGACCTACTGTAATCACCTTTTTGGTAGTAGCAGTAGGACTCAAGGAAAAAAGATAAAGATTTCATCTTGCCAAAGACCTCCCATCTTCTGCTGTATCTGTACATTTGTCTTGCCTTCTCTTGTTTGGATCCTAAAAGGACCTAGAGACCATCAGAATTTTTAAAAACAACATAGGCTTGTAAAGATGAGTTTCTCCACTGTGTTTTCAGCTCTTTTCATTATCTTTTGGTTTATAGATCATTGGATAAACAATAAAGTGGTTGCTGTGGGATCAGCCTTTTTAGGTGATGGGAGAAATATGACAGATAAGATTTCTCCGTCCCATCCTTCCGGGGGATTCTGAGTTTAGGGAAGAAAATACAGATTTTCCTCTGAATAATTTTCCTTTTGATTGAGCTTCTGCTTATTAAAGTTGACGTGATAAGAGTTATTGAAGAGATTTAAGTGATTGAACATTCTTGGTTGAAAGTATCTTAATTCACATATTCAACAAATATTTACTAAGCACCTACTAAGTGCAAGGCACTGTTCTAGAGATTTGAGGAGCCCAACAGTGAACAAAATAGACCAAAACTACTTCCCCATGGAAGCTTGGGATCTGTCAGGGAGAGGCAGACAGTGAACATATTAAGTAAATCATATGGACTGTTAGAGGCAGGATGGACTTTGGAGAAAGATGTAGACTAGGGGTTGCTCATGGCAGGGTGTGGGGCTTGGAATTTATATAGGGTGGTCAAGGTGGGCCCCATTGAGAAGGTAACCTTTGAGCAAGAATGAGAAGGATATATGGGAATTAGCTAAGTGGGCATCTGGGGTAAATCTTTCTAGGGAGAGGGAGATGGGGACTTAGGTTCAGCTGTCATTGTTTGAGTGCTGCTGCTGATAAATAGATGACATAGCCTGATAGAGTCGCAGGGTGCCCAGAGGCAGTTCACCTCCTAAGTCTCTTTTCTTTCACCATTTTAATTGTTAAAAAACCTGGAAGAATCTTCTAGTCAATAGAGTAGTGTGTACTTTATTTTTTTTATATTTTACGTTATGTTATTTATTTTTTATCTTAGTTTAGTCGCGCCGCACGGCATGCGGGATCTTAAGTTCCCCAACCAGGGATCCAACCCGCGCCCCCTGTAGAGGAAGCGTGGAGTCTTAACCATTGGACCGCCAGGGAAATCCCAAGTAGTATGTACTTTAATTCTTTTGGGAATGGAGCCTGGGTTGCAGTCATTAGAGGAACAAAATAACACGTGTGCTTCTCCTTTTCAGTCTCTTCCCCGCTCAATTCTTATTGTGGTATTATGGCTTAAGTCATCAGAGATTTTTTTTTTTAAGCTAACTAATAATCCCTAGCAAAAAGTGAGGAATTTTGAATATCAGAAATAATGTAATACAAGTACCTCTGATATATCTTTAAAGTCAGAAAACTGAGAGTCCTGATTTAGTTAATAATGATTATTACTCAGATTTTGACATAATGTCACACCACATATTAAGTACCCGTTATGTGCAAAGCCCAGGTACAAATCATAAATCCTGTTCTTTTCCTTGTGTAATACCAATTCATAAATACTCATTTTGGCCAAGTTAAAGTAGAATGTTACCCGTCCGTTTTCTCAGGGTTATTTAAGCGTCTGGATGCTACATTCCCAACACTCTGCTCATCGTGTGCTGTCCCTTCCATACGTCTTACCTCATGTCTGCTTCAGTCCTGCTCCATCACTGACCTTGTCTGAGGCCCTGGGGCACTTCCATGTGCTTCACTCCTGCTCTGTCACTCACCTTGGGGTACCCCAGACATATTAGTTAGCTTTCGTGAGCCTCAGTTTCTCCTGTAACATGGGTTGTAGTTGGGGTTAAATTGATGGTTGCCTGAAGGCTTAGCACTTAGCGTCCAGGGCAAGGCTGCTTCAGAGGTCCAGGCCAAATAAGATGGTGTTTGGATTAAGGGATTTACAGTGGAGATAAAAGGAAGAGAACTTAAGTAATAAAGAGAGAAAGTTACATCTGTGAGAATAATGATGGATTGAATGTGGGGGTTGATGGAGAAGGAAATGTCAGTACAGTTTAGAAGATGTGAATTAATATTGTGACTGAGGTTTAACCACAAGGCCTCAAAGGAAATTAGAATGAACAATCTCAGTCCATCCCTCTGCAGGACTGCATTTATTTTAATTTACTGAAATTGGCTGAAATTTACAGAGGAGTAGATTCTGTGCTATCTGCTTCAGTAACACTTCTGTATATATTTATCTGAAGGTATCCGTTTGAAATTTTAATTTGAGAAGGTAGCTTAATGAAATTTTGTGCTTAAATGTTTTATTTGAATTTTAATTGGTAGAATCTGAAGAAGATTCAAGAAATGGAGAAGAGTAACGAATCTAACACAGACCTGGAGGAGCTGAAAAACGCTGACTGGGTGAGCTAGCTGGGTATTCTCTCTGTTCTGTTTAGTGTTGAAGAAGTCGTATCATGTTTTTTAAAATGCTGGTCTATCTTAAGGACTATAGTATGAAATGATATTATACCAATTTGAAAACCTAACCTTACATTTGAGGAAATAGCTATTCCATTTTTTAAAAACTATCTAATTTTATTAGAACCACCACAATGTCTCTGAGAATTTCAGTGTTTTAAAATATTGATCTTTCTAATTATATTAATACCTTAGCATCCTCTTATGTGAAAGTCAAAGTTTAAGCTCTGTTTCAGGATATAGTGAAACTATAGTATAGTACATTCATTTATCCAATGAATAGTTACTGGATTAGGGCCCTGGGGATGCAGAATGAGTGATACGTTACAACGTTCTGCCCTGGTGAAACAGAAGATAGATTTCTAGAACAGATGATTGCAGTGTATTCATGTGACTCACTGACTATCTACTGTTTTTCCAACATGGTACTAGATCCATGTAGGAAGGCACATTTTAGGATTCTGACTTTTCATGTTAAGGATACTGGATAAATAATGACATTAAATGACGGAATGGGAAAAGATACAGATTTGGAGGTATGAACGAGTAGCCTTTGACCATGTTAGATTTCAATTGTCATATTCTTTTCTAACAGCTTTATTAAGGTGTAATCTACATACAACAAGCTGCACATGTTTAAAAAGTACAGTTTGATAAGTTTGACATATATGCATACACATTCACACCTGTGAAACAAACCATCACCATAAGAAAACAGTGAGCCTGTCCATCACCCCACGTCTCCTCGTATTGCTTTGTAACCCTACTTCCTGCCTCCCTCCTCCCTAGTTTCCAGGCAACCAGTGATCTGCTTTCTGTCACTGTAGATTAGCTTGCATTTTCTACACTTTTATGTAAATATAATCACATAGTATATACTGGGGTTTTTTTGGCTTCTTTTATTCAGCATAATTCTTCGGAGATTTCATCCATGTCGTTGCCTGTATCATAGTTTATACTTTTTATTGCTGAGTAGTATTCCATTGTATGTAAGTACCACAATTTGTTTATCCATTCTTCTGTTGATGGTCATTTGGGTATTTCCTGTTAGCAATATTCTTAATTTATGGACGATATCTTTCCTGAGATATTTGGAATGATATTAATCAGGAATATTTAAGAGTAAGGTTAAAAAACAAGTAGCCTACATTGTCTTATAAGCTAGTATTGTCACTTTAGAATAATATTGATTATCAGTTTCCTTTGCATAGTGTTGCTCTAGGTGTATGTCATCTTGGTTAATAAATTTTTTTTTTTAATTTATTTTTGGCTGCGTTGGGTCTTCGTTGCTGCACGCGGGCTTTCTCTAGTTGCTTCGAGCGGGGCCTACTCTTCATTGCAGTGCATGGGCCTCTCATTGCAGTGGCTTCTCTTGTTGCGGAGCAAGGGCTCTAGGCACGCGGGCTTCAGTAGTTGTGGTTCACGGGCTCTAGAGCGCAGGCTCAGTAGTTGTGGCACATGGGCTTCGTTGCTCCGCGGCATGTGGGATCTTTCTGGACCAGGGCTCAAACCCGTGTCCCCTGCATTGGCAGGCGGATTCTTAACCACTGCGCCACCAGGGTAGCCTGGTTAATAAATTTTTTAACTTGTTTTCCAAGACATTGAAGCCAGATAAATAACTCCAGGTGCTCAGAAGTTAGCCAATAGCTAGTATAAACTTGAACCAAAAATTTAATTAACTGTCTTAAGGCAACCTCATCTAAAACAGTATGATCACTGACAAGAGACGTACTATCTCCAAAGGGAGTTACATTTGCCTAGATCACCAGCTTCTTTTTCATAAGATCATGAAAATGAACTACCTAGAAAGATTAGAATGAAATGAGGAAGGTATGAGGAATAGTATGAAGGAGAATTAGAATACGTTTAATGGCAGAATCTATACATCTCAGAATCTTTCAAGTGTAATAAGGGGTAAATGATAAAATCTCTGGGAATACGTACAGTGACAGTTGTCCATTATTTTATATAACTGTGACTTAGTTTCTGGAAAGTCATTTGTAAAATTTTTGCCAACAATAACATATAATGAACTGGCTGTATAAGAGTCTGTTTGAATCTTTCTATAAATTATAGCAAAAGATTCTAATGTGAGTAATCATCACTAATTTATCTGTTTTGAGAATTCAAAGTTTCATATGTCAGGTTTTCTTAAAGCCTGAGGAGGTGAAGAGAAGAGACAGTATTTTAAAAATGAGATGGTATTTGAATTGGATCTTCAAGGAATGAGCAAGAGAAGTTGAGACGAGCATTCCCAAAGGAGAGATCTAAATATTTTAGGGATTTATATTAGGATATTTTTAATGGCAGAATCTAAGAACTTGTCTTAAATGTTAATATTTTAGAAGATGTTCTGATGGCTATACCACAATATTAAGTACCTCAAATCCTTTTGGGAATAAGAAATGGTATACATTTTTTAAAAATCACAAATCGTTTTTTGAGGACATTTTTGAGAAGTTCAATCAGTTATGTAGGCAATTCTTATGAAATATGTCACTTGATTTTTAATAAATATATTATGTAGCTATTGAGCCACTTATTAATGTTTAACAATCTATAATATTTCAGTTAAATATCATATTGATTTTTTCTTTACTGAAGCCGAGAATATGATAGCTTATAGGCATGAAAATAAAAGGGTTAAAGTATAATAATATTAACTCATTTAATATATTTTAAATTATAATAAATATTTCACATATATTTCATTTTCTTGAAGGGCAGGCAGAGCAACTTGCTATTATTCGTAGATAAGAACATTGATATTAAATTAATTTGTGCAGAGATAATAATAACATAAAAATTGTCATTTTTGAGCATTTTCTATGTGCAGAACACTATACATCAGCTCTGATCATCTCAACAAGTTATAAAGTGCCATTTTCTTTTATTGATGAGGAAGCCAGGGTTCAGAAAGGGGAAGCAACTTGCTGGATGTCAAATAGCAGTAGATGGCTGTATCAGTTAGCTGTGGTAACAGTAATGCTGCGTAACTGAACACTACAAAGTACCACGGCATTAAGTGGTAGCATTTACTCAGCTCATGAGTCTGCAGATCAGAGTGGTGGCTCTACTCTGTGCATCGTCCTTCTCCTGGATAATCCTGCCAGTGTGCCTCGTGCCAACCCAAGCGTGATGTTGTCATGGCAGTGACAGGAGCAGAGTGACAAGCCATTGTGCGTTTGTTGTTGAAGCCTTTGGTCATGTCGCATCCACTAAAATTCCAGTGCCAAGCAAGTAATAGAGCCAAACCCAAAGTCTAGTGTGAGAAACACTCACCTCTTCAGTGAGCAAAGCCACCTGATAGGTGGAACATGAGGGCCTGAGGAACTGAGGCCATGGATGCAGGTAGCACAGGGGGTGAGTTAGGGTTTTATCCAGGTGTCCCCGCAGTTAGAGCTGGTGGATTCTCTGCTGGCATCCTACCTGCTTTTTAGTACCCTAAAATCTAATTTTTAAAATGTTTTTCTTTGGTTTGCTTGGTGTTTTGTAATCCAAGCTCTTAATATTTTCTTTACGACTATAGGTCTTTAGAAGAAACTAGTAAATTTATTCATGGATGTCTCTCCACCCTTGGCTCTTTCAGGCTCGATTCTGGGTGCAGGTGATGAGGGATTTGCGGAATGGAGTAAAACTCAAGAAGGTCCAAGAGCGGCAGTACAACCCTCTGCCCATTGAATATCAGCTCACCCCTTATGAGATGCTAATGGATGACATTCGATCCAAAAGATACACTCTGCGAAAAGTGATGGTAAGTAACAAAGAAAACTGTTAATGGACTCAAGTGGTTGTTTTTCGGTAATCTTATTTGTTGAAAATGTTCTTCTCAATATAGAAAAGTTGGAAAATATAGTAAGCTCACAGAAAAGTTACAAATGTGTAATTCCACAACCCATGGCTTCAAATTTCTGTCTACTGTCCTTTTCTTTAAGCCTGAACAACTCCCTTTAGGGCAGGGTTACTAGTGATGAACCCCCTTAGTGTTTGTTTGCCTGGGAATGTCTTAATTTCTTCTTCATTTTTGAAGCAGAGTTTTTCTGGGTATAGAATTATTGGTTGACAGTGTTTTTTTCTGTCTTTAAACTTATCTCACTGCCTTTTGGCCTTTATGGTTTCTAGTGAGAAATCACCTGTTCATCTGATTGAGGATCCCTTGTATGTGATAGTCACTTCTTGCTGCTTTCAATATTTTTCTTTCAACAACTTGACTATTATGTGTTCTGTTGTGGCTCTCTTGGAGTTTATTGCTTAGAGTTTATAGAGCTTCTTGGATGAGTAGATTTGTATTGTTATCAGATTTTGGAAGTTTTTAGCCATTAGTTCTTCACATTTTCTTTGTCCTTTCTTGTCTTTCCAGTCCCTCTGGGACTCCTGTTATGTGCATGTTTATACAGTTTGGAGGTTGTGAGTAGTATGTAAAGAAGAACATGTTACTACTTTGTGGTACCCATTATTGTTTTCCTTTTTCTGTCTTTCTCTGTCTGGCTAATTCCATGCAGTTCACTTGGATACGTTTATACTGAGCCTCTGTGCAGGGGACTAGGCAGATGGCAGTTCTAGTGGTGATTGGTTTCACATGGGGGAAGTTTTCAAGTTTTAGTCTAACAGGCTAAGATTTTGATTAGTTCCTTGTTATGTATATATGTACCTGACAAATGAGAGTGGAAATTCAGCTACTCATATTTAATCATTCAAAAACTGGATATATTTTTTTAAAAATTTTACTGTTATCAATATAATGCCACTTTCTAATTTCTTTAAAAAAATTTTGTTGTAAAGAGTAAACACAAAGGATTTTCACACATAGTCTATCTGTATCTGAAGCGGTATGCTAAGATGTTCTTAATTTAATCCTCAGGTTTAAACTACGTAACTATACCATAGTAATCCACTTTTTTTTGGTATATTTGTGATGCTCATGGGAATTGAATGGCTTAGCCATATGGGATTATATTTAGAACATTAAGTTATAGAAGTACAAAACATTTCAATGGAATTTTTTCAAAATGTTTTGGTAAAATGCTTTAATTCTAACAGAGAACTTCAAATAACTCACCTTTAAAAGTAAAGATGTAGATCGTCGGCTGCCGGCGTCCAGCTGCCAGTAGTCGAGGAGCGGCAGCTGCTTTCCTGAAGCGGGCTTGGGTGCTCCAGAGCCTGGCCGGCTGCTCCAGAGCCCGGCCGGCTGCTGAACCGCCTCTTCCGGCAGCTGCGGCAACGGCTAGGCGCGGGGCGTGGGTGCCCCAAGGACTGCATAACCAGTCAGGCGCCCCGAACGGGCAACCCCGCCGAGGGAGTTGGCCGTGGTGGTTGCGCTCGGGCGCCCAGTGCACCGCGCTCCATGCCCGTGTGGTGCTGCCGCTGCTCCCTGGCCGGTCATTTCAGAAATTGATGAGCAGATCCTAAAAGTCACATGGAATTACAAGGAACCCAGAATAGCCAAGACAATCTTGAAAAAAGAACAAAGTTGGAGGATTCACACTTCCTAATTTTACAACTTACTACAAAGAAACTGTAATCAAGACAGTGTGACGTTGGCGTAAAGATAAACATAGATCAATGGAATAGAATTGAGAGTCCAGAAATAATTCCCTTCATTTGTTGTCAGTTGATTTCTGTGGGATCCCAAGACAAAAGGGAAATATCAGTCTTTTCAACAAATGATGCCAGGACAGATGGATATTCACAAGCAGAAGAATGAAGTTGGACTGCTACCTCATACTATATATAAAAGTTAACTCAAAATGGATGAAAGACCTAAATTTAAGAACTAGAACTATAAAACTCATAGAAGCAAACAGGTTTGTGATCTTAGATTAGGCAGTGCTTTCTTAGATATGACAACAAAAGTACAGCAACAAAAGAAAAAAATAAATTGGACTTGATCGAAAATTAAAACTTTTGTGATTTAAAAGACAATATAAAGAAAGTGAAGACAACCCACAAAATGGGAGAAAATATTTACAAATCATATATCCAAAAAGGGACTTGTATCCAGGACATATAAAGAATTTTTTAAACTCAACAATAAAAAAGACAACCCAGTTGGAAAGTGGGCAAATAATTTGAATTATTCTCCAAAGAAGATATATAAATGGCCAATAAGCACATGAAAAGATGCTTAACATTATTAGTCATTAGAGAAATGCTAATCAAAACTGCAATGAGATGCTACTTTACACCTACTAGAGTGGCTAAAATAAAAAACACAAAAAATAACATGCTGGTGAGGATGTGGAGACGTTGGAACCCTCATATCACTGGTGGGAATGTAAGATGGTGCACACTTGGGAAAATAGTTTGCTAATTCCTCAAGATGTTAAACATAGAGTTTACGGCCCAGCCATTACATGCACTCCTAAGAGAAATGAAAACATTTGTCCACACAAAAATTTATGTATGAATGTTCACAGCATATTTATAATAACCAAAAAGTGGAAACCATCCAAATGTTTATCAGCTCATGAGTGGGTAATATACAATGGAATATTATTCAGGCATAAAAAGGAATGAAGTACCAATACATCCTACCACCTGTGTGAACCTTGAAAACATGCTAAGTGGAAGAAGCCAGACACAAAAGGCTACATAATGTATGAGGGGTTCCATTTATTTGAAATTTCCAGAGTAGGCACATCAGTAAGACAGTAGATTAGTGGCTGCCAATGGCTGCGGGGAGGGAAGAATGAGGAATGAGTGCTAATGGGTGTAGCATATACTTCTGGGGTGATAAAATTTCTCTGAAGTTATTGGTAGTGATTGCAAAACCTTGTGACTACTTAGAACCCTGAATTGTACACTTTAAAAGGGTGAATTTTGGACTTCCCTGGCAGTCCAGTGGTTAAGACTCCGTGCTTCCACTACAGGGGGCGTGGGTTCATTCCCTGTCAGGAAACTAAGATCCCACATGCCGAGTTGTGCCGCCAAAAAAAATAAATAAAAGGGTGAATTTTATGTGTGAATTATATCTCATTAAAGGTCTTTTTTTTTTAAAGCATTACCAAGTTCCCTCTATTTATTTACCTTGGTCTAAAGCCTGATCAGATGATCTGTTGTTTTTCTGATGTTTTTGAGCTCTTGAAAACTTTGTCTTTCTTTGATTAATAGAAGCCTAACAGAGGAGGCATTTTATTTCTAATTGTCTTAACCTCTTTTTTCTTAAGTATAAACCAATTATTTGAGAAGACTAGTCCAGTGTAATGAAAGATCCTTGTAAAATGTATAGTCAGGGGGTTGGTGGTGGTGGGATGAATTGGGAGATTGGGATTGACTATATATATGATTGGGAGATTGGGATTGACTAATATGTATAAAATAGATAACTAATAAGAACCTGCTGTACAAAAATAAATAAATAAAATTCAAAACAAAAATAAAGATGTAGAAACAAACATTTTTTATATAGAAGTTATTTGTTTAAGGTATTGTGGCTCAAAAGTAAGATCAAGTTCTATAACTGGTCTCATTTACTTATGGGCCTACTATTTGTGTTCATCTAGAAATCATTTATTGTTGCAGCTTCAGAGAGCTTGCTTCAGGATGTGTTCTGTATTTATATTTTAAAAAAGTAATTTCACTGACCCAGCAGCAGAATGGAATTTGCTGTTACTTTTCCTCCTGCTAGTAAGGACTTTGACTGACTGACTCACATCAATACTGGCCTGCCAGCTCCCTCATGAGCACTGACACACATTTTGTAATTGGGATCCAGTATCCAGTTTCTGACTAGTGAGGAAACTGATGTTAATGTGCTTGTTTGGGGAATGGAACTTACAACCTTGGGCGTATTGACTCCATTATCTCATTCAACCCTGCTGTTGTGATGGAAAGAACATTAAAATAAAAGTATACGAAAAATAGCTAGAAAGAGGGCTTCCCTGGTGGGTCAGGGGTTAAGAATCTGCCTGCCAATGCAGGGGACACAGGTTTGAGCCCTGGTCCAGGAAGATCCTACATGCTGCGGAGCAGCTAAGCCTGTGTGCCACAACTACCGAGCCTGTGCTCTAGAGCCCGTGAGCCACAACTACTGAGCCCGTGCACCTACAGCCCGTGCTCCACAACATGAGAAGCCCGCGCACCGCAACGAAGAGTAGCCCCTGCTCGTCACAACTAGAGGAAGCCTGAGTGCAGCAACGAAGACCCAGTGCAGCCAAAAATAAAATAAAAAAAAAATTAATTTTAAAAAGCGCCAATTAAAAAAAATAGCTAGAAAGATATGTGTTATCCTGTTCAGGAGTAGAATAGAAAGGTCTGATTAAGTTGTTCATATAATAAGGATTTTCTTAAAAGTCTTGTGTAACAAGAAGTCCATGGGTAAAGAGTGGTGCCACGGTAGGCCCCCAGCTCTGCTGCTTGGGTACACGCCCTCCTTAAACCAAGTACTAGCGGTCACAAGCTTGGCTCAGCTCAGGCAGCTTCCACTCCTAACTCTAACCTTAGGGCTGTTCTGTCCTCACTCAGGACTGGGGGGCGGGGGGCAAGGGAAAAGGGGAGTGGATGATGTCAGCAGGCTTGTCACACACCCTGAGTGGTCGCATTTGTGGGGGGCAGCCACTGGGCCTGGGAGCAGCAGTTCAGGTTCTTTTTTTTTTTAATTAACTTCATTTCTCAGGTGACACAAAATAGTGACATTGACAAAAAAATCAAAACTCATACAGCTGCAATAAAAAATTAATAACCAATTGATTAATGATCCTGAGCAATTAAAACAGTTATTAAGATTGGGAAGTACATAACAAAACTGTCCATGCCCTGAAGTCTTACAATTCAGATAAGAAAATACTTTTAAAAAGTTTGACCAAATTTTACGATAATTCTAAAATTGGGCAAGACATTCCAATAACAAATTGTGAAGCTTAAAGAAACCTTTCTAACCTATCAAAATAAAAAAAATATCAACCATTGGTGCTAGAGGAATAAACAAATTATCTTTTTTCTCTCCAATAAAATTGATATCATAAAATTATTAGAATATGACAAGATAAAGAGTAGGTCACCAAAGCAGAGTGAAAAAGTATTATAGAGGTTTTTCAGGCAGTTCATAATAAAAATAGTATGCTGATTTTCTGGATTTTGAGAAGTTTAAGGTATTCATCAGTTTTTTAAATTTGTAATTTGTTAACCTTTCTTTTTTCATCTATCTTTTATGAGAATAATGACAGAAAGTGCCTAGCAGTTCTGTTTTTTCATATGAGGTTGGGAAATAAGTATGACTTATGGTCACCACAACTGTGCCTTCTGAGTGGTCAGAATGTGAGTTTAGGTGGTGGTTTTTTGGTGGGTTTTTCTTAAATTTCTTAAAATTTTTGTAACTTGTTTCTTTAAAAAGAGAAGATGTTAGGGCAAGAGAGTCAGACCAGGCCCCTGCCAAGCTCTTCTGCTCACTGACCCTGTGAAGGGGGCAGACACCACCTCAATCTGAGCCTCAGCTTTGTCTAAGAATGTGAACCATGTCCCCACTCCTTCCCATTACCAAGATTTTGTACAAGGATGAAAATAAGAGGTAAAAGACTTTTTGTTCTTGTTGTTTTGGCTGCACCACCTGGCACGTGAGATCCCAGCTCCCTGACCAGGGACCGAACCCGCACCTCCTGCAGTGGAAGCACAGAGTCTTAACCACTGGGCCACCAGAGAAGTCCCAAAGACATTTGAAATTATACAGTAATTAAGCGTAGTATTACTTTTTCCATTCACATTCATAATTGTAGAAACTTTTTGTTGGAAGGATGCATCTTATATATAATTTCCCCAAATATAGAACTAAAGTGGATGTGGAGTTTCTTCAATTCTGCATAGTTATTTTTGCTCTGAATCATTCAGCCATTTACTCTCCATTTTTATTGATTTGAAATGCATCCTTGGTGGAGCCAGATTCCACTTCAGTAATTTTGAAGTGACATATGTTGACATACGTACACAGAAACTTATAATGATAATCCTGTAGTCACATGAATCTTCTGCTTTTTGTCTCCTTTCAGGTGAATGGTGATATTCCCCCTCGGTTAAAAAAAAGTGCTCATGAAATCATCCTGGACTTCATCAGATCAAGACCTCCTTTAAATCCAGTACGTAATTTGACATATTCCCCTTGTTTGGAGAGCACATAATGAAGTATTCTCCTCTAGCCTGTGACCTCTAGAACTCAGCTCTTAAAGGAGTATTTTTACACTGAGCTTTCATTCTCAGAAGTAAGAAGCCCAACTGTAAATTACATTTTAAGTCACAAAAAAGTACTTAAAATTATTCAATACAGGTTGTCTTAGGATATTTTAACTCAAACAACCTGAGTTATGGTGCAAAATCTGGCCAAATACCTCCTAGAATAACAGCTGAATATGATACCAAGTAGTTCCTGGTGTGGGCTGCCCTCCCTGTTTACTTTATGGTGTAAACACTTCACCTTGATTAAATTGTCATTTTGATACTGTTTTACAGTAAATCCACCCTGCTGTACCTCCTCTTTTGTATTAATTATCTTCCTCTGTTGACGGGGTTCTTTCTAGTGACCATGGAATCAGGGTGTTCTGATCTGGTTTGAATGTTGGTTTGCGTTTCCTCTGCTCTACACTTACTTCCCCCCAGCTCCACAGCCAGTGCTCACCAAGGCCTCTCAAACCCCATGTATGTTCAGTAACTAGAACAGGAATGGTGTTTCTTTCTCAGTTTGTGAACATATAAAACATAATTAATGATCCCTCTTATAAATCTTTTTAAAATAAGGGAAAGAGGCCATGTGGGAAATAATTTTAGTAAGGCGGGTCGTGGTGGAGCAGAAAGAGCGTGGAGTCAGATGGGCCCGGATTTGCATACTAGCTACACAACCTAGTGGCCACACGTCTCTGAGAGAGTTGATCGGCCTCCCTGAGCCTGTATTTCCTCAATTATAGAACGAAGATAATAATCTAAGAAGGTTGTGATGACTTACTCAACAACGTTACTTTCAAAAACAATAATCGTAATAGGTAACGTACAGCTTACATTTCAATGGATTGCCTGTCATAGTAGCACGTAGGGAAGATGACTACAGCTGCAGCAAAGCTGACTCCTTAAAGTTACTTGAGCACATGTGACTGAACCACTGTGAAATCCAATAATCTCCCTATTGCTTGAAAATGGTCTTTTATCAAGCAGTGTTGCTATCAGTAAAACATAATTTCATAATGTACTGTATGAGTGGACTTCAGTAAAAATTATTTAAGGACAACTACGCAAGCAAGTCTCTATAGCCATTAATATTTCTTCTAAGGCCTCAGCCAGAAAACTGAAGCCTACTCCACCACGGCCACGGAGCCTCCATGAAAGGATCCTGGAAGAAATCAAAGCAGAAAGAAAGCTGCGGCCCGTGTCACCAGAGGAAACCAGACGCAGCAGGTTAGGTGAGTCCGGGGCGTCGCTGGAAGACAGCACAGCAGCCCAGTGAGAGACTGCCGTCTGCAGGGCCCTCTCCCTCTCACACACACACACACACCCTCATGCTGGAAGTCTATACTTGAGATTCATGGAATAGGAAATTGTTGCCCCGTGATGCTGAGTGTAGGAGAGCACCGCGCTGCGTAGTGGACAGAGCTCTGCCGACCTCTAGGCTGTGGTTTTAGGACGGTCTCTTCACCTCTCTGAGCATCGATTTCTTCGTCAGCAGAAGGGGGATAAAAAGTCCTCTACACCTTCATTATGACTTTCATGGAAGAATTAAATAGGATCATGGTCAAAATACTTTATAAATTGTAATACATATACATGGATAAGTTATTACGTTTTAGAAATATAAGTGATACATAGTTTTACTTCAGGTTTATATTGTCTTAATTATGGTTTGAAGATATGGTATTATGTGATGAGAGACTCAGTTATTACTGATATCACTTATTACTCACGTTCCTTTATTATGTTTAATGTTTTTTATAAGCACACATTGATTTTCATTTAGAGCAAAATCATATTATAAAATGTAAACATTTTTGTTTATGCAGCTGTCCTCCAATTTGTAAGATTAAAGATGCCCAAAGAATTCAGGGAAACAGTCTCATGGCGCCTGAACAGGAAAGGAGCTGGCCCTGTGGCACTGTCTCCTGGTTCTCTCCTCCGACCTCTTCTGCCTCTTTCAGGCCCTGCTTGGTCGTCCGGTTTCTATCCCGGGCTCCCTCTCCCTGAGCAACCACATCCTCCTCCAGGGTTTGTTTCTGGTTTCCTCAGCTCCCGCCCTACAGCGCAGGTTTCTCTGAAAGTTCAGACCCACACGTGCAGCCGTCTGCTGAGCAGGGCCTCCTCGCCCCTCACGCAGGACAAGCCCCGCAGCCACTGGTGACCTCGCCTGCTTTCTCCTCAAACTGTCTCCTCCTGGTTCCCCATCTCAGAGCCCAGGACAGATTGCTCAGCATCACCTCTGACTCTTACCCAACAGCCAAGCCCTGTGGGTTTTACTTCTAGGTCTCTCTAGTCCTCCCCACTCTGACCCAGGCTCTCCTCTTCTCCATCTGGTCAGTCGCGTCTGCTCCAACGGCTCTCCCTGCCTCCCATGACTCTCAGTCACTGCGCGCTGATGTTCTTTTGTTTGACTTCTGGCCATTCTGTCACACCGTGGCCTCCATGGCAGCAGGGCCCACGTCTGTCTTGTTGGTTGTTATGTCCTGGTCTCCACTGCAAGGACAGTGATGAAAAGTACTCCCAGAGGTGTTGTAATAATAGCACGTACCTTCCACATAGAGAGCTTCAGAGTGAGGGCAGGCTGTGTGAATTTATCCCTGTCTGATTTTTATGGCAGCAAGTGTTTCCCTTTAAAATGATGTTTAAAACAAACCCATATGAGCATTTATATAATAATGAGCCAGAACATATACACGACATAAATGGAGAGTTCTTATTCTGGGAGTCCTTGCATGAGCCTGAGGACAGTCTGTGAATCCCTTGAAATATAACAGATTTGTATGTATTTCCTAAAGTGTATGTATGTGCATTTTCTGGAGAGGGGGTTCATAGCTTTGCTCAGATTCCTAAAGGGTCCACAGCCTCAAAGAGTAAGAACCACTATGGAAAAATAAGGAAACCATGTCATAGGACGGCTGCTTAAGACTGGATTTTTTAAAATTACTGTACCTTGAGAAGGAATAATGGGGTAATAGAAAAGATTTCAACCAAATTATAAGGCAAAACAAATATATTACCATGAGAAAAGTAAGCTTCACGATTTTCAGGAGAAAAGAGGAGGGATTATAAACCCCAGTGGAAGCACCAACAGGACAGAGAAAGGAACAAGACAGGCGTAACGTGCTTGTGTGATTTGGATGATATTTGACATACAGTTCCTTCATTTTTCCAAATGTTTATTAAAACAGCCATGTCAGCTGTTGGAGTAGAGAGACGAGCAGTCAGTCCCCGCCCACAGGCGCTGACAGAGGAAAGGCTCGGGGCAGCAGATACATGTTCCCCCTGCAGCGCCGACAGCAGCCCGTCAGGGGCATGGGGGTGGCCGGGGCTGAGCGTGCGGGAGACCAGCAGTCCTTGTGGGTGGCAACGGGACACCGCACGTTGCATACAAGGGGTGTCACATGCCCTTGTCATATACATATTCTTCTGTTTCATTTTCAACAAGTTAGATGCTAACTAGCAGGAAATCTACTTTAGAATAATTAAATATCAATTTTCTGTATAGTATATCTTATTTTATTTTAACCTTATGAATTGGTGTTTCACAACAACCAGAATTGAGCTGTTATTGAAAGTGATTGTTCTATGAGAGTCTTACTTTTCAAATTGATCTTGCACCTTAATTGGAAAGTAAGAGATTTGGGCTCTTCTTTCTGCAGACCTACATTGGTTCTTACTATAAAGTTTCCCCTTGGGGAGTTTGGGTAAAGTTGGCAGAATTATCTTGAAGAAAAGTTCCCTAAATAGTTTTAAAACCTTACCTCTCCATGTAATTGCAAGTAGAAACCCACTGTAGAAATTGGGGAAATGTTTAAAGAAGAACTATTACCCGTAGTTTCACCAGCAGAGGCATGCGCTGTGATGGAGCTTGTGCGTCATGAGGTGGAGACAAGAGCTGTGTGCACAGTGTCTGATGCCCCCATGTAACGTTGTGTGGGGCAGGAACATCTTCCCACGTCGTTAAATATCCCCCACAGCATTATTTATAAGGACATTATTACTAACACATGGCTAAGTTGTCTTTTACTCGCCTATTTCCCTATTGTTCTACAGGCTAGCTCCATTTTTTTCCTGTTAAGTCTGAAGTTAGTATTCTTTTGCATCAGTCTTTGTTCATATCTGATCATTTTCTTTTTCCTAACACCTTTTCTAACATCTCATACTATGAGATTTGGGGTTGTAAATGTAAATTGTTCCTTTAAAAACATCTGCCAAAAGCATATGGAGAGATACTTTCATTCTGTTAAATTTGGGTGTTAGAACTGTATGCCATCTGCCTCGGAAACATGAGCTGTGGGGACATTGTGCCTGACAAGCCTGTGGACCTGCGGTTCTCTCCCCTTCCGACCACACAGCCACCTGTCCTCCCTGACCGGGGGCATAGGATGGATGGGGCTACAGTGAAAATAGGTAATTCTCACTCTTATGAATACCGAAATTCGTCAAACCTTGGTAATAACCTTTTTTTAATCAGCTTTATTGAGATATAATTTACCTACCATAAAATTCACCCATTAAAAATATACAATTCAGTGTTTTTTAGTATGTGTAATAAAATTTTTAAAACAAATGATTTCAACAGGAAAGAAATAAGTTTATTCATAAGAGATTGTATTTATTTAACTTCTTCTATATGCTAAGCACTATCCTGAGCACCTTTTCTTGTATGGAATCAGTTAATTTTTATAACAATCCCATGAAATAGGTACCATTATTCCCATTTTACAGATGAAATAACTGAAGCACAGAGAGGTTAAGTAACTTGCCCAGAATCACACTGCTAGTAAGTGGCAGAGCTGAGGTTCAAACTCAGGCTCTCTGGCTCCTGAGGCCTCACTTCAACTGCCAGGTTACACTGCCTACAATAGAGAATTAGTGACACTTTGTGATGCTGGTAGTACCTGAATGAGATTTTTTATAAGATGTTTCACCTGTATGCAGAGAGCCACATTTTCATCCTGAAATTAATTATTTAAGAATACATTTGTTGTTAAATTTTAAAGATTTTGTATGTTCCCTAAAATCATGTTTTAAAACATGGCTAGTTTTTTCTTTTGAACTCTTTTATATTTAAGTAAAAAGTCCTGTACTATGATTCTAAAATGTTTGTATCTTTAACATGCTTTCATTTTTAACATGTTCTTTAAAAGTTTTTTTTTTCTTTTATTGTTACTCCATTTCAAGTCTTAGTAATATAATTAAAACTAAGACACATGGTTTTATTGTATTTCAGATTGTTATTCACTGCCTTCTGCCTTAAAGTGTGAAATGTGCCACCACAGGTCTTAAACCCTCCTCCCTTTTTCATCTTCCCTGTATATCCTAACAGCTGAATTACTTTCTTTTTATTGTTTGTTTTCTTTTTTCAGCAATGCGGCCACTTAGCATGTCTTACAGTTTTGACTTGTCAGGTAAAAAAAAAGCACTTTCACACCTGACGTGGGTTTTGTGGTCTCTGTGAAATACATTTCATTCATCTGCTTGTTCAAACACGTCAAAAAAGAAAATTGAAAGGCTTCTTCTAAGCTGTGGTCAGTCAAATAAAACATTCTGTTTCTTTGAAAATAGTGTACTTGAAAAAAATTAAAACCGTAATAAATCTGTTGCCTTGCAGGAGCCTGTGGAAGAACCGTGACACTTGTGGTCATGGAACACAGTGCCCACCCCACCCCCAATCTCATAAAGCAGCGGTCAGAGTCTAACAGAACTCTGCCTTCAGATCATAGAAAACATTTTCAAGAAACAAAGTTTTGCCACTTCTTACTCTCTAAAGCACTCAGTTATTCAGGTAGCTGAACTCAGAACTGTCAGCTGCTTCAGAGGACGACTGCTCCTCAGTTGAGGGGCAAGAGCTATCTGCGTACCCAGTGCTCCTGTGCGTAGGGCCTTGTCACTCTGGTTCTGTGTGCTGGTTAAGTGTCTAAAAACACACGAGCGTTGTAATGGCTTTGGTTGTAAAATATAATCATGTGTCCCGGGTTTGTAGTACACGTTTAGAGCCCTTCTGTTAAATAGACAGGGACTAACAGTGAAACAAGTAGCTATTAATGATTAAATTTGATCTGTAAAATCAGCCCCCCTTTTAAATTGAAATTTTAAATTATATATGAGCAAATTTTCAAAGCCAACTTAGTCCCAATAAAATGTTTTGCACGTTAGAATTTTAGACTTTGGAAGCTGCTGTTTTGAATGTAAAATGAGATAAGATATTGGCACTAGTATTTCCTTCCAGAATTTTCTTTTACATGCCATGGAATTGTTGGCATATCTTACATACAAATTCATATTTAAAGAGCCAGAGAGTTCTAGTATCATGTTCTGTCTGTGAATATTTACTGAGTATCTTCCAACTGCTAAAATAGTTCCCAACTGCTCTTTGAATTTCTATGTATATTTGTAGTTCTCTTAGGCATAACTAATATTTGCACTTTCAAGAAACTCAGATAAATATGTTATAGTCTTCACTTACTACTTTTGACTGACCACTGAGGAGCTTTTTCTATTTTCTTTATCCATTTGACAATTTTTATTTTATCAACCATTTGCAGAGTAACTTTGTAAAAAAAAAAAAAAAAACTTGGTCTGGAAAGTAAACTCAGAAATGTTTGAGAACATCTGTATTACTGCTGATCTCCAAAAGTTGGCAACACATTCTAAGATCCCTCTCTTCTAAATATCTACTAAAGATGTTCCTCCCTGGCGTGCTCTCTGGGAGTGGCCGCTGCCTAAGCACACTGGCTGCTGGCTCCCATGAAGTAGGCACAGGTGGCTCACCTGGATGGCGTGCATGCCCACACACATGTATGTAGGTGTGTTCGTGTCTTACAGGTTATATGATGGGTTCTTGTGTTGGGAAGAAAGCTCTTGGTGCTGAGCTTCCTCGATGTAAAGGAGCAACAAAAAATTTTGATTTGCTTTCACTGCTTATCATTTGCCATAATTTATTTTGTACCTTAGTGTACTTTGCAATTTCCGCACACTTCATTCTCGATTTCTTGTGTTTTCATTGTGTCATTTTGACTAACCAATTTAAATGTCCCAAATTATAAATGGAAAAGACTGATCTATTCTTCTAACCTAAATGTAAAGATCGGGATGCATTTCTTGTCTAAGTTGGGAAATTAGCTAACTAAGGAGTAAATATTTAAACGTGTAGTGTAGGTAATGCACGTAAGTGTAGAATAGGACACATTGAAGTATGTTCTGCTGCTCAGGTATGTTTTAGAAATATTAATTCTTAGTGGAAAATCTTAATCCAGTCAACATTAATTAAGGTAAGTATAATTTATTTTTCTGATGCAAATATTAAATATACAATCTTTATTTCAGCCGTATTTCCTCCAACTAAATAAGGTAGCAGCCTGGGTGTATCTAACAGACATAATTATTATACTATGTAATAATAGAAGTTATTAGATAAGGTATTTAATATCATGGTTGTGCGTTTTAGATTCTGAACCTGAGGCATATGACTTCTAAAGCTCTGTGTAGCATCTTAAATAGTTTGCTTACGTATAAATATCACCAGAAATTCTGTCTTATGTAGAAGAAGTCTAAAGTCTTATCCAAGGGTTTGGTTTTCTTACCAGATACACTGAAGTGATAGTGAGGATTCATTCATTTGAAGAGAAAAGTATAAGTAATCAAACTACTTAAAAATATCTCTTAAAAGTATGTTCAACTGGGGCTTTTACAAATATGCAGTATTAGATAAAATCACACACAGTATTTAGTCTTACATACGGAGATCATCCTGAAGCCTGACTGGGACATAACATATTCTTCTATTAATTCCATTTATCTCAAAGCTTTGAATTGAGTACTAGGTGTTTATTTCAGTAGTTTGAGTCAGTGAGCTCAAGTATAGTTACCAACCTCAGCAAAGTCTTCAGGCAGTTAGAGAGCTACTGGGTAATTTCTCAGATCCCTTGCATTGAGAATGAAATTAGCTCATGGCAGCCACTGTCACTTAACAGTGTTCCCTAAACTTCAGTGCAGACATCACCCTCATGATTTTACCAGACTTAAGTGCCACCAGTACTGTTTAAACTTTTTAAATCTACCATAAATGACTTCTAAAATTTTCTTAAGCAAAAACATCCATAAAATCATGTATCTGATATAGTAATTATAATTTTTGTGAAACATTAAATATATAACCATTAAAACTGTGTTAGTGTTCCTCCACACACCACTGGTGACTTCACCCTTAGGGAAACTCTGGCTTGGACCTGTGAGACCCGCCTGGAGAAGCTCACTGTGTCTCCAGGCAGAGCCTCAGTTGGGTGTGGATAGTTGGGCCGGTGGGAGATGTGCGTGCTTTTTCTTGGAAGACTGGCTGCGGCTACTGCGTGAACCTCTGGAGGAAGTGTGTAAAAAATGTGTGCTATAGAATACGATTTTTCAAAAGATACTTCAAGACCATATTTAAACAATACCTTTTTTCTTGAATAGGAATTAATCAATTAGCCCAATCATTTCCTCCTTTGCTCTCTGGAAGACTTTTAAATTACGCTCGTAAGTGTGGCAGCCTACTGCTCTCTACACCTTATGAAAGGTTTATTTAAAGATTTTAACCTTTGTAATTTTGTAAAAACTTGCTGCTTTTGCCCTTTTGTCCCTTCAGCGCACCCCGTCCCCCAATCATATATTTGTTCTAGCTACTTAATACCTGGAGAGGTAATAACAAAATTAATTCATGTGTTGTCAGGTTTTCTGTTAAACATTTTATGTAAAATGATAAATGATTGATGACAAGTCTGTCTTCTTCCTTCCTTTTTTCCTTTCCTCATTCCTTTCTTGCTCACTCAAACCCTTCCTTCTAGTTCACAAGGGCAGTTCTAGTCCTGGGCTTCTTGATATCTAAAAATATGCAGAAATTATGAATATTAAGTTAGATATACATCATTTATAATAAATAATTTACATAATTCTTTTAAATAATGTCAAGGAATGCTGTACTAGAACATACTTACATTCTGAATGCTACCTGGAAATCCACCTCTTCCACTTCAAGCATAAAACTATTACATGTTGAGGGGAGCTACTATAAATAGAACATTCTTGTATTTTATAGTTACTTCAGGTACAATGCTTCCCCCCAAAAAACGAGCATTAATCCTGTCTTTTCAGTGCCCAGCATGCCCTTTACCCCCGACCATGGGAGTTTCACAGACTGCTCCATGGGCAAAAACCAGGTTATGGGCTGGTCTGTGAGTTAAATCATGCAGGGACTGCTTTTTCTCACTTTTAAATACTCTAATTTAGTAGTTATTAAAATTATTAGTTATTGAAATACATGAAGAAAATTAGTTCCACTTGCATTGGAAGATTACAGGCTCCAGTACAGAAAAAGGTGGCCTTTTAGAATCAGTATCGACAAGGATTCTAGTGTCAGCTCTGCCGCGCTGGCTGTGTGACTGGCTGAATCACCCTTAGCCTTAGTTCACTCACTTACAAATGTAGATATAAGTTAGTGTTAATAATTGCTAACATTTACTGTGCACTGCCTTTATTACACACACTATTAAGTATTTTATATGCAGTTGTTAACTTATTTAATCCTCACAACGAGCCCATTTCTGTTGTTAGCCATTTTACAGTTGAGGAATGAAAATTTAACTTGCTCAAGGTCAAACAACTAGAGCTAGACTTTGAATCCAAACCATCTGCATCTTAACTATACTGTATACTCTAAACTTTATACGTTATGCTACATGCTCTTATTCTGTATTCTGTACACTGTACTCCATACTGTATGTTCTGTGTTCTGTAGTCTGTACTCCGTACTCCATGCTCTGTGCTCTGTGCTGCCACATTTCTTTCACTGCCTTCCCATCCAGATTTGAGCTTTGGATAATCAAAATCAGCTTTATCAGAGGGAATGTATCCCAGAGTCTTTGTGTTCATGTTTATATGCATATAGATTATTAGCTATTTTTATTTTAAAATCAAACCACTTTCAGATCTTACAGCCATATGTGCATGCCATTACTCTGATCCGTCGATCACTAGCTCTTTAGAGGCTAAAAGGAAAGTTAGCCTCTCTGGGCCTCTGGAAAATAGAGAAGTTGGAGTCAGTTATCTGTAGTATTTCTTCTAGCTCTAAATTTTAATCTACAAATGTGAATATATAATTATTCATTTAAAGGTTTCCTTTATTTGAATCTGACAGTTAATGTCCAACACAAGTGTTGTATATGCATAGGTGTTACTGTGTCCAGCCTCTGTGTTGTATTTGCATGACGTAGAAATGCCATATCACCTCGGGTGTGATTCCAAGTGCAGGTACTTGGAAAAGTGTGTTTGGTTCACTGATTACCTTTCTGTGCTCAAGAAAAGGTAAGCTTTCACCTTTGTTTTACCAGAGGTAGCTACCCCTGAATCTCCAAAGAATGTCCTGGAATCATCGATGGTGAATGGAGGTTTAACGTCACATTCAAGAGAAAATGGGGCAGGTGCCGCACAGCAGGTGCCTGTGCAGCGGAAGAAACTCCTCAAAGCCCCAACTCTGGCCGAGCTGGACAGCTCTGACTCGGAGGTGAGGCCCCACGGCCCCCCATGTCCCGATTCGGGATCAGGAGGCGAGCGCCCTCCGACCGGTCCTCGTGTTTCTCCAGCTGTTACTTAATCTCTTCCCATTTTTCAGTCAATTAAAGTTAGGTTTAAAATTCATTCATTTAGCAGGAAATGAAACAGTGGATTACTTACTGTTATTTAATAAAGGCCAATACAGTGGCTGTAGTTTATAGAATAACTTGTGACATACATACGTAGTCTTAGATTACAGTGGGGTTAAAATAAGTCAACAGTTTTCAAACCTATATTTTCTTAAATATGTTTCCCTTTGTTTTGGGGAAGGAAAAAGAAAAACATCTTCATAGATTCTTCCCTCTCTAGAACACACACCCACACACATCCATACTGAAGCTTCTTTCTGTAATAGTAACACCAACAGACAAGTCCCCCAACACTGCGCCCATGCCCTGCAGATCCTTCCTGTTCCGACGTGGGTGCTCCCAGATCTCTGCAAGCCTCTGTCTGCAGCGTCAGTATTGTATGTCTCCACTACCGGACCCTCAAAGTCAGCTTATATAAAATGAGATGATTTCCCCGCCCCCTGCCAAACCAGGCCACACACAGCAGGCTTCTCGTCTCCTGTCTGCTGTCTCGGTTGCTGGCTCCATTCTCTCCTCATTCATCCAAGTTAGAACTTGAGGAGTTATTGTCTCATAACGCCCTCACCGGTCTCCACACGTCATCCAGCAATATCAGTAATAACAATTTTGCCACTAAATGTTTTTCAAACTTCAAGAATAGTAAAGAAGTATTCTTATTAACTGCCCAATTCAGTGCATGCGCTCTTTCATCAGTCATATCTTATCTTCCTTCTTCCTAGCTTCCCTGATTCCATCTTGCAAATACCACCAGGGTCTTTGTCTTTGAAACCGTTTGAAGGCATCCTGCCACTTACAGGACTAAACGCCTGTCCCTGAAGAAGCTGCGTCAGAGCCTGTGCCATCTGGTGCCTGCAACATCACTCTGCCTCAGTTTACCCTTCAGCCCCACTGGGCCCCTTGCTCTTTCCTGCTCACTCCCTTGTTGCTCCGCTCTGTGCATCTGCGTGCAGCCTACACCCAGCTCCTCTCCGATTCCATTATAACCTTCTGATCCGTCTATTGTGTTAGAGCACTTGACCCTTTGTAATATAATTGTCCATTTATTTCTCTCTCTCACCAAGTGCAAGCTCCCAGGAGGGAAGGTGCAGAATTCACCTTATATTCCCAGCTCCTAATCCCCAGCAGACACTCACATACTTAAAGAAATTCATGCTAATCTGTGAGAACAACAGTTTAAATTAAAAGAAGATCTAGTGGTTAGCCACTAGAACTGTGATGATTGAAATGTAAATTATATTAAATAAATGTAAAACTCAGTTCATTGAGTTCTCCCGTGTGGCTGGAGGTGACCAAGCTGGACGGTGCCGACACTAGTGCCGCCCTCGCAGAGTCTGTTGGAAGCACCTGTGTCCGGTGCAGGGAGCGCGCCGTCCCGTGTGTCCAGGACCCCCTTCCTGTCCTTTCTTCATCCTTCACTGCCCTGAGCTAGAACGCCCAGGCCATGAGGAGGGCAGTGGACAGCCTCTGCAGTTGTCTTAGTTTTCCTCTTCGTGAAAATATTGTGCCGATGCCCTAAATCCAAATCTTGAGATGATTTGCTAGACACAGTTCTCTTAATCAGAGCGAGGCTGTGTTTGCGTGCCTGCCCATTAGTTAGAAAGGAAGTGTGAAATACGGTGCTGAGAAGTGTTGAGCCTGGTCTTTGTCTGGCTGCTGGTCCAGGCCTGGGCAATCATCCCATGATTGGGAGTAAGGTGGGGACCTCTGATTTCTGGAACAGAGGGAATGGTCCTGGGCCAGGACTGGAGCAAGCACACCCCTCTGTCCTCTTCCCTTACAGCTGATGCTCTAAAGTACTAAGGAGGGGCAGGGCAAAGATGCTGAATGTGAGAATGCCTTACATTCCTTTTTTTTTTAAACTTCTGAATATAGAATTTTAAAACTTCTAAATATGTTCAAACTTTAAAATTTAGAAAACACAGATGAGCAGAAGCCTTTAATTCTAAACAGCTATATTTCAAACTTGGGCTTTGTGATAAAGTTTCAGTAGAGGTTTTTTTTTTTGGTGCCTTCTCTGAGGCTCCGTAGAGTTTCTTTTGATGAAACTCGGCTTTAATTGTGGTAGATTAGTTGTGTTCATCCTAAAAAGCTTTCTTAACGTTAGCCTCTTTGAGATTATCTACCGGCTGGTTAAAGCCAACTCAGAAAGATGTCTCTTGTAAAGCCTGATAATTAACCGATGTTTCTATAGACATGAACGAAGCACCTTGAGACTCAAGCCGGGTTTCCTTACAGTGTTAGTCAGGAACGTGCCGTGGGCTCTGGCTCTGCTTTGTGGACAGGACACGAAGACAGGTCCCTTTGTGTCAGCCACCACCGTGTCCTCCCTCTGAGGTCTCCTCCAGCTCCAGAATGTGGCAGTTCTGCCCATAAGTATGAAAGCGGAAAAGAGGCTGAGGAGTCCTGCCTTCTCTAAATTGATGGGTGGGTGTTCTTTTCCCCACCTTAATGAATTCCTGATGTCAGGGAATTCCTAAACCAAGACTGATTTATCTCTGGTCCTATTTGCTCACTTATAAAAATGGCTATAGATACTAAGACAGATATATCCCACATCACATTGCACAGTGTCTTCATTCACATTTTATAGTAACGTTTTTTCACACTTTTTTCTTTAACTCTTCTATTTTTCCTTTTCGCCAACTTCTTTTTTTTCCAATGCCTCTCCATTTTTTCCATTCATATATTTACCAAATGCCTTCAGTAAGCAGTAAAGGGACAGCAGTGCAATAGGCTTTGTCCCCTTGCTCATAATCCAAATGGGAAATAAGAAGCATACACTGAGTCATTACACGTGTTTGGTGAGTGCTCGCGGCCTGCCAGGCACCTTTTGAGCCACTCGTGTGTGATGCCACCAGGGGGCCGGGGGCTGGAGAAGCCTCAAGGAGAGGGAGGACCTGGGCTGAGGAGTCAGGTGAGGAGAGCAGTGGGCAGAGGGCTTCCACTGTTTGTGGCACGTGCCAGGCCACGTCACAGCCGGTCTCCTGTTTCTCCCCTACTGGCGTGGA
The DNA here is from genome assembly GCF_009873245.2 of Balaenoptera musculus. Taxonomy (NCBI): domain Eukaryota; kingdom Metazoa; phylum Chordata; class Mammalia; order Artiodactyla; family Balaenopteridae; genus Balaenoptera; species Balaenoptera musculus. The sequence goes on from NC_045798.1 coordinate 29,150,855, forward strand.
CTTCCCCTGGGGGCGGAGGAGCGGACTGACCCCGCCTCTCTGACTTGTCTAAAGCATTCCTGATGGAGGTTGCACAGGAACAAAGACTTAAGACTCAGGCCTGTAGTGGGAGGACAGTAGAGGCCAAATAACGAAGAAGCTCAGAAAAGGCTGGTCTTACTCTTTTCTTCCATCCCCTCAATTTTATCACCACTTCCCCATTTTTCCTCCTTCCCTCCCATTTACTTAGTGGCTTCCAAAAGTTTTTTTTAAGGACCAAAACTTTTTCTTCACATCAAAGCTGTAGAAGTACAAGGCGGGTCAGCTAGAAATGGAGGCGGGGCTAGGCCCTGCCCTCTGCTCCCTACCCCGCCACCTTCCCATCTTCATGCCTTTTCCATTCTCAGAGGAAGTGTCCCCTAGGAAGTCCCAGCACGCCTGACACTGAGCTCGTCCCGCTGCGGACAGGGCACCGTACTCACTCCTGGAGGAAGTGCTGCTGTGCACGATCACACGTCTCCTGCTGGCCTTGCAGTCTCTCCACCGGAGGTTTTTCCCTCAGGTTTAAGAAATACCTTCCAGGGGAATCCTCTGGTGGTCCAGTGGTTAGGACTGCAGGCTCTCACTGCCAAGGGCCTGGGTTCAATCCCTGGTTGGGGAACTAAGATCCTACAAGCCATGCGGCGTGGCCAAAAACAAAAATTAAAACAGACCAAAAAAACCCTTCCAGCCACCAGAATACCGACTGTATGGTGAACTCTTTCATACATGATCTCATTTAATTTTCTCTTCCACAGAGACTTCATACTAAGAGGTAACTGCCACCGTTCCAGGGTAGCAGCTCTGCTCACCTCTGCAGACATATTTCATTTGATTCCATTGTGCACCACAAAGTTCCTGTTGCCCCTTGCTGTCTTTGAGGTTAACTTAAACTTGGGCCCAAATTATCACAAAGAACAGGTTCCTGTCTAAATATTCCCCATTGAGTAGTGAATTTCCCTGTAAAGAGTCAATATGTTATTATGTCAGATATTCTTATGAAATGGAATATTAATGGATTATTTACTTTATCAACATAAACTCAGCTGCTTTATGTAGAAAGAAAAACTCCTTAATCCTGTTCAGAGCCATGAGATGATGACTTGCCCTCAGTCTTCTTAATGCCCTGCGTCCTTTGTTCCATCAAGGAAATGCATTTTCTTCCTTTCTGTCAAGTGAGACCTCCAGTTGCAGAACCAGTAAAGGGACTTTTTTTTCTCTTAGATTTACCCAGCAGCTTTGTGCGTTTAAATTATAATAGTTAAATAATCAGCATTAACTACAAGCTTGAATTGATGTCTTTAAAAGTTTCTAGTTGTGAAACTGGGCTATTGGTAGTGACCCAGAGACCTTATACCCTGCTTGAGGCCATAGGAATAGGTTATCTAATCTGCCATTTTGCCAAAACTGGAACTAACCCATGTTTTTTACTTAACAAAATATTATGAGCATTTTCCCATCTGATTAATCCTTTTTCAACATGATGCCAAATATCTGTGTGGTATTCTATCATAATAATTTGCCATATTATATTTAACCAGTCCCCTGTCTTTGAACATTTAAGCTGTTTCCAGTTTATTATAAATAACAATAATATTGTGAACATCCTTATGATACATTATTGCTTTGAATTATTTTTCAGGATATTTCTAGAAGAATGTTTGCTAGATGAAAGAATGTACATATTTATAGCTTTTGATACATATTGCCAAGTTCCTTAAAGAAAGCTCTAATATCTACTTTTTATTGAGCCAACTCTATGTTATACTTTAGGTATTATAAATTGATCAGACCCTAGAAGTAGCTATGATCCTTATATAAAAGATAAGGAAACAGACACACAGAAAGGTGTTGTCTTTGAACTAAGATTGTTAAAGAGTAAATTATAGAGACGGATTTGAAACCCAAGTCTAACTCCAAAATCTGCGTATCTCATAAACTTTCTAGTATTCCAACTAGCAGTACATGAGAATGCTTGAATTTAAAATAACTTAAACTGGAAAGGGGCTTAGAAATCTTGTTCAACGTCATTACTTTTCAGTGAGAAAACTGAGCCCCTAGTAGAGATAGAGACCAACTTTAAAAAGTCAGACAAATTTTCAGTAGCAGAATCCCTGCTAAATCAGACCTCCCAACACCAGATCTTTTTCCATCACTTTTTTTTTCTCTTCCTAAAACTCTAAACCTCAGTGTTTCTTGCTTATCTTTAATAACCTCTGCTAGCCTATCCCAAGTAACATTTTAAAAGTCAAGATAAGCTTTGATTGGAGCTATATCAAAGCTTTCAGTAGGAAAGCTAAGCAAAGGAGCTGTATCTGTGCCTTCACTGGGATTCTTTTCAGGAAGAGGGAGATTTTCCTTCCTGTTAAGTGAGTTAGGTGCCCAGGCTGGCATCTGAGACAATTCTGGCAGCCTTCAGTGACAGCACCACCCTGGGAGCAAAGCTGCGAGACTTCTGACAGTGACCTCATTGCATCCAGGACCTGATTTAAGAGTCACTGGTCAGGACATAGAACTAGAAAAGGCCTAACTTAGTGTCAGAGACTAGTAACTTGGATCAGACAATACAAATAAGCAAATTTCAGAAACCAGACCAGGCTGTAGAAAAGACTAATGTTAAGAGATGTCAGAGACCCATTGAAACACCTCAGCCAGGCAGAAAGTGTTTAGTCAATGGGAGTGGACATGACAGGGACACCACACGCCCCCTGGTTCCTTTCTGGGCGTCTCCGTGACTCCTCCGGGGCAGGAACTAATCCTGGTGAAGATTAGTTTTCTTTCTTTCTTCCTTTCTCTCTTTCTTCTGTTCTCTCTTTCTTTCTATAAAGTAAATACTTTATAGTTGATGTATAATATTATACGTTACAGGTGTAAAATACAGTAACTGACAATTTTTAAAGGTTATCCTCCATTTATACTCATTAAAGAATATTGGCTATATTCCCCGTGTTGTACGATATATACTTGTAGCTTATTTTATTTTATTTTTAAATTTTATTTATTTATTTATTTGGCTGCATTGGGTCTTCATTGCTGTGCGCGGGCTTTCTCTAGTTGCGGCGAGCAGGGGCTACTCTTCATTGCGTTGCACAGGCGTCTCATTGTGGTGGCTTGTCTTGTTGCGGAGCACAGGCTCTAGGTGTGCAGGCTTCAGTAGTTGTGGCATGCGGGCTCAGTAGTTGTGGCACACGGGCTTAGTTGCTCCATGGCATGTGGGATCTTCCTGGACCAGGGCTTGAACCCGAGTCCCCTGCGTTGGCAGGCGGATTCTTAACCACTGCGCCACCAGGGAAGCCCTTGTAGCTTATTTTATACATAGTAGTTTGTACCTCTTAATCCCCTACCCCTCTATTGCCCCTCCCCCACTGCCTCTCACCACTGGTAATCACTAGTTTGTTCTCTATATCTGTGAGTCTGCTTCTTTTTTGTTATATTCACTAGTTTGTCGTATTTTTTAGATCCCACATATAATTGAGATCATACAGTATTTGCCTTTCTCTGACTTATTTCACTCAGCACAGTGCCCTCCAAATCCATCCATGTTGCTGCAAATGGCATAATTTTATTCTTTTTCATGGCTGAGTAATATTCCATTGTATGTATATGTGTGTTTGTGTGCGTGTGTGTATATATATATATACCACATCTTCTTTAGCCACTCATCTATTGGTGGACAGTTAGGTTGCTTCCATATCTTGGCTACTGTAAATAATACTGCTGTGAACATTGGAGTCCATGTATCTTTCTGAATTAGTGTTTTTGTTTTTTTCAGATACATACCCAGGAGTGGAATTGCTGGGTTATATGGTAGTTCTATTTTTAGTTTATTGAGAAATCACCATACTGTTTTTCACAGTGGCTAGACCAATTTACATTCTTGTCAGTAGAGTACCAGGGTTCCCTTTTCTCCACATCCTCTCCAGCATTTATTTGTGGGGTTGTTTTTGTTTTTTGATGATAGCGATTCTGACAACAAAATGACAGGTGTGAGGTGATAGCTCATTGTGGTTTTGATTTGCACTTCCCTGATGATTAGCAGTGTTGAGCATCTTTTCACGTGCCTGTTGGCCACCTGCATTTCCTGTTTGAAAAAATGTCTGTTCAGTTCTTCTGCCCATTTTTTAATCTGTTTTTTTTTTGATGTTTAATAGTATGAACTGTTTATATATGTTGGATATTAACCCCTTATCAGTCATACCATTTGCAAATACTTTCTCCCCTTTAGTAGGTTGTCTTTTCATTTTGTCAGTGGTTTCCTTTGATGTGCAAAAGGAAGTTTAAGTTTAATTAGGTCCCATTTGTTTATTTTTGCTTTTATTTCCTGTTTTAAGAGACAGATCCAAAAAAATATTGCTATGATTTACGTCAAAGACTGTTCTGCCTATGTTTTCCTCTGCATTTAGGTCTTTAATCCAGTTTGAGTTTATTTTTTTAATGGTAGGATTAGTTTTCAAGTAGTCTGAAAGTGGGTGCAGCTGCCTGAGGTGGGCATGCATGGCCAGAGGACCAACCACAGCTTCTGGGAGCAAATCCCAAGAGGCCCTGAGCCACACCCCATCCCCGCAATGGCCCTGTCTCCCGCACTGACCTGCATCTGCCCTGCCTGCCCAGGACAGGCTCTTGGCTGTTCTCAGTGGGAGGATTTCAGACCAGTAAGTAGTGGGGTGCAAGGCATGGACATGTCTCAGACTTATGTGAAATTAGGCTGTAAAAATGATTCTAGGGAAGGTTGGCTGAAATATTTCCGATGGGGATGGTTTCTGCTGTTTGTTTCTAGCTCCCACCTCATAACTACTGGAAAGTCCTGGTATGACTCCTTTTTTCTTTTCCTATGAGATACTCTTAGCTTTTATTTCCTTTTTGACCTTCCATAAGCAGAAGGGGATTATGGTAGTTCTTGCTGGCTTTTCTGGAGACTTGTGTGACCTCCAGCGTGTCTGGGGTGAGGCTTTGCTTACGTTGCCTGGCTTGTTCTTGGTGGTGAGTATCAAGAATGCAGAGGTTGCTGCTCAGACTGGCTTTGTTTGGACTTTGTGGTTTACAAGGCTTTCTTCTTCTCTTGTTCCTTGGCCAGATCCTTCGTAGTGAGGCGTGTTCAAAACTAGTGCTTTCAGCAGTAGGTTTTAGGTAAAGCCAGTTTTTAGTGAATGGCTAATTCTTAAAGTCACCTTAACTAAGTAGGTCAGAGAGAATTTTCGCTATTTGTTTCACATAGTCATAGATTAATATATTAACCTAACTTTCTTGTATATTTAAAAATATTTAGCAGTTTTCTATACATATTATGGAAATAAGTTGTCTTCTAGTTAATGTATATCCCCTGTCACGTAGTAAATAGTAAATTTTTCATGAATAAATATTATACTTTATTTTGGTATAGTCTAAAACAAATTAAGAAGGTCTCTTCTCACTGGTAATAGGAATTTAAACTTTATTTGGCACAATGCAGACATTTTTCTAGATTCATATGACATTTCATGAAATATTTTTCATTCATTCAGCAAATATTTATTCATTACTTAGTAAGTGATGGATTTGGTACTAGGTAACAACGATGAACAAGATACACCACATCTATCCTTGTGGGGTTCCAAGTCTATTACTTTTATAAATGTGTTAAATACTCCACTAATGATAATATTAATCACCACTTCTTGTGTGCTAGGTAATGTGGTAAGCATTTTAAATGTGTTCTCAGATCTGTCCTTGCAGTGACCTATGGAAATTATGAAACTAAGATAAGAAACTTGCTCAGTGTCACATCTCTCTAATGAGGGACAAAGCCAGGGCACAACCCAGACATGTCTAATTTTAGATCCCTTCTAGCTTGTCTCCAACCTGCCTTGAACCTTTGACATTAAAATTTGGTGCCTCATGTTAAATATTTATGAGTGAACATTATTAATTAGCATGAGATCTCTCTCTCTCTCTCTCTCTCTCTCTGTCTGTCTGCCTGTGCCTTTCTCAGGAAGAAACTCTGCCCAGGTCAGCCAGCAGCAGTGCATCTCCCTCCTTCCTTGAAGCTCCCTTTCTGGAGGCTGTGTCCACAAGGAAGAGTGAGTATTTGTAGTACAAAGAACTAGTGTCAGATGCCTTAAAAAACATACTTGACCTAAAAAAGGGAATCCCAAAGTGCCTTGTTGTCATTTGGGGTAACTAGTTAATTAAAGAACTAACCCTGGCATTTCACTAGTCAGGAAGAGAAATATTGTTATTTTCCTAGAATGACATCATAAGGTAGGGCTAAACTGGCAGTTGGGTCTCAGATTCTCACCTTATAACAAATCAGTCACCTTTGGGCTTACAGATAATAGTTGTAGGGAATAGGTCAACTGTCTGTATGTATTTTTTAGATTAATTACCTCCTTATCTAAATTTAAGCCAGAAGCTCTGAATAATCACACTTGTTATCCCCCCTACACACACACACACACACATCGTTACCCACGTACACGTGTAGATAGTAAAAACACCTTTATAACTCTTCAGGCAATACAGAATCTAAAGTTAAGTGATTTAAAAAAATACTATTGGTAATCTTTTCATTTATAAGACCAATATAAAAAATTAAAAATTATATATTAAAGGGGAGGATTCTGGGAAGATGGCAGAGTAGGAGGCACCGGAATTTGTCTTTCCACCTGGACAATAATTGTAGTGGTAGAATCTGTCTGATGTAATTATTTTTGGAACTCTGGAGTTTGTTGAATGCCTAAAACTTCCAGGGTTTATTTCAGTAGATATCAGCTCATAGCACAGTGGCAGCTACTCATCCCCCACCCCCAGCCACATGACAGGCAGCTGTGTGCTGTTCTTAGAGCAGCTTGCAGGAGCCAGGGTGGACAAAAAGGACCCTGTCCTCCAAATACTGGGGATCTGTCCTCTGATTGCTGATAACTGCTTCTGATTTCAAAGGTGCAAAGAGGCAGGCAGCCATTGTTGCACTGTTGCTAGCTTCACCCCCTCCCCTCTAGCTGAAGTCATCTCCAGGGGATTTAAAGGGCTGGTGCCTTTCCCCCACCCCTTCATTTTTCATGTTTCCCCTTTCAAGAGTGAAAAGCCTAGAACATTCAAAAACAATGGCATATGCACATGGGAGAATTAGAAAGTGACTATGAATGCCCAGGGAATGGCTCATAAAAGACCTGAGGAAATGTTAAGTTTACACCTCAGGCTGATCTTCAGAGATCAGCCTTCAACAGTAAGAAAAACAATAAACAAAAACAATAACAAAACCCAACAAACCCTGGGGAAGGGGAAAATCTGACTTCCAGATTTACCACATTGATAAATTCAAATGTTCAGTGTTCAACAAAAAATCACAAGGAATATAAAGAAACAGGAAAGTATGGCTCATTCAGAAGAACAAAATGACAGAAACAGGTCCCAGAAAAAGACCTGATGACAGATATACTAGACAAAGACATTAAAACAACAATTTTAAAGATGCTCAAAGAAATAAAGGAAGATGTGAAGAAAGTTGAAAAAAAAATGTGTGAACAAAATGGAAATATCAATAGAGAGAAAACCTAGAAAGAAACAAAAAAGAAATTCTGGGGCTGAAAAGTACAATAACTGATATGAAAAATTCACTAGATGCATTCAAAGACAGATCTGAGTAGGCAAAAGAAAGAATTAGCAAGTGGAAATTATCAAGACTGAAGAATAGAAAGAAAAAAGATTGAAAAAAGCAGAGACTAAGGGACCTGTGGAACACCATCAAATGGACCAACATATGCGTGTGGGAGTCCCAGGAGCAAAGGAGAAAGAAAGGGGCAGAATATTTGCAGAAATAATGGCTAAAACTTCCTAAGTTTGATGAAAGACATGAACATAAATATCCAAGAAGCTCAACTGAGGTGAAGTCAAGAGACCCACACCAAGACACATTACAGGTATCCCCTGCTTTTCAAAAGTTCACCTTATGTCCCTTCACTTTTACAAAAGACCTACATTGGTACCTGTTTTCACTAACTGAAAGAAATCAGCAGAGGATTTTTGCTTTTACAAAAAAAAAAGCTGAAAAGCAAAAATAGTGTTCAGGGCTTCCCTGGTGGCACAGTGGTTAAGAATCCACCTGCCAATGCAGGGGACACGGCTTCGAGCCCTAGTCCAGGAAGATCCCACATGCCGCAGAGCAGATAAGCCCGTGCGCCACAACTACTGAGCTTGCGCTCTAGAGCCCGCATGCCACAACTTCTGAAGCTCACGTGCCTAGAGCCCGTGCTCTGCAACAAGAGAAGCCACTGCAGTGAGAAGCCTGCGCACCACAACCAAGAGTAGCCCCTGCTCACCGCAACTAGAGAAAGCCTGCGTGCAGCAACGAAGACCCAACGCAGCCAAAAATAAAAATAAATAAAATAAATAAATTTAAATCTCCAGCCCAATTTTCTAAAAAAAAAAAAAAGTAGTGTTCAGCCTTTGCATCAGGCCACCATAACTTTGAACTGTGTCTGTGAGCATCTGTGCTTTACCTTGATTTATTTTGTGCATTCATTAGCAAGATGTGTCCTAAGGTATTTGCTTCTTTGCTTTATACCATTTCAGTTTATGAAAGGATTCATAGGAATACTCTTTCAGATAGTGGGGGAAACCCGTATATTCAAAATTTCAAAAGACAAAGAATCTTGAAAGCAGCAAGAGAGAAGAGTGTCATCACACACAAGGGATCCTCAGTAAGATTTTCAGCAGACTTCTCATCAGAAACTTTGGAGGCTAGTAGACCCTGGGCCACTATATTCTAAGTGCTAAAAGAAAAAAGTCATTAACCGAGAATCCTATATCTGGCAAAACTGTCCTTCGAGAGTGAGGGAGAAATCAAGACATTCTCATATAAACAAAAGCTGAGGGAACTCAAGACCATTAGACCTTCCCTTCAAGAAATGCTCAACAGAGTCCTGTAGGGTGATATGATAGGACACTAGACAGTAACTCAAAGCCATATGGAGAAATGAAGATCTCAATAAAGATAAATAGATGGGCAATTATGAAAGCTAATATTATTATAACAATGGTTTGTAACTGTACTTTTTGTTTTCTGCATGATTTAACAAACTAATACATTTAAAGAAAAAAAGAACTATTAGTATAAAAGCTAGTTTTACTATAACTTTGGTTTGTAATTCCAAATCTTGTTTTCTATATAATTTGAGAGACTTAAGCATTTACAAGAATTATTAGTCTGTTTTGGGGCAGACAATATATAAAGATGTAATTCTGTGACACCATGAACTAAAAGGGATGCGGACAGAGCTGTATAGGAGCAGAGGATTTTTGTGTTACTGAAGTTAAGCAGGTATTAATCCAAATTATAGTGTTATGAAGTTAGGATCTTAAATATAATCCCTATGGTAACCACAAAGAAAATAGCTATAGGATATAAACAAAAAGTAAATGAGAAAGGAATTTAAACATTTCACTATAAAAAATCAGCTAAACACAAAAGAGGACAGGAATGCAGAAAATGAGGAATGAAATGCTATAAGGCATATAGAAAACAAATAGCACAATGACAGAAGTAAGTCCCTTCTTATCAGTAATTACTTTCAATGTAAATGGATTAAACTCTCTAATCAAAAGACAGATATTTGCAGAATGGATAAACACATGATCCAACTACATGCTGTGTACAAGAGACTCCTTGAGATGCAAAGACATAAACAGATTGAAAGTGAAAGGACAGAAAAAGATATTCCATGCAGAGAGTAACCAAAAGTGAGCTGGGGTGGCTACCAATTGATTAGAAATCAATAACAGAAGTAAAGCTCTGACAGCAGAAATGATTTCTGTTGTCCTCCTTATGTTTCCAAAATGTGAATCAGACCCTGAGACATTCTCCTTTTAAACCCTGTCCCCAAATATTCCTAGGCAGAGGAGCAGTAGCATATATAGTATTAACATTGAAGCTGGAATTTATTCTTTGAAATTTAAATAAAGCTTGATTTAAACCTAAGGATAAAATGTCTTGATACACATCAAGAAGAAAGAGTTTTCATATTTTATTTTCAAAAAGGAGAATGTAAAAGGAGGGTACACTTGAGAATTTTGGTATGATTTGACACACAGAATACATAATTTTTACATGCTTTTAAAATAAAGCCCAAGATCTATTTCTTGAATTTTTTGCTCTTAAAATTTTTTATTGAATACAAGTCTTTTGTCCAATTAAAAAAAATTTTAAATAAAGCCTGACTGTTCAATTGCAAAATTCTGTGGAAAATAACATGGCATTTGTATTACAAATCTGAGAGACTATTTATATTGTGTTTTATGCATGAATTTGAATGAATGTTAAAAACTGTTTTTTCCTTTTCCTTGCTATTTATGTAGCAAGTTTATCTTGCAAAGATTCTTCTATAACAGTCCTTCCAGTATCCCCCTAGGGACCTCCAATCTTAATATACCTCTCCAACAAAATAAACACTTCATCTTTGAATGCAGTGTTTGTCACAAATGACAAAGGGTTTTCTGTTAGAAATTCAAAACCTAAGTTTTTTTTATAAGAGAGTTGATTTCAATGTGGTTCATTCTGTTTCTTTAGACCCTCCAAAGTTCTTGCCCATATCCTCCACACCCCAGCCAGAACGACGGCAGCCACCCCAGAGACGACATTCCATTGAAAAGGAAACACCCACTAACGTGAGACAGTTCCTGCCAGCGTCCAGGCAGAGCTCCCGGTCTCTCGTAAGTAACCGACAGACTCTGCAGAGTAACTTGTGAGCAGTTAAGGGTCTGGAATCATTAGCTTCCTTGAGAAGCTTCCAAAAGCTAGACTGAACTTTAAATAACCTTATTGGTTTTTAGTAGCTACAGAAAACCAAACCTAAGAGTAACCCAAATGAAGTCTGACCATTCTTTGTTCGTTTAAAGTACTTTTTTTTTCCCAGAAGACTTATTAATGGTTGAAAGTATGGATATTTATTAAAGAAATACTTTCTTCCTTTCAAAGGGCATTAATCCACTTAAAAATTGTTGAAACTAAACAGAAAACTTAGTGAAGTCTGACTACAGTAGACTCTTTTATTGAGGCAGAAGTCCAAGGGGAGAATTTTGATCCATGAAAAACCATTGTTCATTGTTTTCAAGCATGTTTTGTGATATTGGAGCCAAAGCAGCTATTTGGACGGGTTGACAGTTTTTGCTGTTTTCCGGAGACTTCCAGGCTCATGTAGTGGCTACTCATTTCTCAGACAGGGGATGTGGCACACAAGGCCCTTCCAGGAAGAGCTAACAGGTCTGCCAGCCAGAGGAAGCCTGCGAAGATTCTTTCTGTCCCACTTGACTTCTGAAATACTTGCAGGCAAGATGCAGGGCTTCAGTCAATAATGCTACCAGCAGCCAACCCGATACCTAATCGTTCTTCAGATTCTCATGAATAAAACACTGGACTACACGCAGTCCATACTTTTAGGCTGTGATGAATCATCAGGGGTTCAAATGAAGCAGTGATAGAGGTCCCTCCGTCCAGGTGAAGGGAGATAGTATGGATCTTGTGAAGAAACGAAGTTTGAACTACACTGATAGTGTTGAAATTTGATCAGTCTTCTCTATTCCCAAATAATGTGATTAAAGAACTAATGATTTCGTGGCAACTCCTGTTAGGATTCCTCTAACTCCTAAATAATCACCACACACTGATATATGGTGAAATACAGCCTCATCAGTGGTTTACCAACTGAAAAACAGAACTCTAACGCGACAGGTTCAAAGTTTAAAATCCGAAGACTTCTGTTAATAAGTTATTTACCAAAATACACAGTTATTGTCACACCTGAAAAATATTGTCACAACTGAAAAAGAGAGAACTCCTTTGGGTTTTTTTTTTCCACAAGTCCAACGATTAGGTGATTCTTTTCTTCACAGCTTTTCCTAGAAGTCAGTTTAGCATTCAGCTGTGTACCTGGCCTTGTGATCATATGACATCATTGTTGAGGTTAGACTTAAATTTTAAAATTATCAGTATAAAGAAACTGTCAGATCAACTACAAGGATTTTTTGGCTAGTGATGGAAGCTTTACCAAGAAAGGCACGTGAGGTATATTTCCTGGCGAAGGGGAACTCAGTGTGTGTGTGGTCCGGCTGTCAGTTGTTTTTTGTGGAGAAGGAGAGGAAGATACAACCCACATGCCATGGCGGAGAAGGGGCTCAGTGAGCAGGCAGGGGAGACCTGTGGTCGGCACAGAACTCTGCCCCCGAAGTGCCTCTAGACACCAGCTGAGACAAAAGAACCTCCAGGTCAAAGTCCTGACTTTTCTTGCCAGTAGCTTATCTTGGGAAATCCATAAGATCACACTCCTTTAATGGTAGTGCCGTCTAGCTTGGTAAGTATTGTTTTTAAAAGTATGATAATTTAAAATTTTAGCTATATTTTAGAAAACATGGAATCGTTTTGTATTTATAAGCTCTCAACTAAAAATGGCAGAAATGTCTTTGTTGTTACTCATTTTCATTTTTATTGTATCTTCCTCCCTTTCCTTAGGATGTTGAAAGTGTAATTCTTTTCATCATTTGGTCAGATGATGTGGGTGACGCCTCTAAATGAAGGCGACTTGTCTTTAAGTACCGACCGGGGGAGGGGCGGCTGTGTGGTGTATGTTTCTGCATTCGCCTCTGGCCTGCATCCCACGGAGCCCGTGTGCAGGAGACTCAGTGTTCACAGGACAACCGAGTTCCAGAAAGCTTAAGTGTTGCCGTGTGAATTCTGAGGTTCTCTAGGCATGGTTGGGCTCCTGATTGATACATGTGGATGCAGACGATGGCATGGACTTGCATGTGGAATCTACCATAACGTCCTCCGTGGTGTTTGTTTATTTTTGTTTCATGCTCTGTAATCGCTATTTGTAGGTCACTCATGTTCAGCATTATTTTCTCCTTTTCTTTTTCCCCTGCCATTTTCTTTTCCTTTATCTATTGTTCAGGTTCCTAGGATAACCAGAGTATGGCCAAGGACACCTTTCCGACCGCTTTTTTCTACCCTTCAAACAGCTTCTCTGCTCGGCTCTCACCCTTTGGAGGCAGCCTTGTTGGGGGTAGCAGGGGCTATGTATTATCTGTGTGAGAGAGCTTTTACCAGCAGGTGGAAATCCGCAAAGGTTGGCCTCTTTCTGCTGGTTCTGGGAATTATTTTCCTCTCTGCCTCTTTGGCAGTGATCCCTCAGCTACCGCACTCTGCAAAAATTAACAGCTTAGATGGACACTTTGCTTCTGACTGTTGATTCCAATCTTTGGTAGATGCGTAGATCACACCATGATCTCAATTGACGGGACGATAGTGAAAGGACAACAAACTCAGAATGCAGCGGCATCAGCACAGAGGGGCTATGGGCGGTGCTTCTGAGCCCCCTGATTGAACCACGTTCCCCCACACCCCACCCCCAGATCAGGACCTTCCCCCAGCCCAGAGCCGCCCCACCCTCAGAAGAGCCGTTGCCCATATACTCAGCTGCCTGGCCAGGGAGGCTCGGGCACTCTTTCTCTTCTGCAGCACCTTTAAAGCTGTGTTGTGATGGTCAGGATATTATGTGGTTGTTATGAAAAAACACCGTGCTTCTCTGTAGAGAGAAATTGGAAGTCTTTTTTAATTGATGTGATTATTTAAAATATTTTAAATAATTCTCATTTTGTATTGTTTTTGAGATTTTCATACAGAATACATTTTTTAAAGGAAGTACAATAGTTTCCAAACTTAAGTGGGATAAAAAGCCTCGGACCATATTGAGGTTTCCCCTGCCCCCAGTGTGACCCGAGCTGCTGACCTGCTGACCAGGTGTCGGCAGCCGCCCAGCCCGGCTCTCCACAGTCCTCTGTTCACCAGACCTGTCCCGGATAAGCGAACCAGCAGCTGGGATAAGCGAACCAGCAGCTGGTTTCTTTGTTTTTCTTTATGACCCATCTTGGTTTAGAAAAGAGACTGAATGTAAATGAGGTATAACAAATTCCTTTCTCTTTATTTGCCGTGAAATACAGGATAAATTTCTTCTTTTTTTCATTTTAGATCTGGCCCTGTGAGCACATGGTCAGATGCGGAGGTGGCATTTAATCCTGTCCCTCCTGCTGCTGTTTCTGAATATCTGCTGACATTTTATTTTTATTTTCAACCCTCCCCAAACAGTCTGTCTACTAAGTCTACATGTGACTTTAGACAGAGAATTCACCTTGAAATTTAAAAGTGAACTTGAAAAAAGAGTAATTAAACTTAATATTTGCTATTTTTATTTAAATCTGCCTTCCTTTGGTTTATTAGAAACAAAAACCAATGGTTGTTTTGGATAATTGTCAAATATCTGCTACTTATTTATGAAGTTTTTGCTAACCTAGAACACTCTATAAAATATGACCATTTCCACTTCTCTGGCTCAGTAACCAGGTTATACACCATGCTCTCTGATTTCTGTGCTCCCTAACTCTGACCCCTTTTGAATGGTAAATATAACCAGAATATTTAACAAAAACTCAGCCATTTTAGTGACGTACGTAACAGTGAGTTCTAAAGGCACATCTGCTCCTACAGTATATTGTACTCTCTATTAAAACTCTTTAAGATTTAGCTTCCCTTTCCTAAATTTGGAAGCCACACTGAAGCACAGAGCAGCCAGAGAATCAGAGTTGTGCTGCTCTGGTCCCTGGAGTCCATGCCATGAACTGAGGTCAGTGCCTGCTGCAGGCGTGACCCTGCCCATCATAACAACAGGGACTAGGGCTCGGCTCATGGGTAGAACCCTGAGTGCTCTTCACAATTTGGGGGATCAGCATCTCAGCAAGATCTGTTAAGGTTTAATTTGGCTTTGGGGATGTTGAATTAATATTTTTTGTCAGTTGAAAAAAATAATGAAAGCTATTCTAGTAACTAATATTTTCTTTCATGTTGCATTAAAGTTTTGTTGTCCTTGGGAAAGCACCAGAATTAAAACATTAGCATTTGACCTGATGGAAGGTATTTTACTAAAGGGTAATCTGCTTGAAATTTTAAAAAAGAACAAGAACACAAAAAAATCCACAATTTCTTATTACATCTGATGGAACACTCTATTTGTGTATGGGTCAAATCAGTAAGTTGGAAGTGTGCTTGACTGGGCCCTTTTATGACTTGAGACTGAGGAGCGGGAACTGCAGGCCGTCTGGGTTGCTGTGTGTGGAGCATCCCCACCACCCAGGCATCGCAGCTGTGACGTTGGCACCATCGCCATCTTCCTAATACACGACAGCCAATCTCAGTGAGTGGTCTTCTGCTTGTCTGCTAGATTCATACATTATTTTACTCCAGCTCAGCAATTTTGTCACATAGGTAACTGTCAGAAAATGTACGATAGTCATGCTTGTTGCTGATGAATAAAGATGACCGTAGGGATACTTCTTATGAACTATGTCAGAAGCTGAGAAAAGTCGCTGTTCAGACGTGTGCAGCTGACCCTACTATCTGTGCACAGTTGTGATGCCCAGCGTTCGGAGGCGAGCCCGTTCCCACACTCTGTTCTCAGGGTCAAGCGAAGCTCAGGAAATATGGGACATGCCAACTTTGAAAGCTCTTCCTGTTGAAAGAAAATTGGGTGATGGTGGGTTTTTTTGAGTATTTCAGACATCCTAGAGCACATGAATTATCCTCCTACCCTCCAGATACTAAGCTCTTCATCTTAAACGTTCAATTGCAGGATCTTTTCCAAAACATTTTTAGCAAATTTAATCTTCCCTAAGTTAGCTTGAACAGAGATGATTTTGTATTGATTATTTGTAAGAAGCAGTAGTTCTGCAAACTATTTTTTTTTTTTTTAGTAAATGCTAATGTTTTTCAAGTTTGCAACCTAGATTTATTTTTGTTTTTCTCTGATTGAAAGACAGAACTAAATGTTAAAACTCCATAAACTGACTGCACTCATAGTCCTGTGCTGTCTCCTTTGGCTTGTTTGATTCCAGAATGCCTGTGCGCAGCACTATTGTGTGTGTGGGCGTGAGTTACAGCGTGTGTACACTGAGGACATCGGGGTTGTGTCGCTCCGCCACAATGGCCCTTGTGAAGCCCAGCAGGGTGCGGGCGCACAAAACCGTTCTGTCTTTCTACTGGGCCCACCAATCAAGCGCAGGGCCGGCTGGGGAGCAGATGGTGTGAGGCTCTTTATTCAGTGGGATCAGTTACATCAACATCTTCCTCCACTGTTGTTAGGGAAACCATTAACATAAGACAGCCAACTTCGATATTTATCGTCAGAGTTCTCTGAGTGTCTCCACATCTGTCCAGTGTGGCCTGTGCTTCCGTAGTTGTTTAAAAGTGATGAGAGATCTGGAGAGCGTGGGGCAGCCTGACGGGAGTGCCTGCTGGCTTCCAGGTCCAGTTCCACTCACACTGTTAGGAGTTTTTAGGCTGTGCTGATGTAACTTACCACTAAATAACGCTTCTCAATATCAATTACTAACCACCTTCTGTTGGCTATTCTGGGTACCACAAATCAGTTTTTAAAACAGTACCAATGTTGTAGATTTGCTGTTTATCTATTAGCAGATATATACAACACAAAACGAAATAATATCTTTGTGTAATCATAGGAGAAAACTGACAGAAATTTGGTTTAGAACAATAACATTTTTTTCCCAAGATTTCAATGCATAGATATGTAGCTCCACTTCATGGAATAGAGATACCTGAGGCAAAACATCTAAACAAATGTGAGGAAATTTTATTAATTGGAAATTTCAGTGGCTACAGTGTTTCACATGGTCCCCGGAAGTTTTCTGCCATCTCTTGTCTCAGTGTAATTAGAAATTGTGTGGTCCCCAGAGTGAGCCAGCTCTGCTCCAGTGTTTACTGGGAAACCTCTTTTCTTCTCTGAAGCTACTAACCAGGTGACTGATCTGAAGGGGAACTTTGCCTTGCCAGAAGGGTGGTGGGAACTTCTTATTCATGTGGAATTTTGAATTTCAGGAGGAATTCTGCTACCCAGTGGAATGCCTAGCACTTACTGTGGAGGAGGTGATGCATATTCGTCAGGTCCTGGTGAAGGCAGAGCTGGAAAAATACCAACAGTATAAAGATGTCTACACTGCTCTGAAAAAAGGAAAGGTAGAGCCACTTACAGTTGATGGATCAGCAGGGTTAGAAGATCGGTCAGTCACAGGCATGTCCCCTGAGGACACTGTCTGCTGGCCAGATGGCATAGGACTTTGGGGGGATTCTAGGAGGTAAGAGGCTTACCCCGTGGCAGGCAGTCCCTCTTCTGCCTTGCTCACGAAAGTGAGTATTTTTATTTCTCCCTGAGAAATTGAAAACCAGAAGGTTAAAACCACCATAATAAATAATGGTATGCCTTCATAAAACAAGGTCTGCCCTTAGTTGTTATACTTTTAAAGGATTGTAGAGAAAATGTATCTGAGAAACAGAGAAGACTTTTTCAGAACCTTCTTCAGTTTGATTCCATGGTGGCAAGACCCTTGAGAACTGTGGCCTTTTATTACCATTTAAAGGTAGAATTATAATCAAATACAGAGCAGATTATAATTATCACAGAACCAAACTTAATAAAAGGGTCTCTAAATGCTCTTCTCCCTTTGTCTACTAAACTTTCCACATATAAATGTGTGTACAAACATGCAAATTAGGAAATTAACTATTGGCAATGCCTTTTTCTCCTTTAAAATTTTTATTTTTTAGCTCTGCTTTTGTTGCCGAACCAGGAGATTTTCCTTCTTCACTTGGTCTTATACCTGTCAGTTCTGTAAGAGGTAAGGCTTTTGTAATTGATGACAGCAGTCAAGGATTCACTGTTTCATCATTTTTCTCTGAGGAACAATATTAGAAATAATCCAGTCTGTTATCATGTGCTGTGCTTGTAAGTTAGTAATAGTGATTGCTTCAAGAGTGGACAATTATTTGATATTAAGCCTGGAAAGTTTCTCTGCATGTGTTTCTTTTCATATCCAAGATAGGTCTAATAATAATATGTCATGTTTGAACAGAAAAAAATAGATGTGACTGTCACGTGATCCCAGGATAGACAAGTAAGAAAATCCCAAACAGACGTAAGTTGATCCTTTCATAGGACACAGTGTAAGAGTTAAGTTTTACAGTGTGATTGTCTTTTTGGCAATCCAGTTGTCTCAATTTGTTACGTTCTGATAGAAGAAGCAGGGAGTCCAGGGGACTTACTGTAGAAGTTCACAGCCACGCAGCCTGCGGCTTCTCTAACTCTGCAGTTGCGTTCATGGTTATCACGCTGAGTAACACTTCTGATTTTGTGTACAGGCCGGTGTGCTCACAGTGTTGCAAAAAGGTAAGCTAAGCTTAGTGAAATCACAACTTGTGCTAATTTAATTGACTCTTCCTCTTTAACGGTACTGCTCATTCTCAGTTTTATTTGGGATACTAGATGCGGCTGCCCTCCAAGCCATACTCCACCCTCCCTATCTTTTCATTGGGACCTTCTGCCTTGCAGAGAGGGGAAAGTTGTATGAGGCCAGGAAAACCCTCCACTGGCCACCATCAGCCACTTCGGAGCATTGCCAGGTGAGCAAGGGGCCAGGTCTCCAGAGCATCCTTTGTGAAAGACGAGAGCTCTTTTGAGGACTGTGGTGATATGGTGGGGTTTTGGCTTGCAGGGGTTTGGGTGGGTGGGTGAGTGGGTTGGTTTTAATATAGTTTTGACTTGTACACAAATCTCCAAAACTTGCCAAAGGTCACATGACAAGGGATGATGGCTAGCTCCCTGAAAGATACTTAATCTCACAGTTTAATTTTTTTTCTACTTTGGAAGTAATTACTTTTGTGTGTCCTTTAAAAGTCATCTTTAAAACTGACCTTGTTTTCAACGGAGTTGAAAACTTGCACCTAACAGTCTAATCTTTCTCTCCTTCTTTAGTTTTGAAAAAAATCTTTTTAATCCTGTGTTTACAGTAGTCTGTGATAACTTTGGCTTACTTTCCTATTGTAAAGGCAGAAATAAAGCTTTATGCCAAGAGCTGACAATTTAAAAGAAAAAAGGTGCCCAAATATCAAGCCCTTTGCATTTAATGCAGAGTAAGGTTAGTGTTGGTCCTTAAGAAAGACAGGAGGTCAGACCACACGCTGGCAGGGCCCAGGGTATTGGGGTTTTATGCACCAGCAGCCCCCTGTTTGGGAGGGACACTGGTGTTGGTGCCAGATGCTGGACAGTGGCCATTCTGCATGTCAGGGTCTGTGGACAGTGAGGTGAGGGAGCTGAGAGCCCAGCAGTAACCTGTACCCGAGGTTCCTGCCCCTGTGCTCAGTCCCCATCCTGACCTCTGAGTATGGGCTGCTGTCCACGGGCTCAGGGCAGGCGAACTACAGTCTGTTCTTTCCTGCACTAGCTCTACGTTCCTGTTTGGTTTAATTAAAATAGTGAATGAGTAGATGGTTCCTAGTTATTTCCAAAAACTACCCAAAACATTTATGATGATTTGGTCTAGTTAACTCCAGCTCTCTGGAATCCAAATAGTCAGTCACCCAGATATAGAGAATTGTTGTGGAGGGGGAAGCACATTTGATAAATATGAAAATGAAAAGAAAGCTGGTCCAAAGATAATTTTTCAGGATTTGTCGTAGGATTAAGATAAATTTACTTCAGTTTCTTGTAGTCTGACCTACCATTCTACAGTTAACTTAATGTTCATTAACCATGACACAGGGTCACTGGAGAAAGAACTTGAAGTTCTCTCTGAATCATCAGAGAGATTAGCAACATGTACTTCATTTCATTTCGGTTGTTGAAGTTCATGATCTATCTATGTATAGTAGTCAGGTGAATACTCTGAATATCCTATTTTCCAAAAATTCTAGAAAGGATACTAAGAGCTTTTAGTAGTAGTATTTTTTTTTTATATAACGTTATTTATTTATTTTTATTTTTGGCTGCGTTGGGTTTTCGTTGCTGCGTGTGGGCTTTCTCTAGTTGCAGCGAGTGGGGGCTACTCTTCGTTGCAGTGTGTGGGCTTCTCACTGCAGTGGCTTCTCTTGTTGCGGAGCATGGGCTCTAGGTGCACAGGCTTCAGTAGTTGTGGCACACGGTCTCAGTAGTTGTGCCTCACAGGCTCTAGAGCGCAGGCTCAGTAATTGTGGCGCACAGGCTTAGTTTCTCCGCGGCATGTGGGATCTTCCCGGACCAGAGCTCGAATCCATGTCCCCTGCATTGGCAGGTGGATTCTTGCGCCACCGGCGAAGTCCCGTATTATTATTTCTTAATAAAAGGTTTCCTGGTTTCTTTCTTAAAAAATATTTTGTTTCTTTTTTTTTTAGTAATTTGACATGTCTTTATTTTTTAATTTTTGGCTGCGTTGGATCTTCTTTGCTGCGTGTGGGCTTTCTCTAGTTGTGGTGAGCGGGAGCTACTCTTCATTGCGGTGTGCAGGCTTCTCATTGCGGTGGCTTCTCTTGTTGCGGAGCACAGGCTCTAGGCACGCAGGCTTCAGTAGTTGCAGCACACGGGTCAGTTGTCGTGGCACATGGGCTTCAGCAGTTGTGGCGCACGGGCTTAGTTACTCCGCGGCATGTGGGATCTTCCCGTACCAGGAGTCGAACCCGTGTCCCCTGCATTGGCAGGTGGATTCTTAACCACTGCGCCACCAGAGAAGTCCCCAAAAATATTTGGAAAGTTGTTGCCAATTATAACTTCTTCTTTGGACAAAACTGACATGACTAAATCACCCACCCATTCCATCATGTTTTGCCAACAGATTTACTTTTTTTGCACATATTTTCTTAGTATTGCAGTAGAACTATAAGTAATAATAATGGATGTTGTACATGTTTTGTTTTTTTCCAGACTGTCCTCAAAATCCAAGTCTGTGGACAAATCAGATGAAGAACTCCAATTTCCCAAAGAGTTGATGGAGGACTGGAGCACCATGGAGGTGTGTGTAGACTGCAAAAAGTTCATTTCAGAAATCATCAACTCAAGCCGGCATAGCCTGGTGCTGGCCAACAAAAGAGCCCGATTGAAAAGGAAAACGCAGTCTTTCTATGTGTCCTCAGCAGGCCCTTCGGAGTACTGCCCTTCAGAGAGGACCATCAGTGAGGTCTGAGCCCCGTGCATTCGTGTGCAGAGTCGCATTTGCGAGAGAACACTGAGCGGGGCTGTCTTCTCGCTGCAGTTAACTGGTTCGGGTTTGCATGAGATCAGGGTTTTGCTGCATCACACTGTTCCACAGACTGAACACGGTGTTCATATCAGCCAGTCCCTTGTCTGCACTGAGAGAGGACAGTAGTTTGAAATTTGCTTCTCTTGTGTGTGGGGATTTGGAGGCCAGGAACTTTTTCCTTAGTTCAGTTCTCTACTGTCCCTCAAATAATTTTCTGACTGAGGCAGAAAGCTTCTGGTGTGAGAAATCGGTCTAACACAGGCATCGAAGTCAGCACAGTCTAAGCAGTAAGTCATATTGGCATTTCCACTTGACAGTGTTCCTACCTGATGCACACAGATCCCTGGAGGCTGGGCCAGGCTGTTACCGTCTCACAGCACAGAACCTACAAGGATTTGCTCATGCTCTCAAACTGGTTTTAAATTATTGTTGCTCTGAGATAAAGACTCGGGAGGGACTTTACTCCGTGCTCCAGTACAAAGCATCTGAATAAGCTGTATGCTCAAGTGGGCGCCCATGTCCCCCACGCTGTGTCTGTGCCCAGGCAGTGGGGCGGTGTCTCTTGAGGCAGGTGCAGGGCTTTCCTTATCTTGAATGTATTATGGTTACTAGTAGTTTTATATTGGAGGTCTAAGATTTAAAGTTTTGTGGCGTTTGGGGACAAGGGCAGGCTAGAAGTTTGTCCAGAAGTTGAGTATTTTGGCCAATAGGAGAAGGGCTGTGAGTGCGTCGGCCACGCCGCAGGGAACGAGCTGGAGCGCCCACATTTCCAACTGTGGTTTTCATAACTTTAGTCTCGCCATCACGACTAAATTAAGCCACAATTTGGTACCTCAGTTCTCAAACTGAAATTTATTTTTATAAATGAATTTTAAAAGAAAAAACATGGTCTAGTTCTTTAAAATTAACCTGCTGATTGATAGGCTTTGTGGATGCTTTTTGCACACGTTCTCCTTGTAAGTGACTTGAGTAGGACGGGTTTTGATGAAGCCAGGTTGAGGTAGCACCGTACACCTGTCATTTCTCGACTTGTGTGGCCCATTCCGTGGCCGTCTTTATGATTTTGGTTCGCTCAGCAGACCAGCCAATCAAGTTGCCAGTCATGTTTGGAAGCTCGGTTAATGCACATGCACAGCAGTTTCCTGAACGCTCTCTAGGACACATCTGTCGTCAGCGCCGTGACAGCACGGCTCACCAAAAGGCAGGGCAGTCACACTTCACACCACCTCACAATACAGGAACATTTCTATAGCAAATTAACAGTAATACCTCAGAACTGCCCTGGTAGTGGTTTTACGTAACTGAAATTTATAAATTAGTAAATGGCTTAAAATTACTTACACTTACAAAATAAACTTTACCAATTGACTGAAGTAATGCATGTTAACAGTTTGTCTGTATTTGCATGTAAAAGTGGGCCACCAGAGAACCCTTACTGATTATGGAAATGTTTAAAGTTTTAAAGACTCTCACGTAAGAGCTTTAAACATTATATTGAGTGAATCTCATTTATAAAATTTTGGCGTGAGCAGCTTCTAAACAACCACCAGGAAGGGTGCAAGGGAGATGGGGTGGTGTTTGTATCCATGCACAGACCAGACCTAGGAGAGTGTGCTTTTTAAAATAACGCCTAGTTTACAGGTGTTATTAAAACACAAGAAGCTAAACCCCCCAAATGAGAATCCCGTCCACATTCAAAAGGCACATAAAATCTAGCACATCTAGTCTTTGACTTCACTTCTCCAGGTTTGTGACACTGTGCAGGCTGTCTGGGCATCGTGGGCGCCTCTTAGCAGAGCGTCCACAGCACTAACGGGCTTGCCAAGTGTATTGAAGAGGTCAAGTGGGTGGTAGGTCTCCGTGGGACAGTTTGCAGAAAGTACAGTAGAAAAAGGCACATGGAACAGCTAATATTGTAGAAATCAAATCAGCATCACTATCTGGTGCCAAAACAGATTCTTGCACTTACCCCCTCCCTTATCCATGGCAAGTGTCCCCAGCACCTCAACCAAATCAGGTAACTTCCAGAGGGTCATTCACTGCCAGCCTGTGGGGCGTGCTTTCAGCCCTCAGCCTCGTTTGACCTGAGGCCTAGCTTCCTTCCTCCCTTCCTACTGGGATGACACACCTTCCCAGGCCTCCTCTTTGTCCTGGTTGTTGGCACTTACTTCTGGTCTGACAACAACAGCGTCATTGGCTGGCTGGTCTCCTAGAGCCTGATGTATCCCAGCGGGGGGCTTCACTTTCACCCTCTCCCTCCAGGCTCACACCCTCCCTTGCATCCCCTGCCTCATGAGCTCACCCTTCTCACAGCTGAACTTTCTACCAGTTCAGGATCAATAAGAAAGCTTGTAAATACTGTAATATAGTTATTAATATTTGAAAGGCGTTCATTCAGTGGACAATGAGAATTAACTCTCCCAAGGCAAGTAAAAGTTAAATCAAGTAATTGATTTGTACATCGACTTAACAGTCTTACTAGATTTCAAGTCTTAAGCCTTTCAAATTAAACCAGAAAGTTGTTATGTAGTTTTTAAAATGATCTTACATTTGATGAGATCCCGTGAACTCATAAACTCACGTCATGTGATTAGCACCGTGAGCTCATACCATGAATTTTTTAAGGCTTTTATTTTTCTAACTGTATTAATAAATGTTGGACTGATTTTAGGTGTCACATAGGAGACATGAAAGTTTTTAAATTATGTTGCTGTTTGCTAAAGCAAAATAGCAGACAATTTTGTACATGCAAAACTGTTGAAGGGCCATGGGGAAATGTGTACACGTTGACCTGGCTTCCTGTGTGTATAAAAGTCAAGGTACTGCTGGCATTCAGCATGACATGAAAGTACTAAACGTTTTCCATTGAAGTCTTTTATTTTAAAATTTATCGAGGGGAAAATAAATGACTTTCCATCATACCTTCTGTGTGGAGTTCCTGTTGTAAAATGATGATGTCTTTTGGTAACTAGCTGTTGGAAACCACCTAGGTTAGGAAGACAAGATATATTTATATGACATCAGCAGTTTACGATCAGCTTGAGAAATACAATCTACAAGGACCACACTGGAAAAATAAATGAAAATGAGCAGTCACTGTAACTCTGCTGTGTCACCGAGCAGCCTGCCTCCTTTTTCAGCTCAGCAGGGTAGGAAACTAAAATCTATGAATAATATATATAACACTTATTATATAAGAGGTCACATCTATGGAGACAAATTATGTATAGAAAGATAAAGCTTTTATTTTTTTTCCTCAATCGAATTCCTCAAGGTATATATTCTTAAAATGTCCAATGAAGAAAATTTCTTGCTGTAGCTCTTAAAGGGTCGAGAAAAAATTAGGAAGATTAAACCCAGAATGAATTTAGGAAAGTTCTTTTGTCTTTATGTTAACTAAATATAGAGCATCATTAGCCCTTTACGTATCTTAAACATTACGTGATATTGAGTGTGATATTAATTCATTACTTATTTGCCAGATATATTTTAGGCTCTTTTTCTGCTAAAGTTTCTCTGTGACATGTGTGTAACAAGATGTCAGCTCATAATTCTGATGTTCACTGACTTTCTGAATCCGGGTCACAGCCCTTGCCTTGTGCCTCCTGGATTCCAGAGACACAGAGAGGTCGGGTACCAGGAAGGGAAGCTCTGGGTAACCCTTATTTAACTGCATCTTTCTTTTTCCTTCTCAGCTCCTGTTGAGAAGTTGTATAGTTGCAAATCATCAGAGTCTAGAATTTCATAAGGAGTACTCTTCTAGGTAAGGGCTTGATTGCACATATGATGTGTTTCAAGACTCCAGTTACACACACACATACACATACATTCATCAGAATGTGCCTTCTTCCTGCATGTCAGCCTAAGGCCCACGTCTAGAAACATCTCCCTTTGCTCATCCAAAAAAATTTAAGAGCTAAGAACCTACCTAATATAAAATTCTGCTTGCACTAATTAAATGTTCAGGTGCAGTTACCTGGCAGACTGAATTCACAATGCTGTTCTGGCTCGTTCCATTTGTGTATGATGTATATATTTATCTATTTAGAATAGATTTTACTGTGTGGAACATTCTACAGCTGTTTCTGCTGTTGGATTGTGATGCTGGTGGCAAAATCTGAGCCACTTCCTTACCATCGAAGTAGTGGAAGTAAAAGGGCTTCAGAACTGACAGGACACAGTTCTCTAAAAGTGGGCTCTTGAAAACTGGGGCATTAATTAAAGTTCACTTATGTCCCTGGGGCTTAAAAGCTGAGGGATCACCTGGATGTCCCACTCACCCAGGGGGCCAGATGCTGGCTCCTGTACTAGGAGTGAGTGCTCTCAGAGTGGCTCCAACGAACGTGACTGTCTATGAATTGAAGAAAAGGCGGAACTTCCTTCCCTCGGGAGTGGCTAGAAAGAAGGGGCAGCCTCACTAGAAGTTTGCCCTTCTGTATAATTCTTCTTTGCTTTGATGTTCCCATGTAACTGCAGGAATCATCTGTTGGTCCCTGGCCTGCCTCCCCCAGTTCCTTTCCCTAGGGTAACACAGCAGAAAATGTCACACCTCAAACTTTTCCGGGAGCAACAGTGTTTGGGAGAGTGGAAATGCCAAAGAGAAATTGAGGATTTCCGGAGAGCTAAACTGAGTATCAAATTCCTAATAAGCAAACATGGTGCAAAAGCTGCAGGAAATCACTTGGGAGAAAGAGAAGGAAGAGCAAGATTCTGCACAGGTAAACCTCAGCAGTGTAGCTCCTGCAGCAGGGAGCCTAAGGTGTAAACAGAAAACAGAATAACTTCTCGTTTAAAGGGAAAAAACTTTGATCTTAGACACCCCAAAGACAGAAGAAGCCTGAGAAGATTTCAGCTGTCCACCAAGGAAGGGAAGATGACTTGGGTCATCCTACCACAATCTCAAGGTCATTTAAGGAGTCAGATCCACAGACTGTGAGCTTGGACTGAGCACTGTGGGTGTAATTGGCTGGACACCCCCACTTCTGCGCGGCTCCTGTGGTGGCCTAAGGCACTGCTCCTGGTGCAGCCGGTGGTGGGCACACCTCCTTCATGGTAGGAACTGGAGCTGACTCTGCTCCACAATGGTATTCACTTGCAAAGAGCTTTCTGATAACTGGAAAAAAAAAACTAGTCTGTAATTAGCGAAGCAGAGCCTTCCAGCAGTACCTGGTCTCAAGTATCTAAAATGGTTCTAACTGAACTGTGCTCCAGCATGGCAGCAAAACAGCTATCAGACATTGGGAAAGCACCTTAACATTTCTGGATTTCAGTTTCAATTTTAAAGTGAGGGTGTTGGACGAGGTGGTCTCTGAGGTCACTTCTAACCAGGAGAGACACAACACACGGGGCCAAAGAACCAGTACTGCACAAACACTAACTAACAGTGAGTAACCGAGAGCATGACCCACTGTAGTGAGAAACTCATATCTCTGTGCATCCACACCAGCACTTTTACTGAAGCGAAGTGTTATTAAACAATATTTCTCTGTATTGATGACGAACCTGATTATATTACATGAATGCAAGAAACAGTATATGCTACATTTATTTGAAACTTGGGGAGGCAAAGGCAAGTTCAGTTTCACTATTTGCTATAAAGAACCTGAGTCCATCTCCCAAAATTAAAAAAAAAAAAAAAACAGAAAGATGAGTTGACATATATTAAAAACAGACAAAAAAACCCAAACACACACCTC
This sequence comes from Balaenoptera musculus, assembly GCF_009873245.2. Lineage (NCBI taxonomy): Eukaryota > Metazoa > Chordata > Mammalia > Artiodactyla > Balaenopteridae > Balaenoptera > Balaenoptera musculus. Next base: position 29,177,647 of record NC_045798.1, read on the forward strand.
TGCACCCGCCACTTTGTGTTGGCACCATCCGGTTACTGGTGGTTCATCTCCCAGCCCTGCACGATGGAAAGACGTGGTCTGTCTTGGCAGGTCTCTGTTCCCACAGTGTGACGTGTGCTCCTGTCGAGACGTAAAGGGAAGCAAGTAGCTGGAGGGATGACTACGTGTAACAGACTTTTAATTGTGTTAAGTGGAAACAAAAGTACAGACAACTCTTGGTGTCCAGCTTAATCAAAGAAATAGTTACCACAGCTACAGGGGTCCCCAGTCTACACACCTCCCGTGTGTGGTAATGGGACCCCTGGCCAAGAAGCTTGTCTCTTTGGCCCTCGCAGTTCTCAGCCCTGATGAAACACGTCCAGGGCCAGGCAGATGCTTATGCTCTGCCAAGTTCCATCACTGAACAGGTCCAATAGCTGGGACGGAGCCCTTGTGTCGTTCACGCATTCGTTTACTCCCTGGTTCTGTCTCACAGCTCTACTGAACGGGCTTCCTCCCCGGCAAGGGGCTGCTTCCAATAGCTTCTCGCCTGCCATGTCTCTGCAGTGCTTCCTGCCTTTCCTACTCCTTCTGCATCTTCTTTTTCTCCACTGCACTCAGCATCTATTACATTGTTCCATGAAGACACGGACATTTGTCAGATTTCTTTACTGCCACATCCCTAGATTTGGAAAACTATCTGGCATGCAACAGGTGCTCAATAAATGTTTGTGGAGGCAATGAGCAGGTTCAATATGGAAATGAGAAAAAGTCAGCAATACAAAGATGGAACCATCAACGTCTTCAAAACAGCTGAGACAGTGTGTAGTCTGTGCCCTTTAACACGTAAGGGCCACGTACAGCCCTGTGTTTTTCCTTTAAGGCAGGAGTACAATCCTAAGCCAACAAATCACTGCAGCCCTAACGTGGCCAATTAGAATAGGGAGGCTTGAGTCAGCAGCTCATGCATCTGTTGGTCACCTGCAGCTCGCAGAAACCCTACTTGCCAGTCTGGGTTTCCGACCCCACTCTTGTAAATGCCACTCATCACAATTCCTCTCCAGGCACTCTTCCACTTCCAGAGCCGCTGGGTGGAGCCACCATGTACAGCCCAGCCTCCTGACCCAGCTTTTTCCATTAACAAATTGATGGGCAGATGTTAAAGACCCATAATTGAAGCCGCTACATAAATGCAAAGAAGCACATGTTTATCAGCACTGAGCTCGTACTCATTACCTTTTTACTACTTGCCCCTTTCATAGTATGGTAGTAATCATAATACTTTGATTAAAATTTATGTGCCAACTGGGCTGAAATAAAATATATTAAGTGATTTCAAATTTGTCATATTAAAATAATTTGGCCAAGAAAAGAAAATAAGGGAAGATAAAAGGTAAGTTTTATGAGATTAGATATTTTGTGCTGTTACTATTAATAACTTTTAAAATATTTTGCTGATTTTTAGTAGCTAATAATAGCTACCAGTAATTGAGCACGTTACTGAACTACTGAACCAAACTTGATTTCACTCGTCTGACACACAGCAAAGCTAATCTACTGACACCGGGTTGTGAAGGAAAGTGCAGCATTTATTGCAGGGCACCCAACATGGGGCCAGGCAAGGAGAATGGGCAGCTCATGATCAAAAGACCTGAACTCCCTGATGGCTTTCAGGTAAGCGTTTTTAAAGGCAAGGTGAGGGAGAGGGTCAGGGTGTCTAGTCAACTTGTGGACGTTTGATTGGTGGGTGGTGAGGTAACAGGGTGGTATTGCAGGAGTCAACATCATCAACCTTCTGGTTCCAACAACTCTGGGGGGTCTGTGTGCCGATGGTCAGCATGTAGTTAACTTCTCCACCTGGTGGGGGATTTAGTATCTGCAAAACAACTCAGGATATTTTCTATTGCCCTTGAGGAAGAACTAAAGGTCTTTGACTTTGTTTAATGGCTAAACTATTGTTTTGACTTGCTTAACTGTTTTCCTTTGTTTCTGCATTTTCTCACTTCTCTGATTAAATTTGCTCTTTGGAAATTGGGGAAGGCCTAGGAGGCTAAAACTTTTCTACAAACAAGAGGCAGGGGACACAGGAGGGTGGGGTCTGTCACAAGGAAGGCCCCACAGAGTCCTGCCCAGTTTCAGTCCCCCCTTTTCTTTGATATTCCTCAATCCTGAGGGGAACAGGAATGATGACTGCTCTGGCTACTAACTGCTGAATGGGGGCAAAGCCAAATTTTCAGGATAAGAAGAGAGAAAGTCATTGACTTTATTATTTTTTAAAGTTAAGGTATAATTGATTTACAGTGTTTCAGGTGTACAGCAAAGTAATTCAGTTATACATGGGTGTGTGTATACACACACACACACGTATTCTTTTTCAGATTCTTTTCCCTTATAGGTTATTAGAATATACTGAGGATAGTTCTCTGTGCTATACAGTTGGTTATCTGTTTTATATATAGTAGTGTGTATATGTTAATCCTCAAATCCTAATTTATCCCTCACCCCCATTCCCCTTTGGTAACTGTAAGTTTGTTTTCTATGTCTGTGGGTCTATTTCTGTTTGTATATAAGTTCATTTGTATCATTTTTTCCACATATAAGTGATGCATGATATTTGTCTTTCTCTGACTTCACTTAGTATGATAATCTCTAGGTCCATCCTTGTTGTTGCAGATGGCATTATTTCACTCTTTTTTATGGCTGAGTAATATTCCACTGTATGTATGTACCACAGCTTCTTTATTCATCCATCCATTGATGGACATTTAGGTTGCTTCCATGTCTTGGCTATTGTAAATAGTGCTGCTGTGAACATTGGGGTGAATGTATCTCTTTGAATTAGAGTTTTCATCTTTTCCAGATATATGCCCAGGAATGGGATTGTTGGATCATATGGTAACTCTGTTTTTAGTTTTTTAAGGAACCTCCATACTGTTCTCTGTAGTGGCTGCACCAATTTACATTCCTGCCAAAACAGTGTAAGAGGGTTCCCTTTCCCCCACATCCTCTCCAGCATTTATTATTTGTAGATTTTTTGATGACGGCCATTCTGACCGGTGTGAGGTGATACCTCATTGTAGTTTTGATTTGCATTTCTCTAATAATTAGTGATGTTGAGCATCTTTTCACGTGCCTGTTGGCCATCTGTATGTCTTCTTTGGAGAAATGTCTATTTAGATCTTCTGCCCATTTTTTGATTGGGTTGTTTGGTTTTTTTTGTTATGGAATTGTATGAGCTATTTGTATATTTTGGATATCAATCCCTTGTCGGTTGCATCATTTGCAAAATTTTCTCCCATTCCATAGGTTGTCTTTTCGTTTTGTTTATGGTTTCCTTTGCTGTGCAAAAGCTTTTAAGTTTAATTAGTTTGTTTATTTATTTCTGCTTTTGTTTCCATTACTCCAGGAAACAGATCCAAAAAAATATTGCTGCAATTTATGTCAAAGAGCATTCTGCCTATGTTTTCCTCTAGTAGTTTTATAGTGTCTGGTCTTACATTTAGGTCTTTAATCCATTTTGAGTTTATTTTTCTATATGGTGTTAGAGAATGTTATAATTTCATTCTTTTAGCTGTAACTGTCCAGTTTTTCCAGCATCACTTATTGAAGAGACTGTCTTTTCTCCATTGTATATTCTTGCCTCCTTTGTCATAGATTAATTGACCATAAGTTCATGGGTTTATTTCTGGGCTATCTATCCTGTTCCATTGATCTATGTGTCTGTTTCTGTGCCAGTACCATACTGTTTTGATGACTGTAGCTCTGTAGTATAGTCTGAAGTCAGGGAGCATGATTGCTCCAGCTCCATTCTTTCCCAAGATTGTTCTGGCTATTTAGGGTCTTTTCTGTTTCCATACAAATTAAAAAAACATTTTGTTCTAATAAAAAAAAATTTTTTTGTTCTAATCCTGTGAAAAATGCCATTGGTAATTTGATAGGGATTTCATTGAATCTGTAGATTACTTTGGGTAGTACAGTCATTTTAACAGTATTGAGTCTTCCAATCCAAGAACACACTATATCTTTCCATCTGTGTGGTCTTCAGTTTCTTTCATCAGTGTCTCATAGTTTTCAGAGTATGGGTCTTTTGCCTCCTTAGGTAGGTTTATACCTAAGTATATTATTCTTTTTGATGCAATGGTACATAGGATTGTTTCATTAATTTTTCTTTCTGATAGTTCATTGTTAATCTATAGAAATGCAACAGATTTCTGTGTATTAATTTTGTATCCTGCAACTTTACCAGATTCATTGATGAGCTCTAGTAGCTTTCAGGTGGCATCTTTAGGATTTTCTATGTATAGTATGTCATCTGCAAACAGTGACAGTTTTACCTCTTCCTTTCCAGTTTGCATCCCTTTTATTTCATTTTCTTCTCTGATTGCCGTGGCTAGGACTTCCAAAACTATGTTGAATAAAAGTGGCAAGTGTGGTCATCCTTGTCTTGTTCCTTATCTTATAGGGAATGGTTTTAGCTTTTCACTGTTAAGTATGGTATTAGCTGTTGTGTATGAGTTTGTCATATATGGCATTTATTATGTTGAGGTATGTTCTCTCTATGCCCACTTTCTGAAGAGTTTATCATAAGTGGATGTTGAATTTTATCAAAAGCTTTTTCTGCATCTACTGAGATGATCGAATGTTTTTATTCTCCAGTTTGTTAATATGTTATATTGCATTGATTGATTCATGGACGTTGAGAAATACTTGCATCCCTGGGATAAATCCCACTTGATCATGGTGTATGATCCTTTTAATGTATTGTTGGAGTCAGTTCACTAATATTTTGTTGAGTTTTACATCTATGTTCATCAGTGACATTGGCCTGTAATTTTCTTTTTTTGAGTGTGATATCTTTGTCTGGTTTTGGCATCAGGGTGATTGTGGCCTCATAGAATGAGTTTGGAAGTGTTCCTTCCTCTGCAATTTTTTTGAATAGTTTCAGAAGGATGGGTGTTAACTCTTCGCTAATTCACCTCTGAAGAAGCCATCTGGTCCTGGACTTTTGTTTTGGGGGAGTTTTTAAATTACTGATTCAATTATAGTATTGGTAATTGGTCTGTTCATATTCTAATTCTTCCTTGTTCAGTCCTGGGAGATTGTACCTTTCTAAGAATTTGTCCATTTCTTTTAGGTTGTCCATTTTATTGGCATATAGTTGCTTGTAGTAGTCTCTTATGATCCTTTGTATTTCTGTGGTATTGGTTGTAACTTCTTTTTCATTTGTGATTTTATTGATTTGGGCCCTCTTCCTTTTCTTCTTGATGAGTCTGGTTAAAGGTTTATCTTTTCAAAGAACCAGCTTTTGGTTTCATTGATCTTTTCTGTTGTTTTTTGGTTTTGTTTTTGTTTTAGTCTCTGTTTCATTTATTTCTGCTCTGATCTTTATGATTTCTTTCCTTCTACTAACTTTGGGTTTTGTTTGTTCTTCTTTCTCTAGTTGCTTTACGTGTAAAATTAGGCTGCTTGAGACTTTGTTTCCTGAGGTAAGCTTGTATCTTTATAACCTTCCTTCTTAGAACTGCTTTTGCCATGTCCTATAGGTTTTTGGGTCATTGTGTTTTCATTTTCATTTGTCTCTAGGTATTTTTTAACTTCCTCTTTGATTTCTTCAGTGAGCCATTGGTTGTTTAGTGGCATGTTGTTTAGCTTCCACCTGTTTGGGTTTCTTGCAGTGTTTTTTTTTTTTTTTTTTTTTTTGGTAGTTCATTTCTAGTCTCATAGTGTTGTGGTTGGAAAAGATGCTTGTGTGATTTCAGTTTTCTTAAACATACCAAGGCTTGTTTTGTGACCTAGCATGTGATCTATCCTGGAGAATGTTCCATGTGCAGTTGGAAAAAATGTGTATTCTGCTGCTTTTGGATGGAATGCTCTATAAATACCAATCAAGTCAAGTTGGTCTAATGTGTTATTTAAGGCCTGTGTTTTCTTATTGATTTTCTGTCTGGATGAGTTGTCCATTGATGTAAGTGGGGTATTATGGTCCCCCACTACTATTGTGTTACTGTCACTTTCTCCTTTTATGTCTGTTAATATTTGCCTTATATATTGAGGTGCTCCTATGTTGGGTGCCTATATGTTTACAATTGTTATATCTTCTTAGGTAGCGTCCCTCTTTGTTTCTTGTAACAGTCTTCAATTTAAAGCCTATTTTGTCTGATGTAAGTATTGCTACTCTCGATTTCTTTTGATTTCCATTTGTGTGGAACACCTTTTTCCATCCCCTCATTTTCAGTCTGTATGAATTTCTAGATCTGAAGTGAGTCTCTTGTAGGTAGCATATATATGGGTCTTGTTTTTGTATCCATTTAGCCAGTCTGTGTCTCTTGGTTGGAGGATTTAGTCCATTTACATTCAATGTAGTTATCAGTACATATGTTCTTACTGCCATTTTTTTTTTTTTTCCGGCTGTGCAGCATGTGGGATCTTAGTTCCTGGGCCAGGGATTGAACCCACGTCCCCTGAGGTGGAAGCACGTATTCTTAACCACTGGACCACCAGGGAAGTCCCGTTAATTATTTTGGATTTGTTTTTGTAGGTCTTTTTTTTCCTCTTTCCTCCCTTTGTTCTGTTGTGATTTGATGACTATCTTTACTATTATGTCTGGATTCCTTTTTCTTTTTTGTGTGTTTATCTATTACAGATTTTTGGCTTGTGGTTACCATGAGGTTTTGGTATAGCAGTATTTATATATACATGATTATTTTAAGTTGCTGATCTCTTAATTTCCAATGCATTTTAAATACCCTGCATTTGTACTCTCCTCCCCTCACAATTACTGTTTTTGATATATTTTACATCTAATTGTTTTTGTTATCCCTTAACTGCTTATTGTGGATACAGATGATTTTACTACTTTTGTCTTTTAACCTCCCTTCTAGCTTTGTGTGTGGATGATTTCCTACGTTTACTGTATGTTTGTCTTTACTGGTGAGCTTTTTCATTCTGCAACTTTCTTGTTTCTAGTTGTGGCCTTTTATTTTTCACCTAGAGAACTTCCTTTAACATTTGTTGTAAAACTGGTGTGGCGGTGAATTCTTTTAGCTTTTGCTTGTCTGTAAAATTTTTGATTTCTCCATCAAATCTGAATGAGAGCCTTGCTGGGTAGAGTATTCTTGGTTGTAGGTTTTTCCCTTTCATCACTTTAAATATATTGTGCCAGTCCCTTCTGGCCTGCAGAGTTTCTGCTGAAAAATCAGCTGATAGCCTTATGGGAGCTCCTTTGTGTGTTATTTGCTGCTTTTCATATTCTATCTTTTATAAATTTTGTCATTTTGACTACAGTGCATCTTCGTGTGTTCCTCTTTGGGTTAATCCTTTATGGGACTCTCTGTGCTCCCTGATCTTGGATAACTCTTTCCTTTCCCAGGTTAGGGAGGTCTTCAGCTATTATCTCTTCATATATTTTCTCAGGCCCTTTCTCCCTCTCTTCTCCTTCTGGGACCCCTACTAGTGCACTTGATATTGTCCCAGAGGTCTCTCAAATTGTCCCCATTTCTTTTCATTTTTACTTTTTTCTGTTCAGCAGCAGTGATTTCTGCTACTCTGTCTTCCAGCTCATTGATCCGTTCTTCTGAATCATTTAGTCTACTATTGATTCCTTCTCATGTATTTTTCATTTCAGTTACTGTATTCTTCATCTCTGGTTGTTCTGTTTTCTAATTCTTTGTGAAAAACTTCTAACTTCTTGCTCTGTGCATCCATTCCCCTCCAGAGTTCTTTTGATCATCTCTACTCTGAACTCTTTCTCGGGTAGATTACCTATCTCCACTTCACTTAGTTCTTCTTCTGGGGTTTTATCTTTTTCCTTCGTCTGGAACATAATCTTCTGCCACATCATTTTGTCTAAGTTGCTATTTGTATTTTTATGTATGTGGTAGGTTGGTTACATTTCTTGACCTTGGAGAAGTGGCCTTCGGTAGGTGTCCCAGCACTGGCACCTGCAGGCTGTTTGGTGGGGCCAGGTCTTGGCACTGATGATCCAAGGTGTCAGCCACCAGCCTCAGTAGTGTTCACGCAGCTGAAAGTTCCCCAATATGTCTGCCCCCAGTGTCTATGTCTCCAGGGTGAGCTGCAGCCACCCCCCACCTCTCCAGGAGACTCTTCAAGACCTGCAGGTAGGTCTGGCCCAGGCTCCTATCAAATTACTGCTTTCGCCCTGGGTCCCAGGGTGCATGAGGTTTTGTGTGCACCCTTTAAGAGTGAAGTCTCTTATTTCCCCAGTCCTGTGGGCCTCCTCCAGTTAAGCCCTGCTGGCCTTCAAAGCCAAATGCTCTAGGGGCTCATCTTGCTGGTGCTGGACCTCCAGACTGGGGAGCCTGACGTGGGGCTCAGAACTCTCACTGCTGTAGGAGAACCTCTGCAATATAATTATTCTCCAGGTGTGTGTTGCCCACCCAAGGGAGAGGTATGGAATTTTGATTATATCATGTGTATGCCCCTCCTGTCTCGTTGGGGTTGCTTTTTTTAGAAGATCTTTTCTGGTAGGTTCCAGTCTTTTTCGTCAATGGTTGTTCTGCAGATAGTTGTGATTTTGGCGTGCTCGTGAGAGAAGGTGAGCTCAGGGTCTTTCTACTCCACTATATTGGCTGTCAAATCTTTCATTGACTTTAATTTTAAAGAATTCTCAAGTCTCAAGCTTAGCATCAATATTTTGTATTATGAAAAATATTACCTCTCTCTTTGATTGCTTTGTCTTTTTTTTTTTCACCGCACAGCACAGCACGCAGGATCTTAATCCCCCGACCAGGGATTGAACCTGTACCCACCTGCAGTGGAAACATGGGAGTCTTAACCACTGGACCACCAGGGAAGTCCCTGATTCCTCTGTCATAGTACCTGAACAAATATTTGAAAATTAGTACTCATATTACAGTGATGATAATGACCAAAATGCACACCCTTGTAGTAGTCCCTGAAAGAGTCTTCCTATTCCAGATAGCAATCAGAAAAAATAAGTTTTGAAGTGGGTCATTCCTCTTTACATACATTCTGTAACCAAGTAACCTTCGGAATTATTCTATTTATTTGGGTTTCAGCTTTTCCAGGGTGTTAATATATACATAGCAGGAGCTACTGGCCATTTACACATATATCTCCTTTTTTGCTAAAACAAAATTTAAAGCAATTTTATTTTCTCATATTATTCTTGTTAAAGAATGTAGTGCCTTCTGCTGGCAGGCTACGTCTTGAGTTGTCTCATTTGCCATTACTATTCCTAAAGTAAGAGAAAGGTTTCATAGTTACAGGAGGAGACCTTATGACCAAAAGGTGGCAGCTGCTAGCAGATAATGTTTTGAGAACAGCTGGTGGTGTCCTTGAGTCTGATACAATTCAGAAAATTTAAGTTCTCAGTAATACAGGAACACGTCTGAAACCATGTCCACAATGGACACCCAGCTCCATTTGGATGCCTGAACCATGGTTATTCTATTTTTATTTTTTTAAATGCATTATTTCATTTAATGGTTAAAGCAGATATACGATGTATGTTTAATAGGCCATAAACAGACTGTTTTGATTAGCCTAAAGTTCAAGTTAAATCATGTGTACGCCAGAATGACATCCCCCTACCTCAATAGGTGAAAATTTCCTCCGTCATTTTCCCCTTTTGATTGCAAATCTTTCTATAGAAAGCATTGATGATCAAAATATTTGTCCCTCGATGCCAGGGTGGTAGTTGCCTGCCCTCTGATGCCCAGGGTGGTAGTTGCCTACCCTGGTTATCCTGTCCCTCAGTGCTAGGCCTACTTTTGTGTGTATACACATTTGCCTAGTTGTCCACACTGGGGGGAAAACTGACAGTAAACAAGCTCAGAGCTAGATTAATGGGGAAGCATTTTATAGGCTATACATTTTATCAATTATACTGAATTGTCTCATAAACATTGTACATGTGCTTCTAGCAATAGACTTAAAACAAGCAGTGATACATGTCATGATTAGTTATACTCTGTGACAACTTTACTAGAGAATTTTCTTTCCATTTTGATAGGGAGACAAACATTTGGTAAACAGTTTTATGAGGTCATAGGGTTTCTATTATAATTCTTTAATTTCTTACCGAGTTCAGCTGTATGATCTGAAAGTTATCAGAAACCTATACTTGTCCAAAAGTCCTTTCTATGAATTGTCTTGAAGATGAAGCATTTTTGCAAAAGCATCAGAGTGAAACAATAACTCTCCATGGATGAAAAAAGACTTTAAAAGGCACAGGTAAAGATCTGATTAAAATGCAATTGGACAAACTTAACCAAGTTGATAAACAACATTTTAAGATAATAGCTAAAATTGACTGATAACATATCAGGACATATTCAAATTTTAGGAACTTCATATAATTTCTAGAACACTTATACTAATGACATTTATCCATACAGCATAACCTAAGAATGTTTATCACCACTCATTTGCCAATGCTTCTCATGTAATTTAATATACCAAATAATTCTAATTAGTTTAATATTTCTCACTGAGATGCTTTACAGGCCCTTTGAAACATCCCAACGTCAGCCAGAGGAAGAAACCTATGAAGCTTACAATCTGTTAGCAAAAGCAGCTCAATATTGCAGGAAAACTTTGTTCTCTTAACAGAGAAAATCAAACTCCAGTTTGTACCAGCCTACTTTTAGTAACAAAATTTATTTACTTAATTAAATTGAATCTAATCTTAGCCAATGTTGACCACGAACAAAACTCTTTTCTCAAGGTTCCTTTTCCACAAACATTCTATCACTTTCTGTATCCATATTAGTTTGTCCCTTATTTTCTTTCTCATCCAGAAACAACCAGCCCTAGAATAAAATTACTTTTTTTCACTTAACAAAATATTTCCATTCTTTATACCTTCTCTCATTGACAACATATATACTACTTTCTTTACATATTGTAAAGCTTCCCTTACTATCTTTAATAGTTTAATTGCATATATATTGTAATTTTTAAGCTTTAAAAACCTTATTCTCTAGCAAAAACCAAGAAGCAAGCAATTGTCAACTGTTTCTTACATCAGCATTTCCTGACTGGCACATTTAATGAAAACATTCCATAACCTTTAAAAAATACATTTTCTCATAGCATAATTTCTTTCTTTTAACATGGTCCAAGACGTTTGTCTAATAAACATACGTTTTTAGGCTTTTCTCTCATAAGAAGATAGATAGGCAAACTTAGACTTGCCTAGCAATCAATATTCCAGTATTTTATCTTAATTAAAAATGATCTAGGGGGCTTCCCTGGTGGCGCAGTGGTTGAGAATCTGCCTGCCAATGCAGGGGACACGGGTTCGAGCCCTGGTCTGGGAAGATCCCACATGCCGCGGAGCAGCTAGGCCCGTGAGCCACAATTACTGAGCCTGCGCGTCTGGAGCCTGTGCTCCGCAACGAGAGAGGCCGCGATAGTGAGAGGCCCGCGCACCGCGATGAAGAGTGACCCCCGCTTGCCACAACTAGAGAAAGCCCTCACACAGAAACGAAGACCCAATACAGCCATAAATAAATAAATAAATAAATAAAATTTTAAAAAAATGATCTAAACATTCAATGAATTCTCATCATTTATCTTAATTTAGTAAAATTCTAAAATTTCAAGTTACCAACCTCTGGAGAAATTAAAGCATAATTATTCCTAAAGAGTTCACCTAAAAGCTTCTATCCCATTTATCTCTCTTTCAGTGCTTATGAAAATATCATCATACCAAGTTAATTTGTTTTGCTGACAAATTTTACAGCAGATATAATATGAACTTATTTGGCTTCTATTAAATCTAGGTATGATAAAAGTATTATATTTAATATTGATGACTGTAAAGACATTTCTGTATTAATTAAACCAACAAACTGTAACTTTAATGCCAGATATTAATTTAATATTGAATATTCCCCAAATCACGTGAGAGTTTCTGTTGTATTTCTGAGAATTTATATAAGCACTTAATTTCCTTTAAGCAAATTAAATAGAGCTCATTCATAGATTCATTTTTACATGAAGACAGAATCAGAGATCTCATAGCTTTATTTTAAAACTTAGTCATGAATCAGACATTATAAAACTCATTAGTTTATAAATAACAGTTGGAGTAAGTTTACTCACTTGAATTTTAAGCCTCTTTTCCCTTTTTTCCTTTCAGTTTCAGGTTCTACTGATTAACCCAAGGCTGTAGTCTCAGGCATTGTGGACTGTGTTTGCATTCCAAGGACATGATAAGAGTTATAACTTAAAGCTTTCTCGTAGGAATACTTTTGTTCTCGCAGGATCAGAATTTTGAAAAAATATTTTATCAAGCCAGTTTTCTCTGAGTAAAAAAAGAACCAGTTTTGGAATTTTTCTCAAGTCTAAAGAATATTGTGGCCACACAGTGTTGGAAAAATCATTTTCTTTCTATCTCTTTGTAGGAGCATAACTAAAGCTCTCCCAGTTTTGCAAAATACATCCCAGGGGACTACGAGATGGAACAGAGCTCCGATTCCTGCCCCCCCCCCCTTTTTCTCATTTTGCAGATATTTCCAGAAACACATCAGAACCAGGCAGAGTGTTATCTGGTGGCCTTTCAGGGTTGTAGTTCCCTAGCATGAGAATGGAAAGTTTCTTATTTGGAATTCCAGACAGGGGTGCAGATCAGCCTTGGTCTAACAGGGAGTTTTCCAATTACCACTCAGGCAGTGCTGGATGGCTGAGGGACTCCTCGACCCAGAAGGGGAAATCCAATTAAAGTGGCATTCCACTTAAAACCAGATGACCAAGTTTTACGTCTCCCCTCCACACAGCCCCTGCCAAAAGGAAAATTCCAAGCAAGGCAACCCAGTAGGGAAGAATACCCTGGTGTAGTCACATAGGAAATTCTGCCACTTACCAGAGAGGTCTCACAGACCAGACCAGATCAGGACCAGAGCCTAGTTTCCTTCACCATGGAATCAAAACTGCCATGGGCCAGCAATGTCCAGTCAGTGCAAGCACTTGGGGCTGCTCCTGAGAAAAAAGTACTCAGGCAGCTGCTGGACAGGATCCATGAGCTGCCAATGGCCAGGGGCCAGTGTGCCATTGGCAAGATGCCCACTTGGGATGGAAGGCCCACCTGGGTCACCAAAATTGTTTTCCAGCCAAATTTGGGTCTGCTCGCCCAACATGCAGCAAAGCCAACCTACTGACACTAGGTTGTGGTGAAGGAAAGTACAGCATTTATTGCAAGGCACCCAACATGGGGCCAAGCAAGGAGAATGGGCAGCTCGTGACCAAAAGACCCAAACTCCCTGATGTCCTTCAGCCAAGGGTTTTTAAAGGCAAGGTGAGGGAGAGGGTCATGGGTGCCATATCAGCCTGTGGACATTTGTCTGATTGGTGGGTGGTGAGGTAACAGGGTGGTATTTCAGCAGTTAATATCATCAACCTTCTGATTCTAACCACTCTAGGGGTCTATGTGCTTGTGGTCAACATGCAGTTAACTTCTCCACCTGGTGAGGGTTTAGTATCTGCAAAACAACTCAGGATATAGTTCAGGATATTACCTATAGCCCTTGAGGAGGAACTAAAGCTCCTTGAGTTCGTTTAATGGCTAAATTATCATTACTTTGACTTGCTTGACTGTTTTCATTTGTTTCTGCATTTTCTCACTTCTCTGATTAAATTTGCTCTTTGGAAATTGGGGAAGGCCTAGGAGGCTAAAGCTTTTCTACAAACAAGAGGCAGGGGACATGGGAGGGTGGGGTCTGTCACCACAAAGGCCCTGCAGGGTCCTGCTTGGTTTCAAGCACTTTTCCATATCAGGTACTGTGCAAAGCACCCTCAGCCACAACTCTGATACTCAACTCTAAGCAGGTGCTGTGCATACCCTCTTTTACATCTGAAAAACAGGAATAGCAAAGTGGTCATTTGCCCAAGGTCAAACCACTAGCCCAGCATCACACCTGAGGTCACCACTTCCGATGCTGTGCTCATGACCCTGCTGTGTTTCCACCTGCTTTCCCACCAAGGGCTATGATTCTGAATCCAGTCCTCACGTCACCAAGCACTCAGTGAATGCCCAGGGCTGTGTGTGCAAAGTAAACATCTCATCTTGGCTCCTGGTCAAATACATGTGTGAATAGTTCAAAAAAATCCAAAGCAATATAAATGTCTAGGAATTTGTAGTAAGCTGTGAGCTGGTATCAGTCAAGAACACCTTCATGGAAGTAGATTTCAAGGTGGGTTCAGAGGAGGGAGGGGACCCAATATGCCCCAAAGTGTGGTCTGATGACACCTGGATCAGAATCATCTGGGCCAATGCCTAGACCTTGGTTTTGATTCCAGTGAGAGTGGGCATAGAGGGAACTTACCTCAACATAATAAACGCCATATACAACAAACCCAGAGCTAACATCATTCTCAACAGTGAAAAGCTGAAAGCATTCCCTCCAAGATCAGGAATAAGACAAGGATGTCCACTGTTGCAACTTTTATTCAACATACTGGTGGAAGTCCTAGCCACGGCAGTCAGAGAAGAAAAAGAAATAAAAAGGATCCAAACTGGAAAAGAAGTAAAACAGTCACTGTTTGCAGATGACATGATACTATACATAGAAAATCCTAAAGATGCTACCAGAAAACTACTAGAGCTCATCAATGAATTCAGTAAAGTTGCAGGATACAAAATTAATACACAGAAATCTCTTGCATTCCTACATACTAACAGCAAAAGATCAGAAAGAGAAATTAAGGAAACAATCCCATTTACCATCGCATCAAAAAGAATAAAACAGCAATAGGGACTTCCCTGGTGGTCCAGTGGTAAACAATCCGCCTTACAATGCAGGGGACTTGGGTTCCATCCCTGGTCGGGGAAATTGGATCCCACATGCCACAGGGCAACTAAGCCCGCATGCCACAACTACTGAGCTTGCGCGCCTCAACTAGAGCCTGCATGCCGTAAACTACAGAGCCCATACGTTCTGGAGCCTGCGCACCACAACTAGAGAAGAGAAAACCCACATGCCACAACTAGAGAGAAGCCCGCGCACCACAATGAAGAGCCTGCGTGCCGCAATGAAAGATCCCGTATGCCTCAATGAAGATCCCACATGCCACAACGAAGACCCAATTCAGCCAAAAATAAAAATAAATAAATAATAAATAGATCTTTAAAAATATATATAAAAATAGGAGTAAACATACCTGAGGAGATAAAAGACCTTTACTCTGAAAACTGTAAGATGCTGATGAAAGAAATCGAAGATCACAAACATAGATGGAAAGATATACCATGTTCTTGATTGGAAGAATCAATATTGTCAAAATGACTATACTACCCAAAGCAATCTACAGATTCAGTGCAATCCCTATCAAATTACCAATGGCGGACTTCCCTGGTAGTCCAGAGGTTAAGACTCCACACTTCCAATGCAGGGGGCACAGGTTTGATCCCTTGTCAGGGAACTAAGATCTCACATGCCGTCTGGCACGGCCAGAAAAAAAATTACCAATGGCATTTTTCTCAGAACTAGAACAAAAAATTTTTAAATTTGTATGGAAACACAAAAGACCCCGAATAGCCAAAGCAATCCTGAGAAAGAAAAATGGAGCTGGAGGAATCAGGCTCCCTGACTTCAGACTATACTACAAAGCTACAGTCATCAAAACAGTATGGTACTGGTGCAAAAACAGAAATATAGATCAATGGAACAGGATAGAAAGCCCAAAAATAAACCTATGCACCTACGGTCAATTTATCTATGACAGAGGAGGCAAGAACATACAGTGGAGAAAAGACAGTCTCTTCAATAAATGGTGCTGGGAAAACTGAACAGCTACATGTAAAAGAATGAAATTAGAACACTCTCTAACACCATATACAAAAACAAACTCAGAATGGATCAAAGACCTAAATGTAAGGCTGGACACTATAAAACTCCTAGAGGAAAACATAGGCAGAACACTCTCTGACATATATTGCAGCAATGTCTTCTTTGATCCACCTTGTAGAAGTAATGAAAATAAAAACAAAAATAAACAAATGGGACCTAATTAAACTTAAAAGCTTTTGCACAGCATAAACAAAATGAAAAGACAACCCACAGAATGGGGTTGCCAACCCCATTTGCCAACAAAGTGACCAACAAAGTATTAATCTCCAAAATATACAAACAGCTCATGCAGCTCTATATCAAAAAAAACACAAAAAAAACCAAACAACCCAATCACAAAATGGGCAGAAGATCTAAATAGACATTTCTCCAAAGAAGACAAAGAAATGGCCAAAAAACATATAAAAAGACATCAACATCACTAATTATCAGAGGAATGCAAATCAAAACTACAATGAGGTATCACTTCGGTCAGAATGGCCACCATCAAAAAGTCTACAAACAGTAAATGCTAGAGAGGGTGTGGAGAAAGGGAACCCTTGTACACTGTTGTGGGGAATGTGAATTGGTACAACCAATATGGAGAACAGTATGGAGCTTCCTTAAACTAAAAATAGAGCTACCATATGATCCAACAATCCCAGTCCTGGGCATATATCCGGAGAAAATCATAATTCGAAAAGATACAGGCACCCCAATGTTCACTGCAGCACTATTTACAATGGCCAAGACATGGATGCAACCTAAATGTCCATCGACAGAGGAATGGATAAAGAAGATGTGGTACATATATATGATGGAATTTTACTCTGCCATAAAAAAGAATGAAATAATGCCATTTGCAGCAACATGGATGGACCTACAGATTATCACACTAAGTGAAGTAAGTCAGAGAAAGACAAATATCATATGATAGCACTCATATGTGGAATCTAATTTTTTTAAATGATACAAATGAACTTATTTACAAAACAAACAGACTTTCACATATTGGAAACAAACTTATGGTTACCAAAGAGGAAACGTGGTGGAGAGGGATAAATCACACTGCTGTATATAAGACAGATAACCAACAAGGGCCTACTGTATAGCGCAGGGAACTCTACTCAGTATTCTGTGAAAACCTATTTGAGAAAACAATCTGAAAAAGAATGAATATATGTATAACTAAATCACTTTGCTGTACACCTGAAACTAACACAACACTGTAAATCAACTATACTCCAATAAAATTAAAAAATAAAAAACAAAACAAGAAAGGTAATGAGAAATTGCTCTAGCTTTTTAATCAAGGGGAGTTATGACAGGATTATTTTTGAGTAATCTGACAAGAAGTGGAACAGAAGGAAAGGGAGACCAGTTCAAAGGTGAGTGTACTTAGTACATGGTGAAGTATCAGTTAATAATAAACATTTAGTGCCACACAGGTTTCTATGGGTCAGGAGGTGGGGTGCAGCTCTAGCTGGGTGGCTCCAGCCTGGGTCTCTAATGCGGGTGCACTTAGTTGAAGGCTTCACTGGGGCCAGAGGATCTGCTTCCGGGACGGCTCCTCCCATGTCCGCACAACCTGGCATCCAGCTTGCCCCAAAGCACATCTTTCATGACCGGCCTGGGAAGCCACACCCATGATGGGGTATTCTGCAGTATTTCACTGACCCCACAGGTCAGCCCTTTCTATGGAGGAGGCCACGTGTGGGTGTGGTCGGCAGGAGGCAGCCAGCCACCCCACGCAATAAGCACCTAAACCAGACAGGGACGGTGAAATGAGAAGACAGAGAATTGATGAGACCTTTTAGAGCAATATTTGGTTTCCAAATGGCTACAGAGAACGAGCAGGGGGAAGACGTCTCAAATACCTCAGGTTTTGTACTTGGGAAATGGAAGGAGCACTGATTAGAAAGCGGGGAGAGGAAAGCAGTTCGGTGGAAGGGACCAAATTTAGTTTTATTTATGTTGACTGAAAGATGCAGTGTAATTTCTAAGAAAGGGGTTGGCTTTACAGAAACTTTTTCTGTAAAGGGCCAGATGGTAAATATTTCAGCCTTCGTGGGCCTCTTAGGTCTATGTCACGTACGCTCCTGTGTGGAGGGGTTTATTTACAACCCTTTAAAGATACAAAAACCATTCCCACCTCATGGGCTGTGGTTTGCCAACTCCTGCCCTAAGCAAACTGTCCTATAACAGCTGAAAACACAAGCATAGAACGTGATGAGAAGTCAAGGCCAGAAATCCAGTTCACTACTGAGTCAGTGTCCATTCATTTCTTACTGCCTGCCTCTTTCACTGTTGATAGTTAACTCTTACTAGTGATTATAAAAGTTTTTTTAAAAAACAAAAATACCATTGTTAAAAAAAAGTATGTTCCATCTGTGAAGCCCAGTGTTCCCAATTCCAGCCCCACCAGTGGTCCCCTTGAGGGACTCTGCAGCCCAGCGACAGGCCAGCACAGGCAGAAACAGCACTGTGGACCAGGAGCCATGAGGCCTTCACCTCGCTTTCTGGTTGGATACTTCGCTCTCTGGTTGGTCCCAGTGTCCACACTTTACAGACAGGAACAAAGCTCAGGGGTCACGTGGTCTGCCCGGTTCACTCCCACACGCCTTTAGCCCCACGATGGGCTGGCAAAGTGCTCTCTCCCTAGCCGCCAGAGTCACCAGAATGACCCTGCCTCTCCTTTGGATACTTAAGTTGTAACAGAACCTGTGAAAATCTGTTCTTAATATATGGGCATTCACTAAGGCCTAGCCATAAGTAGAGGTCTGCTAGGGAAGACTACTCTGGAAGAAAATGGAACTCGTAACAGACACCCAGCAGGTAACTCCTACATCGAAGCACCCCGTTCCTTAACATGAGGACAGAAATGCTGGCGCAAACAGTCACCCACTCTTACGAAGCCAAAAGACACTGGCTCAAATCAGAGACACTTGCAACAGTTGGTTCTAATGCCAGATGGGCAGAAGACTCTTCAAAGGATATTCAGCACCATCGCTTTTCCTACAAGAAGAGAAGCCTCTGATCCCAGAGCCCCTGGCACTGCTTCTACAGTAATGGCGAGGCGGGGCCACCCAACCAGGAGGCTGGCGCCTACACAGACCACAGGATGGCCTGGGGCCCAGCTTCCAGAAAATACTCTCGGTTTCTCCTGAACATCAGCCCAGTAACTTCTGGTTTATCTGCATACTTGACACAGTAACTAGTGCATTTCAACTTTTATTCCTACCAGACTTCAGGGCCACAATAACAGGGATGTAACACAGGAAACTGAGGAAAGGCAGCAGAATTCTGGATTTATTTCTATGCTTTTGGCAAAAAAATAAACCTTACGCAAGTAATACATTATCAAAACAAACACCTCCTCCTGATACTCATTTCTCTAAAACACTAAACTGGTTGGTTTGGTTAAACATAAAAATGTATCCCATTTCATGTTCAGAAACTAAAATGAAATAAGGATGCTTTCTTTATGTTACTATATACGTATAATTAAAAACACATGTCCGTAAATAAATCTAAGGTCTGTGGTCAGTGGGAGATAATGATGTCTGACAAACAAATGAAGTGATGTTTGTAGAACATGAGACTTGAGTATGGGCCGGTCGGCGGAGGCTCTGCAGAGGCCACGCCCAGCCCCCGACGGAGCACAGGGCTCCTGGGCCACTGAGCGCCAGGCCTGGTCTGAGCAGCCACAGCCGGACCTGGCAGGAGCCCCGAGGCTGACGGCCTGGAATGTGTCATGTTAACAAGCTCCAAGACCAACCTCAGGCTCTCACGTTTAAAACCTGCTCCCGCCCTCTGACAGGTCATCCTTCCTGAGAATCCGAGGCAAATATCGACCGTCTCCAACCACAGCAAACCTGCGGATCAGCACCCACAAGAACTTTCCATTTGAATGTGGGAGGTTACGGAGTGTGAGAAAGCCATTCCTTTTTCACCCTGATACCTTGGTTTCTAGGGAAGGGATATCAGAAGTTTAACTTCTTAAACAAAAAATCTTTCCACCAAAAAAAGAAAGGTAAATGTGAACAACAGGCCCGAATGTAGCAAATTCAGCCCCTTTCCAGAGTCCTTCTCCTCAGTGTCCCCAGGCACGCATGGCAGTAACCGCGAATGTTCCCTTGGACACACATGTAGAGCGTGTGTGTGCAGCCCCAGCTGTCAACTTGCTGCCCGGACTCTGTGTCTCCTGTCCTGGGTGCAGGGAACCACAAGGCCAGGTGCCAGTGGCGCTTCAAGCCCTGGCGCAGGCGGGGCCTGCCAGCCCCTCCAGCTCTGAGTTCAGGCAGCCGATAACCCACTCCAAGGCCTTGTGACCTGGCTGAGAGAATAGCAGTGAGGACCCTCCCGGGGAAGAAGGCCTCGGTCAGGTCCCACCGCGCTCATGTTCTCCAGCCTCCTGCCTAGGTCATCTCAGGAGAGGGGGCCGCCCCTGGATGCCGGGGGTACCTTCTGAAGGTCAGTGCAACAGCAGTGTTGACAGATACTCATTAAGAAATGCTAGCAGAGAGTATTTCTCAAATTAGAAATCAAGGTTAAGTTTCACACGGCCATCCGCACTCAGCTTCGTGTATTCTGTCAGACAACATTTGCTACTGTACTAATGGTGAATTCCAAATACAAATAAATATTGAATCCACTTCCAGACCAAACTGAAAGTTACAAAGCCAAACACTTTTGCACTAAACAAATTTTGAAGATAATCACTACTGCTTTCTTAATGACTAACACCCCCCAAGAAAAAAATGTATTGATAATGGAAAACATAGGAGAATAAAAACCCAGCACATGCATGTGCTTATTTTTACCCAACTTCAGTCTACTAGAAAATTGAAGAGTCCAAATAACTGACATTTACAACTGTCCTTGCCCTAAAAATGCAGTCTTCCTCCAAAACTACACAGGGGACTTCTGAACACCATAGCCATTGTAGAAGGCTCACAAGAATCCACCCTTTCTGGCACTTTTATCCCTGCTTCAAAAATGTGGTTTGCACAGACTCACAGATACAGAAAACAAACTAGAGGTTACCAGTGGGGAGAGGGAAGGGAGAGGGGCATGATAGGGGTGGGGGATTAAGAGGAACAATCTACTACGTATAAAATAGAGAAGCAATAAGGATATATTGTACAGCATAGGGAATATAGTCAATATTTTATAATAACTATAAATGGAATATAACCATTAAAAATTGTGAATCACTATGTAGTACACCTGAAACTTATATAAAATACTGTAAATCAACTATACTGCAATAAAAATGTATGTGTATATATATATTTTTAAAAACCATGGTTTCCAAAATGACAAATATTCATGTCTCCCTCTAGAACAGAACTCCCTACATGACAAGTTTAGACCATTACCTCTATGAGATTATACAGAGTTACCTAGAGGTCATGGAACAAGAGGTTCACTGCAGAAAAGGGTCACCCAGTGTAGAGGGCAATGCTTCGCGCTGAGTGTGTCACAGTAAAGCCCCCAACACAGATGGACACAGAGGAAAGCTCCCTTCACACTCATCTCTATAGACAGGAGGGAAGCAAGGACAGGATGCCATAATGAACAAGAAAGATTTAGAAATCTAGAATACAGCTTGCCAAGATAAAAACTAGTGAAAAAAGTTGGAAGGTTTGTCAATTTTATTAATCTTTTCAACAAAACAACACTGGTTTCAATAATTCTGTTATTTTCCTATTCTCTATTTCCTACTCAGCTTACAAGTATTTTGTTAAGGATTTTTGCATCAATATTCATAAAGGATATCAGTCTGTAGTTTTATTTTCTGGGGGTGTCTTTGCCTAATTTTAGTATCAGGCTAATACCGGTCTCTCAGAATGTTAGGATGTATTCCCTCCTCTGTTTTTTTGGAAGAGTTTGCGAAGGATTGGTGTTAATTCTTCTTTAATGTTTGGATTTTTCTTTGTTGGGAGGTTTTTAATTACTGATTCAATCTCTACCTGTTACAGGCCTGATGAGATTTTCTGTTTCTTCCTGAATCAGTTTTGGTAAGTTGTATGTTTCCAGAAATTTGTCCATCTCACTTAGGTTATCTAATTTGTTCTGGTATAATCGTTCATAGTACAGGCATAACTTGGAGATATGGCAGGTTCAATTCCAGACCATGAAAATAAAGTGAATATCACAATAAAGCGAGTCACAAGAAATATTTGGTTTCCCAGTGCATATAAAAGTTATGTTTATGCTATACTGTAGTATATTAAGTATGCAATACCATTATGTCTAAAAATATATATACATAACTTTAATTTAAAAATACTTTATTGCTAAAAAATGCTAATTATCTGAGCCTTCAGCATGTTGTAGTAGTGACATCAAAGATCACTGATAACAGATCCCCGTAACAAATATAATAATAATGAAAAAGTTTGAAATATTCCAAGAATTACCAAACCATGACACAGAGACATGATGTGAGCAAATGCTATTGGAAAAATGGTGCCAACAGACTTGCTTGAGGCGGAGGTGCCATAAACCTTCAATTTGTAAAAAAAAAAAAAAACGCAGTATCTGCAAAGTGCAGTAAAGCGAAATGCAATAAAATGAGGTATGCCTGTATTTTCTTATATCCTTTTACTTCTGTAAGGTCTGTAGTAATGCCCCTGCTTTCAATTCTGATTTTTTTATTTTGAATCCTCTTTTGTTCTTGGTCAGTCTAACTAAAGGTTTGTCAATTTTGTTAATCTTTTCAAAACAACTTTTGGTTTCAATAATTGTATAATTTTCCTAGTTTCTATTTTATCTCCTCTCTAATCTTTATCATTTCTTTCCTTCTGCAAGCCATGGATTTAGCTGCTTCTTCATTTTCTAGGTCCTTAAAGTCAGGTTAATGATTTGACAGCTTCCTCTGTTTTTAACATATGTGTTTGTAACTATGAATTTCCATCTGAGCACTGCTCTCACTGCATAAGTTTTAATATGTTGTTTTCATTTTCATTCATCCCATTTTATGATTTCACTTATAATTTCTTCTTTGACTCACTGGTTGTTAGATGTACGTTTTTTAAATTCCACATTTGTGAATTTTCCAGTTTTCCTTATGCTACTGATTTCTAACTTCATTTCATTGTGATCACAAAAGATACTATGATTTCAGTCTTCTTAAATTTACTGACACTTGGTTTTTGGCCTAACATATGGTCTATCCTGGAGAATATTCCATGTGCTCTTGAGAAAAATGTGTATTCTGCTGTTATTGGGTGAAGTGTTCTATATGTGTGTTAGGTCAAGTTGGTTTACAGCGTACTTCAAATCCTCCATTTATTTACTGATCTTCTGTCTATCCAATAATGGACATTCTATCCATTATTGAAAGTGGACTATTGAAGTCTCTATCATTATAGAATTGTCTATTTCTCTCTTCTGCTAATGTTTGCTGCATATATTTGGGGGTTCTGTAGTGTGGTATGTATATATCTTTCTTTGCCTTTTGTAACAATTTTTGCCTTAAAGTCTGTTTTTTCTGATATTAGTGTGGCCACCCAGCTCAGCTCTCTTTTAGTTACCATTTTCATGGAATATCTTTTTCCGTCCTTTCACATTCAACCTATTTACCTCTTTGGCTTTAAAGTGAGTCTTTTATAGGCAGCATATATAGTAGGATCATGTTTTTTCATCCATCCTGCCAATCTCTGTCTTTTAATTGGTAAACTTAATCCATTTACCTTTAAAGTAAATGTTAAAGATGTACTAACTTCTTACATTTTGCTATTTGTTTTCTATAAATTTCACAACTTTTGTTCCTGAATTCTTTCTTCACTGCCTCCTATTATGTTTGATTTTCTTCTAGTATAACATTTTAATTCCCCCTTTGTTTTATTTTGTATATAGTTTTTAGTTATTTTCTTACTGGATATCCTGGTAATTATAATTATCATCTTAAATTCATAAAAATCTAGTTTGAATTGATACCAGTTTTAGCTTCAATAGTGTATTAGTCAGGGTTCTCCAGAGAAACAGAACCAATAAAATGTGTGTGTGTGTGTGTGTGTGTGTGTGTGTATGTGTGTGTATATATACACACATACACACACACACACACACATACACACAGGGATTTATTTTAAGGAATTGGCTGCTCTACTTTTGGAGGCTGCGAAGTCCAAAATCTGCAGGGTGGGTTAATCAAGATTCATTCAGCACCCCACTTGTTGGTTTAGGTATTTGACTAGAATCCAGAGTTCTACAAAAGTTGATTCTGTCATATTTTTTCTTGCCAGTTTACTGATTGTTTCAATGGGAGGACTGTTTATTGATTTGTTTCAGAGGTGGGAGCACCCACCTCTACCATTTTCCATGAAGTCACTATTTATGTATTTTTTTAACCTTTAATTTTGAAATTAACATAGACTCACTGGAAGCTGCAAAGCTGCCTGCATTACATCCCTCAGTAACGTTTTACATAATTGTAGCGCAGCATCAAAAACAGGAATTTAACACACACAGTGCAGCACAGAGAGATTTAAAAAGTTCACTTCAAACAAAGCTTAGCTGTATGAAATTTCACATCAGGGACAAAGAGATCCTGAAAGTTTTCAGAGAGGAAAAAAAAGCCACATACAGAGGCTCAGGAATTGGAGTGGAAAACGATGGAGCAGAGCCTTCAAAATTCTGAAAGTATTTTTATCTACAGCTGTATGTCCAACCAAGCTTTGAGTGAAGAGTGGAAACAGAAGGGACATTTTCAGATGTGCCAAATCTTGGAAGCTACTATGGGGCGTCCTTCCCCATCCTGTGGTAAGAAACAGAGAGAGGAAGGCAGGGAGGCCAGGAGACAAGGGCTCCAGGAGGGGAGACGAGCCGAGGAAATGGCCAGGAGGGATGACAGCCACACAGCTGCTGGTCAGAGAGAGCAAGACTGGCCTCCAGGAAGTACAGCGCCAGAGAAATGAGAAAGGGGTGTGCTACCTACAGGGTCTGACCTTGGAAAAGGATGTCACAAGGTGCTGCAGAGAGCAGGTGAAGAGGTGAAGAGTGTGGGGGACTCAGCCAGCGACTTCTAAAAATAAGATTAAACAGATGAAGAGGATAAGACACTTACTACCTTCAAGGAGAAAAAAGCTACATAAGAAAGAAAATGTAGGAACTTCCCTGGTGGTCCAGTGGGTAAGAGTCCGTGCTCCCGATGCAGGGGGGCCCAGGTTCAATCCCTGGTCAGGGAACTAGATCCCACATGCCGCAACTAAGAAGTCCGCATGCCACAACTAAAGATCCTGTGTGCCGCAGCGAAGATCCCACATGCCGCAAATAAGACCCGGTGCAGCCAAAAGAAAGAAAGAAAGAAAGAAGAAAAGAAAATGTAATTACAGTACACTTTTTCACTTGGTAGTAAACAATAGTTATGTATGTTTTAATTATGGAACCAATGTGCTTTTAACAATAAGTGACAATATAGTTACATTGGAGAAATGGGGGAGGGGAAGAAGATTTAAGAGAGAAAATAACCATCTACCACGGCAGGAAGTCAGCAGATAACGTCTAAAATTGTTGAATCAAGAAATAGCAGAATATGCTTATTTATTTAGAAATCTAACAGTAAATGCCAAAACTACCAAAAGAGTCAACAGCCCCCTCAGAAGGGTAGAAGAGCGCTTTGCAGAAGAGGTAAGAGGGATTGTTTTTATAAATTTATTTATTTATTTATTTATGGCTGTGTTGGGTCTTCGTTTCTGTGCGAGGGCTTCCTCTACTTGTGGGAAGCGGGGGCCACTCTTCATCGCGGTGCGCGGGCCTCTCACTATCGCGGCCTCTCCTGTTGCGGAGCACAGGCTCCAGACGCGCAGGCTCAGTAGTTGTGGCTCACGGGCCTAGTTGCTCCGCGGCATGTGGGATCCTCCCAGATCAGGGCTCGAACCCGCGTGCCCTGCATTGGCAGGCAGACTCTCAACCACTGCGCCACCAGGGAAGCCCAAGAGGGATTGTTTTTGTCATAAAACTTTTAACTCTATTTCACCTTACGCTATGTGCATAAAATATTCTCATAAAAATAAAAATGAATTTCATTTCATTTTGGATTGGAAGTACTATCATCAAAGAAAAAGCAGTATCTAAAAAAACCACAGTAGAGTATAGTTCTACCCATCCTTTACGGAGGAGAGCTTCTCTAAAGTTTTTATAATCTGAAACACACTAAAAAGAGATACTACATTTTACTTTTGAAAATGAGAAAATTAGAACTCCCAGTGGGAGGTACCTTGACGCTAACAGGACAGCTCAGAGCTTGAAATCACAGCTCTTTTGCTGCGACCTCCTGACAGTGGCTGCGGGTGCCTGCGTGGTGAGGAGCAGCACAGGCTGCGGGCTGGCCGGGGGCCCCGGACGGCGGGACAGTCTAGTTGCAGCCCAAGGGCAGAGCATGCGGCTATCCCGACCAATCCTAACTGTCCCTGTGTCGCCATCGGGGTGGACACCCCGACTCTAGCGTGTGCAGATCCATGATGGGGGTAAGACAGGGACACACGTCAACTGCCTCTGAGGTGACAACTGGTGGCCAGATGTGTGTGAAGAGACCGGCAGTGAGACTGTGGATCAAGGGCGAGTGAGGGAAATGGGGTGTCCTCTGAAAAGAGACAAGCTCTTTAGTGAGACGCCGAGAGTCGGCAGAAGAGCTGGAGCTGAGGGAGGACAGGTAAGGCCCCACAGCCGTCTGAGCAAACCTGGCTCTGGTGGCAGAGCAGGTGCGTGGCTCAGCATGGAGTGGGCAGAGCGGCGGCCCGGCCTCCTCCCAGCAGGTCTGCTCCCCGGGCCTCGCTCCACGGGCGCCACCACCAGCCGGGCCTCCTGCCCTGTGTGGTCATGACTGACAAGCCTGGTGGAGGCTGTGGCCCAGCAGCTCCCGCCTCTCCCAACCCAGCCAGAACCGCACTCCAGACTCGCTTCTTCCTTCTTCTCTTCCTTTTCCTGCTTTTTGATGGTATTTTTTTTGGTGAGGCATCTGATTAAAGACTGAGGCAGTTTAGCTCTAGTTTATGAGGAAACAGAATGTGACAGAGTCCACAACTCAAAGTGACAGCATCACATACACACCACACACACTCCACACACACCATCAAACACACACATGCACACGCACAAGCAGGACGCCCACAAGGTGGGCAGGCTCTCTGCATGAGGTCACCCTAGTGGTTCATCCAAGGAAGAAGGTCATGATTCTGGGTTCAAGGTGAAGGTCCTGGCAAACCTAAGCGTCAGTGGCTTAAACAAAATCAGCAGGAAGTTCTTAAAGGAGCCTGAGCCATGGGGCTCACGTCTGTTGACAGAGGTGCTGAGTGTGCACACATGCTACAGACAGACCGACTGTCCGACCGATGGTGGGAAGCAGGGCCCAGAGCAGCACAGCTCGGAAAGCCAAGAGCGAGAGGAGGTTCAAGGCAGGAGTGTAAGGATTCCATGAGCAGAGGGAAGCAGGAAACTCTGAAGTTACGAAGTACAGAGACGACCGCTGACCACACGAGTGTCAAATCCGCTCTGACACCCAAGCCACTTGGCCTAGGAAACCAAGGAGTGTTTGTGAAGCTCAAGGAGATGCTGCAACGGCTTCGGCCACTAAAAGCGACTGGCCAGTGAGGGTGCACAGCTGGCAGCACGAGGGGAGGAGGGCTGCCTTCTCACCACAGCACTGACGCCCAGGCCTGGGGCACCTTCACAGGAACGTGGGCAGGTATTCCAGTCTTGCCCCCAGTGAAAACTGCCCCCATAAGATCAGCCCTTCACACTGTCTGGACCTGCTCGTGAAAGCCTTCCTGCTGAGGACACACCAGTCCTGGGACACATGACCACGTGCTGAGAACAGCTTGAAGGAGAAGCTGAACTGCCCTCAGAGACGAGATAACAAACCTGAACATAAATCCTGCCACGAAACAAGTTCGTGCATTCGGAGGAGGATGAACCCAGTTAGGTTTTTCACTACAGGGCTGGAGACCCCCATGCAGCTGTGTCTTGCAGACCCCCTCCCAGCACGCAGGCCATGCACACGGTGAGTGGGCACCAGATCCTCCCCAGGTTCAAGAATCCTGTAGTCACCGCCGCTCAGCACAGGGGCGCTGCAGGCCTCGTTAGCTCAGGGCGCATTCAGCATTTTCAATTATCCACTCAATAGCAGCCCACCCCTGGAGCAACACAGAAAGATTTCAACGTGGTGTCAGAAGTCCTGCCTGTCTCACCGCAGACAGCAGGCTATGCAGGTCACATAAATGCACAGGGACAGCCCCGCGGCTCTGCAGCAAACGCAGCCAAGACGTTCTGCAGGCAGCTTCTCAGCCCCAGAAATAAGGTGGCACCTGTTCTGCCTGAAATTCCCGCACCAGCTTGAGCTATGCTGAGTCCGCACCCCTCATCAGTGCCGTCACCTACTGAGGGCAGTGATGGGAGCGCGGCCCCTCAGCCTCCTCCGTGAGTCACCCCTAACTTCTGGCTCCTGAACCGCGTGCGGGGCCACCCGCCTCTCCACCTCCATCTCCCCCTCCAGTTCCCCCTCTGGCTTCTCCTCCATCTTCAGGCCGCGGGATGCCCCGGCATCCCCCGAACTTGGCTGGGATGCTGTCGGATGGCAACCACAGCTGGGGCGGCCATGATTCTCCATAGGCCTCCAAAACAGCAACCCCCAAATAAAGTGAAATAAAAGACCTTGATCTGGCCTCACTGAGTTTCCCCTGACTTTTCTCATAAAGGGCTGAGGTGACTCTGGCCTCACCCAGTGCTGCCTTCCTCACAGAATATTCTTCAGCAAACACTCAGGCCTGCCCTAAGCCAGACCCCGGACACACAAAGTGAGTCGGTCAGGTTCTGTCCCCAGGGCTCACAGAGTGGACATGATGCATGCTGCTCTGGGCAGGGGGCCTCCCCGACTTTCTTGAACTGAGCTGAGCTACTGCCGACCTTCCTCAAATCTGGATTTTTCTAAAAATAGGGCAGACTGGCTCTGTATTAGTGACTAGACCAATGAGCCTAAACACAAGCATAAATGGCTCTTGGCCAAGCCGTGACCTGAGCGTGGTAGGAAGGGAAGGACGGCTTAGGTGCCATCCCACTGGTCCCAGAATGAAGAATCTCTTCCGACCAAAAAGAACAAGAGAGAGAAGGGGAGAGGGGAGAGTCGGGGTGGCGGCAGAAGGAGGACGGCAAGGGGAACTGGGCAAACAGCCAGGCCCTGCTCTGGCACCCAGCACTGCCTGGGATGTGCCTCCCAAACACCCAAGCTCTTCATGCCAACCCCACTGGAGAGGAGGCCAGGGCTGACAGCCTCCTGGTCCATCCCTCCGCCACTCCCTCCACAAGGCTCGCTCCCAAATCCCACCAGAGCGAGAGGCAAAGGGAAACTCTGCACACGGAGAGGCTCAGCCAGAGCCACTCAATGCCAATTAAATATGAAACTGCTGAAATTTCCGAGTGTCCTGCCTGCCCACGCCAACACCTGTCTTGGATGTGTGGGGTATGTCTTGTTAACTGAGCCCAGATGGTTCGGCTCTTGGAAGGGGTGGCTGCCTTGCTGGCCTGTGCTCCCCCAGGCCTGGAGCCCTCCCCACTTGCCCACGGTCAGTAGGACCCCCGCTCATCTGGCCCCCGAACAGCTAGAGATGGTACCTTCTTTGCGTTGGACGATATCGTGTTGGCCATCAAACTTTCCAGATAGCTGCCGAGGCTGATTCCCTTCACGGTGATGACGGCTTCTTGGGTGAGCACGGTCCTGCAGGAGAGCGAGAAGTGAAGGAGCTGAGCAGCTGGGGGGTGGGGGGCACCCCCGCCCCGCCCCAGCCTTGGAGTTCAATGTCTGCTTACCTTCCTGGGTCCTCCGGGTGGGGTGTGTACACCAGCCTCTCGCTCACCGACACCCAGTTTGTGAGTGTGATCTTAAAACAGGAAACAATGGCTGTAGGTTCTATTTCTCTTGGATTTCTTCCCAGACCATCTGCCCCCCCACCTCCCATCCCCGAATCTGCACTTACTGGAGCCAGAATAGACGAAACGCCAAGGCCCACCAAGGCCCAGGAGGCACGGCCAAAGTACGGCTCAGGGACACCACGTCCTGGCCACTCCTGGCGACGGTCACCGCCCTCCCTTCACACCCCACCCAAACCTGAGCCGGGCTCATTAGCTGTCATCATTGTATGTGCAATATTTTTATGCCAGGCTCTGTATTTAATAAACATTTTCTTTCATTAATCCTCAGGACAATACTGTGAGGTTTGTTCTTTCTTAGAAAAGGAAAGTGAGGCTCAGAACAGGTTGATCACTGACACCCGCAGCCGTACAGCGATTCCGTGATAACCAGGATGCAGGCATGCGGCTGTCCCGCCCAAAGCCCTTCCTTTCCACTAGACCTCCTACAACAGCAAGAACCGTCCCTCTTTACTGACAACTAAGCTTTCTTGAAGGAGGAAGAGGAATTTTCCAAGTGAAGGAGAAGAGAGAACAATATATAAACTGTCAGTAATGGCTGATGTGGACACACCCACCCGGCTCCCTGTGACTTTGCAGAAGGGCTGCCTGGGCCAAGGAAAGGGGGTCCCTGACAGAGGTCCAGGCGGTAAACCAACGAGCCTCCGCACACAGTGACACGACCCACAGGGTAAGGGGCCTGACGTAAACCATGCTCCCGGGCCACCCATTTTCCCCAACACGCTCTTTGAATGTGCATTAGGCCAATATCAATGGTTCTTCATTGTGAGATGTGAGAGAGGAGGCCAGGAAGAAAGTGGCTGTTTCAGTGGCTGCGAAGAGCCGAGTGTGCTGTTGGCGGGCAGGATGGCGGCTGGGGGGGCGGGGAGGCACTGGGGAGGCACACGGGGGTCCCAGGGCTGCCAGTCTGTCCCCTGGCCTGCCCACTGGTTACAAAGGTGTGTTCACATCATTATGTGCGTTCTTCTATACATTTTTATACTGGAATAAAAGACAAGTAAGATACTGCTAAATAAACTCAGCCTTTCTATTAAAAATAAAAGATCACTTAGACCAAAGGTGGGCTGGAAATAAAATTAAATGAAGACATTACGCACCATCGTGGCCATTGCTTACATTGGTGGAACAGAGCTCCATTTTCTTTCCCACTGGATCCACAATAGAATGTTCTCTGATGTATGTCAAAGTCCTACTGGTTCCCAAAATCTGAAAAACAAAGCAAAACCAGCATAGTGACATGTTAGAAACTCCACCTTATATCCTGGAACACCGACCGCCATTTCCTATCCGCTACCCGTCTCTTCAACCAGGGACGCAGGTGCGGCTGCAGCAGCACCTCCAGCTCCTCCAGGTGCTCTGTCCAGCAGGTGGGACGGACACATGAAACAGGGACATAGGGACCGGTGCTTAGACAGAGGAGAAAGCAGGGCAGGAACTGGGGCGCTGAGGCCAAGGTTGAGGTCAAGGTCCGGCTGGTGAGTCAGCTGTGGACCGACCCTGACCCCCACCCCCTGGGCCCCCGCTGTGCGGAGCCAACTCTGGGGTTCAGGCCACACCAGGCAGGACGATGAGGCTGGGGTGGGGGGACTGGGTGTGGGGAAGGGTGGGGGACCGGGGGTCATGGGATTTTGGGGGTCCTGTGGGCAGTGTCCCCACTGCAGGTGGGTCAGGGGATGTGTTGAACGCTCAGGTGGACGATTAACTCAATTCACAGAGAAACAAACCATCTCTGGGGCTTCCCAGAAATCCCAAATGGGAAGGTTGTCATTCCCTGCATATGGTGCCAGCTGGGCCGGCGGGTGTAGACAGCTGTGTGAGTGTAGCTGGGGGTCATGCGGGTGCAGCCGGGCTCCACTGGGGGCTCACCGCTCTCACGAGGCCGGGCAGCCCCCACTCGGTGCTGAGGAGGCGGTGGCTGTGAAGCCGGCCCCGGCTGTCCACACTGCGCTCCAGCACGTCGACGCCCACGACACTGGGGTTCATGGGATTCGGGTACTTCCTCATGGCAGCCTTGATGACTGTGTCCCATGGGTGGCTGGAGGAAAATGCAACCACCAGCATGAGCGGGCAGTGGGTCCAAAGTCAGGTCAACCCTGTTCTTCAAGCTTTGTTCCAACAAATATGCCTGAGGAGTTGGGCTCTGGACCCAGATCCTGGATCCCTGATCCCCCGGGCAACCAGGGGGTGGGCAGGGGGCGCAGACCAGGCTCAGGCTTGGCTGTACCAGCTTGGCTGAGGGCCCCCTACTTCCCCAGCCCTGCAGAGCCTAAAGAGGCAGAACCTTTTGGTCTGGGGCTTCTGGGCAAGAGACAATGTCCCTATCCCCTGCCTGTCACCACCTTCCGTGCTGCTCTGTGGGCTGCAAGGCCAGGGGGCCAGGGCTCATTTCTGCCTCCACCTGGTCGCAGTAACTGTGGGGGCCCTTTTGCTGACCGCCCGCCTCACCCCTGCAGCCCACCACAGGCCAGAGCAGCACACCTGCCCAACACGGATCGCCCACAGCTGCTGCCCAGCTATGAGGTCCTGAAGCAACTACTTTGTTCCAACTTCTAAACAGTATGTGACTTGAAATGGCTACATATGTTTTCTGATTATTAAAAAATGTATTCGAAATTTTGAAAAATAACACAGGATGAGGAAAATAAAAATCCACAATTTCACTATCTGGAGACAAGTCTGTGCAGGCATCCTATAGACCCCACCCCTCCCCTCTGGCCCTGAGCCCTGGAGTGAGGGGTGGACACCAGTGTCCCCGTTTATTTCCTGACGTCAGAGACCACACAGCTGCCCCTGCTCCCCGGAGCTCTGGGCCTGTTGAGGGCAGCAGCCGTAAGGGCGTCCAAGGGCTCAGAGTCTGGGGTACTTAGGGTGGACCTTCCCCAGGCGCTGCTGTCCTGGTTTTTCCTTCAGGATGTGCGCCCAGGTGCATCCCCACAGAGGTGGGTGCGTCTCGACAACACCGTTGTTTCCCCATATGTACCCACACAGGTTTGAGCGGCATGTACAGACACAGCCCAGACCCAAGACCTGGAGACACGCATGCATGGACATGCACACACTCAGGAATTAAACTGGGATCATGCTCCTTACATGCACTGATCACCGCTTTTTATATGTAACAGACGAACATTTTCCTGCATCATGAGGCTATTATCAGAAATATGACTCTAAGTAACTGCACAACAGGCCACCCTGTGGACAGTGGTGTAACCAGACCCCTCTGGCGCATTATTATTATTTTTTTAATCTAGCTTTTCTTTTATTTATATTACTTTCATCATCATTTAAACTTGGAAACCTTACATTTCTTTTTTTGCTTTTTGTTTTGAATTTTATTTATTTTTTTATACAGCAGGTTCTTATTAGGTATCCATTTTATACATATTAGTGTATACATGTTAATCCCAATCTCCCAATTCATCACACCACCACCACCACCCGCCACTTTCCCCCCTTGGTGTCCATACATTTGTTCTCTACATCCGTGTCTCTGTTTCTGCCCTGCAAACTGGTTCATCTGTACCATTTTTCTAGGTTCCACATATATGCGTTAATATACGAGATTTGTTTTTCTCTTTCTGACTTACTTCACTCTGCATGACAGTCTGTAGATCCATCCACGTCTCTACAAATGAACCAATTTCGTTCCTTTTTATGGCTGAGTAATATTCCACTGTATATATGTACCACATCTTCTTTATCCATTCGTCTCTTGCTGGGCATTTAGGTTGCTTCCATGACCTGGCTATTGTAAATAGTGCTGCAATGAACATTGGGGTGCATCTGTCTTTTTGAAATATGGTTTTCTCTGGGTATATACCCAGTAGTGGGATTGCTGGGTCATATGGTAATTCTATTTTTAGTTTTTTAAGGAACCTCCATACTGTTCTACATAGTGGCTGTATCAATTTACATTCCCACCAACAGTGCAAGAGGGTTCCCTTTTCTCCACACCCTCTCCAGCATTTACTGTTTGTAGATTTTCTGATCATGGCCATTCTGACTGGTGTGAGGTGATACCTCATTGTAGCTTGATTTGCATTTCTCTAATAATTAGTGATGTTGAGCAGCTTTTCATGTGCTTCTTGGCCATCTGTATGTCTTTGGAGAAAGGTCTGTTTAGGTCTTCTGCCCATTTTCTGATTGGGTTGTTTGTTTTTTTAATATTGAGCTGCATGAGCTGTTTATATATTTTGGAGATTAATCCTTTGTCCGTTGATTCGTTTGCAAATATTTTCTCCCATTCTGAAGGTTGTCTTTTTGTCTTGTTTGTAGTTTCCTTTGCTTTGCAAAAGCTTTTAAGTTTCATTAGGTCCCACTTGTTTATTTTTGTTTTTATTTCCGTTACTCTAGGAGGTGGATCAAAAAAGATCTTGTTGTGATTTATGTCAAAGAGTGTTCTTCCTATGTTTTCCTCTAAGAGTTTTATAGTGTCTGGTCTTACATTTAGGTCTCTAATCCATTTTGAGTTTATTTTTGTGTATGGTGTTAGGGAGTGTTCTAATTTCATTCTTTTACATGTAGCTGTACAGTTTTCCCAGCACCACTTATTGAAGAGACTGTCTTTTCTCCATTGTATATCCTTGCCTCCTTTGTCATAGATTACTTGACCATAGGTGCATGGATATTATCTCTGGGCTTCCTATCCTGTTTCATTGATCTATATTTCTGGTTTTGTGCCAGTACCATATTGTACTGATTACTGTAGCTTTGTAGTATAGTCTGAAGTCAGGGAGTCTGATTCCTCCAGCTCTGTCTTTTTCCCTCAAGACTGCTATGGCGGGCTTCCCTGGTGGCGCAGTGGTTGAGAATCTGCCTGCCAATGCAGGGGACACGGGTTCGAGCCCTGGTCTGGGAAGATCCCACATGCCGCGGAGCAACTAGGCCCGTGAGCCACAATTACTGAGCCTGCGCGTTTGGAGCCTGTGCTCTGCAACAGGAGAGGCCACGATGGTGAGAGGCCCGCGCACCGCGATGAAGAGTGGCCCCCACTTGCCGCAATTAGAGAAAGCCCTCGCACAGAAACGAAGACCCAACACAGCCATAAATAAATAAATAAAATTAAAAATTAAAAAAAAAAAAAACACTACATACTAAGATCCAGCAATCACACTCCTTGCTATCTGCCCAAATGACTTCAACTCTTATAGTTCTTATGTTCACACACACACACACACACACACACACACACACACAAAAGACTGCTATGGCTATTCAGGGTCTTTTGTGTCTCCATACAAATTTTAAGTTTTTTTTGTTCTAGTTCTGTAAAAAACGCCATTGATAATTTGATAGGGATTGCACTGAATCTGTATATTGCTTTGGGTAGTATAGTCATTTTCACAATATTGATTCTTCCAACCCAAGAACATGGTATATCTCTCCATCTGTTTGTATCATCTTTAATTTTTCTCATCAATGTCTTATAGTTTTTTGCATACAGGTCTTTGTCTCCCTAGGTAGGTTTATTCCTAGGCATTTTATTCTTTGTGTTGCAATGGTAAATGGGAATGTTTCCTTAATTTCTCTTTCAGATTTTTCATCATTAGTGTATAGGAATGCAAGAGATTTCTGTGCATTAATTTTGTATCCAGCTACATTACCAAATTCATTGATTAGCTCTAGTACTTTTCTGGGGGCACCTTTGGGATTCTCTACGTATAGTATCATGTCATCTGCAAACAGTCAGTTTTACATCTTCTTTTCTGATTTGGATTCTTTTTTTTTCTTTTTCTTCTCTGATTGCTGTGGCTAAAACTTCCAAAACTATGTTGAATAACAGCGACGAAGGTGGACATCCTTGTCTTGTTCCTGATCTTAGTGGAAATGCTTTCAGTATTTCACCACTGAGAATGATGTTTGCTGTGGGTTTGTTGTATATGGCCTTTATTATGTTGAGGTAGGTTCCCACTATGCTTACTTTCTTGAAAGTTTTTATCATAAATGAGTGTTGAATTTTTTGAAAGCTTTTCTGCACTTATTGAGAGGATCATATGGTTTTTATTCTTCAATTTGTTAATATGGTGTAACACATTGATGATTTTCATATGTTGAAGAATCTTTGCATTTCTGGGATAAACCCCACTTCATCATGGTGTGTGATCCTTTTAATGTGCTTTTGGATTCTGTTTGCTAGTATTTTATTGAGGATTTTGCATCTATGTCCATCAGTGATATTGGCCTGTAGTTTTCTTTTTTTGTGATATCTTTGTCTGGTTTTGGTATCAGGGTGATGGTGGCCTCATAGAATGAGTGTGAGAGTGTTCCTTCCTCTGCAATTTTTTGGAACAGTTTGAGCAGGATGGGTGTTAGCTCTTCTCTAAATGTTTGACAGAATTCACCTGTGAAGCCATCTGGTCCTGGACTTTGTTTATTGGAAGATTTTAATCACAGTTTCAATTTCATTACTTGTGATTGGTCTGTTCATATTTTCTATTTCTTCCTGGTTCAGTCTTGGAAGGTTATACCTTTCTAAGAATTTGTCCATTTCTTCCAGGTTGTCCATTTTATTGGCATAGAGCTGCTGTAGCAGTCTCTTAGGATGCTTTGTATTTCTGCAGTGTCTGTTGTAACTTCTCCTTTTTCATTTCTAATTTTATTGATTTGAGTCCTCTCCCTCTTTTTCTTGATGAGTCTGGCTAATGGTCTATCAATTTTGTTTATCTTCTCAAAGAACCAGCTTTTAGTTTTATTGATCTTTGCTATTGTTTTCTTTGTTTCTATTTCATTTATTTCTGCTCTGATCTTTATGATTTCTTTCCTTCTACTAACTTTGCGTTTTGGTCTGTTCTTCTTTCTCTAGTTCCTTTAGGTGTAAGGTTAGATTTATTTGAGATTTTTCTTGTTTCTTGAGGTAGGCCTTGTATAGCTATAAACTTCCCTCTTAGAATCTGCTTTTGCTGCATCCCATAGGTTTTGGATCATCGTGTTTTCACTGTCATTTGTCTCTAGGTATTTTTGATTTCCTCTTTGATTTCTTCAATGATCTCTTGGTTATTTAGTAATGTATTGTTTAGCCTCCATGTGTTGTGTTTTTTACGTTTCTTTCCCTGTAATTCATTTCTAATCTCATAGCATTGTAGTCAGAAAAGATGCTTGATACGATTTCAATTTTTCTTAAATTTACCGAGGCTTGATTTGTGACCCAAGATGTGATCTATCCTGGATAATGTTCCATGTGCACTTGAGAAGAAAGTGTAATCTGCTGTTTTTTGGATGGAATGTCCTATAAATATCAATTAAATCTATCTGGTCAGGAGGGTGGGAGGGAGGGAGATGCAAGAGGGAAGAGAAATGGGAACCTATTGTATATGTATAACTGATTCACTTTGTTATAAAGCAGAAGCTAACACACTATTGTAAGGCAATTATACTTCAATAAAGATGTTTAAAGAAAAAAAAATCTATCTGGTCTAGTGTGTCATTTAAAGCTTGTGTTTCTTTATTTTCTGTTTGGATGATCTGTCCATTGGTGTAAGTGAGGTGTTAAAGTCCCCCACTATTATGGTGTTACTGTCAATTTCCTCTTTTATAGCTGTTAGCAGTTGCCTTATGTATTCAGGTGCTCCTATGTTGGGTGCATATACATTTATAATTGTTGTATTTTCTTCTTGGATTGATCCCTTAATCATTATGTAGTGTCCTTCCTTGTCTCTTGTAACATTATTTTAAAGTCTATTTTATCTGATATGAGTATTGCTACTCCAGCTTTCTTTTTATTTCCATTTGCCTGGAATATCTTTTCCATCCCCTCACTTTCAGTCTGTTTGTGTCCCTAGGTCTGAAGTGGGTCTCTTGTAGACAGCATATATATGGGTCTTGCTTTTGTATCCATTCAGCAAGCCTGTGTCTTTTGGTTAGAGCATTTAATCCATTCATGTTTAAGGTAATTATCGATATGTATGTTACTACTACCATTTTCTTAATTGTTATGGGTTTGTTTTTGTAGGTCTTTTTCTTCTCTTGTGTTTCCCACTTAGAGAAGTTCCTTTAGCATTTGTGGTAGAGCTGGTTTGGTGGTGCTGAATTCTCTTAGCTTTTGCTTGTCTGTAAAGCTTTTGATTTCTCCATCGAATCTGAATGAGACCCTTGCTGGGTAGAGTAATCTTGGTTGTAGTTTCTTCCCTTTCATCACTTTAAATATATCGTGCCACTCCCCTCTGGCTTGTAGAGTTTCTGCTGAGAAATCAGCTGTTAACCTTATGGGAGTTCCCTTGTATGTTATTTGTCGTTTTTCCCTTGTTGCTTTCAATAATTTTTCTTTGTCTTTAATTCTTGTCAATTTGATTACTATGTGTCTCGGCGTGTTCCTCTTGGGTTTATCCTGCCTGGGACTTTCTGCGCTTCCTGGACTTGGGTGGCTATTTCGTTTCCCATGTTAGGGAAGTTTTCGACTCTAATCTCTTCAAATATTTTCTTCAGTCCTTTCTCTCTCTCTTCTCCTTCTGGGACCCCTATAATGCGAACGTTGTTGCATTTAATGTTGTCCCAGAGGTCTCTTAGTCTGTCTTCATTTCTTTTCATTCTTTTTTCTTTATTCTGTCCTGTGGCAGTGAATTCCACCATTCTGTCTTCCAGGTCTCTTATCCGGTCTTCTGCCTCAGTTATTCTGCTATTGATTTCTTCTAGTGTATTTTTCATTTCAGTTATTGTATTGTTCATCTCTGTTTGTTCTTTAATTCTTCTAGATGTTTGTTCTTTAATTCTTCTTGGTCTTTGTTAACATTTCTTGCATCTCTCTCCATCTTTGCCTCCATTCTTTTTCTGAGGTCCTGAATCATCTTCACTATCATTATTCTGAATTCTTTTTCTGGAAGGTTGCCTATCTCCACTTCATTTAGTTGTTTTTCTGGGGTTTTATTTTGTTCCTTCATCTGGTACATAGCCCTCTGCCTTTTCATCTTGTCTATCTTTCTGTGAATGTGGTTTTTGTTCCACAGGCTGCAGGACTGTAGTTCTTGCTTCTGCTGTCTTCCCTCTGGTGGATAAGGCT
Source organism: Balaenoptera musculus (assembly GCF_009873245.2). NCBI lineage: Eukaryota > Metazoa > Chordata > Mammalia > Artiodactyla > Balaenopteridae > Balaenoptera > Balaenoptera musculus. The sequence goes on from NC_045798.1 coordinate 29,216,362, forward strand.
ATCTAAGAGGTCTGTGCCAGTTTCCTGATGGGAGGGACTGGTGGTGGGTAGAGCTGGGTGTTGCTCTGGTGGGCAGAGCTCAGTTTAACTTTAACCCACTTGTCTGCTGATGGGTGGGGCTGGGTTCCCTCCCTGTTGGTTGTTTGGCCTGAGGCGACCCAACTCGGGAGCCTACCCTGCTCTTTGGTGGGGCTAATGGTAGACTCCAGGAGGGCTCACACCAAGGAGTACTTCCCAGAACTTCTGCTGCCAGTGTCCTTGTCCCTGCAGTGAGACACAGCTACCCCCACCTCTGCAGGAGACCCTCCAACACTAGCAGGTAGGTCTGGTTCAGACTCCTATGGGGTCACTGCTCCTTCCCCTGGGTCCCGATGCACACACTACTTTGTGTGTGCCCTCCAAGAGTGGAGTCTCTGTTTCCCCCAGTCCTGTCGAAGTCCTGCAATCAAATCCCACTAGCCTTCAAAGTCTGATTCTCTAGGAATTCCTCCTCCCGTTGCCGGATCCCCATGTTGGGAAACCTGACATGGGGCTCAGAACCTTCACTCCAGTGGGTGGAATTCTGTGGTATAAGTCTTCTCCAGTTTGTGAGTCACCCACCCAGCAGTTATGGGATTTGGTGTTATTGTGATTGAGCCCCTCCTACTGTCTCATTGTGGCTTCTCCTTTGTCTTTGGATATGGGGTATCTTTTTTGGTGAGTTCCAGTGTCTTCCTGTCTATGACTGTTCAGCAGTTAGTTGTGATTCCGGTGCTGTCACAAGAGGGAGTGAGCACACATCCTTCTACTCCACCATCTTGAACCAGTCTCCTCTGGCGGATTATTTTGATCATGTCCAACCTTCACTGTACAATGAAGGCAGCAGGGCAAACTGGTTCACACCAGCCTTTCAACATACGTCTTTTTCCTTAGGGTAAATTTCTAGAATGAAATTACTAAATTAAACATCAAAGATTATGAACATATTGAAGGTTTCTGTTTCATCTTTGATGTCCTTTTTAAATATAACTTACTGACCATGAATTTACTTTATCCTCATAAAACACTCATCCCAGGTCAAAAAGCTAGCAATGAGACACAGACTAGAGCCGGGCCTCCCAGCCCTTACTCCACGATCTTTCTGTCACACCCATGGCCTCTGCACTGTCAGGCCTGGAAGCCCCGCTCTTTAACAAAGAAATGCTTTTTCAAGCTGGGAATCGTGTCACGGCGCTAACAGTCCACCAGCTCCAACATAAAGAATAAAGGAGCAGAGATGAGGCTGGTCCTGACCACTCTGCAGAGGACAGGGAGCCCTTTCTTCTCAGGAAAAGAACTGTCGGGGCCACAGCGACAATTCTGGGGAAGGAGGGAGAATCCCACCTACTCATGAGAGCAGAGGGTGGGGGATGGAGGCTGCCCAGTGAAATAAGCTGTGAGCTTTGTAAGTCAAGTTCCCCAGAGTAGTTCCCATAAACAATCATTACTTGAGGTCCGAATAGGGTTTGCCTTCTAAAATTACTTGAAATTATCTAAAAGTTGAAATATTGTATAAGCAATATCACACAATGCTTCTTTTATATAGAAACTTTGGCATCTTTCTAATGATGATTTCAACTAAATACAATATGCTTAAAACACGTAAAAAATAATTTCCAGACATCAACAGAATGATGCAGGAAAAAGATAAACATAATAATATTTTTTAGGGACTTTCCTGGTGGCGCAGTGATTAGGAATCCGCCTGCCAATGCAGGGAACACGGGTTCGATCCCTGGTCTGGGAAGATCCTGCATACCGTGGAGCAACTAAGCCTGTGTGCCACAACTATTGAGCCTGTGTGCCACAGCTACTGAAGCCCACGCGCCTAGAGGCCGTGCTCCGCAACAAGAAAAGCCACCACAATGAGAAGCCCGCGCACAGCAATGAAGAGTAGCCTCCACTCGCCACAACTAGAGAAAGCCCACGTGCAGCAATGAAGACCCAACGCAGCCAAAACTAAATAAATAAATAAATTTACTTATTTTTAAAAATAATATTTTTTAAATTACAAGGTTTAAGTACACAAGTCAGTATCACACACTTCTTGGTTAAAGAAAATAGCCCAATACTCATTTGACTGGCAAAAGCTGAGAAGTCTGGCAATGTCAAGTGTCGGGAGGACGTGGGAGCAGGAAGCCAGGCCTGCAGGTGGACATGTGAACGGGCCCCACTCCTGGGAGAGGCAGAGAAGGAGAGACTTGCTGAAGTTCATCCTCGGGATAAAGGTCCCCAGCCTGGCCGAGGCTCACGGTGAGCATGGTGGCCTGTGAGCCGCACCAGGGAGGCCTCCGTGCCCGTCCTGCAGGAACGGGCCAGCAGCAGCACTGGGGGCTGGGGGCACACGGCTGGGCTGGCAGCCAGGGAGGGGGCAATTGCTGGTCCCACTTGGGGGCATTGGAGAGGAAGAACAAGGCAACTCTACGCTCAGCGAGGGTGTCGGAAATAGGAAGTGGGGTGAGGACACAGGGTGCCTGGGACCTGCCTACAACAACCCAGGGGAAGGAGCAGGGGATGGGGGCACGTGAGACCAGACATCTGTGAGAGGCACTGTTAGCCTGCAGGAGGGCACTGCACTCATTATTCCAGTCTCCACTCTTGCATAACGTGCATAATAAGGAGTCCAAAAAAAAAAAATTGAAGGAGAGACTTCACCGGTGGCACAGTGGTTAGGATCCTGCTCTCCCAATGCAGGGGGCCCAGGTTCGATCCCTGGTCAGGGAACTGGATCCCACATGCTGCAGCTGGGAGTTCACATGCCACAACTAAGCGGCTTGCGGGCCACAGGTGAGGAGCCCATGAGCCGCAACTAAGAAAGCCTGCGTGGGGACTTCCCTGGTGGTGCAGTGGTTAAGAATCTGCCTGCCAATGCAGGAGACACAGGTTCGAGCCCTGGTCCAGGAAGATCCCACATACTGTGGAGCAGCTAAGCCTGTGCACCACAACTACTGAGCCTGCGCTCTAGAGCCTGCGAGCCACAACTACTGAGCCTGTGTGCCACAACTACTGAAGCCCCCGCACCTAGAGCCTGTGCTCTGCAACAAGAGAAGCCACCGCAATGAGAAGCCCACACACCGCAACAAAGAGTAGCCCCCACTCGCCGCAACTAGAGAAAGCCCGCCTGCAGCAATGAAGACCCAACACAGCCAAAATAAATAAATAAATAATAAATAAATAAATAAATCTATTTAAAAAAAAAAGAAAGCCCGCCTGCCGCAACTAAGACCCAGCGCAATGAAATAAAAAAATAAAATAAAATGAAATGGAATGGAAATGAAATGAAATAAAGTAAATATATATTTTTTAAAAAAAGATAAAGGAAAAGTGCTCAGACCCCAAGAGACCCCGGGCCAGCCCAGTGGTTATTGGAGCAAGGCCCGCAAAGCTGGGCTCTCTGGCCCCCCCGGGAGCCTGGGCACTGCTGGGAGGGCCTGCCCTTCTGGCTGCATGACATCAGCTGAAGCTGCAGGAGCCTGAGTCAGGCCACAGACTGCCAGCCTCTCCCCAGGAGTGACAGCCGGGCCAAGGCTGCATGGTGGTCACTGCTGAGCTGTGCACTCAGGGCCCATCCCTGATGAGAGAGTAAAAGGACTCATTTTACTACACCTGGATCCCTGGTTCTGAGCGAGGGCACAGAAAGGACGCGGGAGGCCTCGCTGGTCGGGAAGCACTGGCAGCCACAGGGGTGGCAGCCCAGCTACTGTGCTTCCCCAGCCACCACTTCTCCTTGAAACAACTGACCACAAACTGTGGTCACTCAGACGTGGGTGTCGGACAGGCATTTTCTCAAAGATTAATGAAGTGAGCCTGTCACTTGGAGGAAAACACCTGATGGCATTTGCTGCCAAAGATAAAACTTGAGCTTCTAAGTGAAAACTGGAATTTTAGAAAACTTGCATCACTACCATGGGCCTGCTGCTTGCCCCACACTGTACCCGGTGACCCACACAGCCAAGTGACCAGTGCAAGACATCACAGATCACATGGGAGAAGGACTCATTCAAAGTACGAGACGGGCCAGTTACTCTGGCCTTCGTGGTGTCAGATTTTACACTGCAATTAATTTGAGAAACTACTGCTTGTTTCGTTGCAGTAGCAAAGAACAACCACGACTACTTTTAAAGACTTTTGAAATATCTTTGCCAACTAGGTTTTACTCACATACAGTGTGAGGCTGGATTTTAATCATTTACTTCAACCAAAACAACAGACTGCAAACACTGAATGCAGAAGCCGACAGGACCATCAAGTTAGCGTCCATGCAGGGACCTCCCTGGTAGTCCAGTGGTAAAGAATCCGCCTTCCAATGCAGGGGACACGGGTTGGATCCCTGGTCGGAGAACTAAGATCCCACGTGCCACGGGGCAACTAAGCCTGCGCACCACAACTACTGAGCCTGTGTGCCTCAACTAGAGAGCCCACGTGCCGCACCTACAGAGCCCACACGCTCTGGAGCCCATGTGCCACTAGAGAGAAGCTTGGGTGCTGCAATGAAAGATCCCACATGCTGCAACGAAGATTCCGCGTGCCGCAACTAAGACCCGACGCAGCCAAAAAATTAATTAATTAATTATTTTTTAATAAAATTAAAAATTAAAAAAAATAAAATCTGTTGACAATAAAAAAAGTGTCTATGCAGCCCGACATTATAGAAATTGGGAAAAAATAAACAAAACAGTGCCACTCTTACTACTTTGAGGGGTTTTGGAAACTACAGGTATTTTAAATTTAAGAAATGTTATTTATGTTAATGTAATGGGTTTATTACTGTTAATTTTAATAAATTAATAAATATCTTAAAATTTATCCGTTTTAATTTCTAATATGGTAAATATTAGTAGATTTAACCCACATAAACAAACACTGTTTGGGTCCCCAATATTTTCTAAGAGTGTAAAGAGGTCCTACTGCTGACGAGTTTGAGGATTTCTGGCCTAAGTAGGCCCTTGATTAAGTGACCCAGAAATATACACAGGAGTGGTCACCACAACATGATTTGTAATAAGGGGGAAACAATGTCCCTTCAATAAGAGAAAGAAAAAATGGTGACATATTCTTTATGGAATAAATGGAATATTAGAATATTATACAGCTGAGATACAAATGTGTGTGTGTACATGCATACACCCAGATCTCAAACAGATACACACACACACACACACAGATCTCAGGAACACACTGTTGAGAAGAAAGGGAAACTGAAAAGATCTGTACAAGATGGTGCCAGTGATTTCTATTTTAAAAAAACAAACAATACTACATTTTGTTTATGGAACATATACCTTCAGGAGGCTACCCACCAGGTTCACAATCATGACCGCCTGTGAGAGAGAGGAGGGAACAGCACTAGGAGGGGACAGTGGGCACTTCACCTCCTACCTGTAACATTCCATTTCTCTTATTTAAAAAGGGAGGGGTTCCCTCCTCCTGACCAGAGAGCAAGCCTGCTTTAGGGCAGCCTCTCCTCCTTACTTCCCTGAGAGGGACACTGCCTACTAGAGACCTCTCCTGGGAGCTGCTGGAATCCAAGCAGTGTACGGCCTTGACTCTGCTGGGAATCTACTCATACTGGCTGTTATTAAACATTTTGTTATAGTCCACCTGAAACCTCAGTCAATGCTGTAAGGATGGGATTTATAAACCTGCATTTACAAACCTGTTAATTTTTAAGTGCCCCTTTCTATATGTTTCTATTTCGGTCCTATATTTTCCACTACTATTTAATCTACTTGAAACCAAAGGGCTCTCCATTTCTGTGGGAGTTTATACTGCTCTCAGCTCTGTCTGATCTCCAGTGCCCAGGGTTTCTTCGGTGTGTGAACAATGGAGGAAAACTTGACTCAAAAGCTTTCGTGCCCCGGCAAAGGAAACAACACGAAACAAAAAGACAACCTACGGAATGGGAGAAAATTTTGCAAACGATGCAACTGATTAATTTCCAAAATATACAAACAGCTCATACAGCTCAATAACAACAACAACAAAAAAAACCCAATCAAAAAATGGGCAGAAGACCTAAAGAGACATTTCTCCAAAGAAGACATACAGATGGCCAATAGGCACATGAAAAGATGCTCAACATTGTTAATCATTAGAGAAATGTAAATCAAGACTACAATGAGGTACCACCTCACACCAGTCAGAGCGGCCAACATTAAAAAGTCTACAAATAACAAATGCTGGAGAGGGTGTGGAGAAAAGGGAACCCTCTTACACTGTTTGTGCAAATGTAAATTGGTGCAGCCACTATGGAAAACAGTAGGGATGTTCCTCAAAAAACTAAAAATAGAGTTACCATATGATCCTGCAATCCCATTCCTGGGCATATATCAGAGAAAACTATAATTCTAAAAGATACATGCACCCCAATGTTCACTGCAGCACTATTTACAATAGCCAAGATATGGAAGCAACCTAAATGTCCATCTAAAGATGAACGGATAAAGAAGATGTGGTATACGTACACGACGGAATACTATTCAGCTATACAAAAGAATGAAGTAATGTCATTTGCAGCAACATGGATGGACCTGGAGATTATCATACAAAGTGAAGTAAAAGTCAAGCAAAGACAAATATCATATGATATTGCTTATATGTGGAATCTAATAAAAAAGTGATACAAATGAACTTATTTACAAAACAGAAATAGACTCACAGACATAGAAAACAAACTTATGATTACCAAACGGGGAAGGTAGGGAATTAAATTAGGAGTTGGAAATTAAAATATACACACTGCTATATATAAAATACATAACCAACAAGGACCTGTGTATAGCACAGGGAACTATACTCAGTATCTTGTAATAACCTATAATGGAAAAGAATCTAAAAAAGAGTATATATATATATATATATATATATATCTGAATCACTTTGCAGTACACCTAAAACAAATACAACATTGTTGGACTTCCCTGGTGGTCCAGTGGTTGAGACTCCATGCTTCTACTGCAGGGGCGCACTTTGCGCCCTGGTCAGGGAACTAAGATCCCACATGTCTGTGGTGCGGCAGGGGGTGGGGGGGGACTAATACAACATTGTAAATCAACTGTATTTCAATAAAAAAGATTTTTTAGAGTCTTTGTGCCTGATTATTTTTGGCCTTTCAAGAGTAAATTTATTAATTTCCAATCAAATATTCAACAAACATATAAAAAGAAAACAAGTACAGAAAGAAAAAGGTGTGTAATCCTCAGAGGAAAAAAATCAGGGATTTCAAGGGACTAAGCAAGGGGAAAACTCCACGGTAAGCTCAGCTAGAAAGCCAGGCTTCCAAATCTGTACCATCCTGCAGATGTGATGCTGCCACACAGCATCATGTCACCCGCCCTGGCAGCCGCGTGACCTCCCCACAGCTGTCTTCCACATTTGTCAATTCTCATCATGGCGCTTAGCGTTTAAGTTCAAAAATCAATGGGAGGAGATCTGTGCCCAGTCCACAGGAGCTCAGGGGTTGACAGGAATTCCTCTGGTGGACAGTCGCCCTCATTTCAAAGGACATCTGCTCCCCAGGATATTCCTTGGTCCCTCTCTGAGCACCTACTACGTGCCAGGGACACAAAATGAATGAAGTGAGGGTTGAAGCAAGGATGCACACTACCACACGGATGAACCTCAACAATCATGCTAAGTGAAAGCAGCCAGACACAGAAGACGGTTTGGTGTATGATTGCATTTATGTGAAGTGTCCAGAAAAGGCAAATCCATAGAAACAGGAAGCAGATACTGATCTGGCTGGGGAGAGGAGTGGAGAGTGACTGCAGATGGGCATGAGGGGTCTTTGCAGGATGAGGAAATGTTCTAAAACTGGACTACGGAGATGTTGTACAACTATGTAAATTTACTAAAAGTCGTTGAATTGTATGATTTAAATGGGTGAATATTATCAATAGTGACTTTTCACAGCTGACAATTCACTTCTGCTTGTCGACCAACATTTCCTGAATGTGTAGGGCAGTCCTGGCCTGAGCTGCACAGCCTGGGCATCCACCATCTGCAGGAACTTAACCTGTCCCCTCTGCATCCAGATAGTGCCCGCCATGCCCCATCTTTGGGAGAACTGAGAAAATCGCTGGAGTCAGTCTGGGAATGGAACCCCAGATGAGATTTTTCTATAAGCTGCAGGCTGTACAAAAATCAACACTAAAATTGGATCCCATCAAGTCTAAAGATTTCATTAAAATAATTTTGGAGGTTTTTAACCCACTGATAAATTTTCATTATAATTTTACATGAAAAGGCCAAAGGATGACAATTCTATTTCATGCAGTATTTTTTAAATTAAAAAACGAAATGCTGTTCTAAGTGGGATCAAGGAATTTAAATATCTTAGTTCCTTTAAAAAATATGAAAGAATGAGCTCAGAGTGTCACAGATAAAGTGACAAGAGAAAATACCGCCTAGGTCACGAGGGCACTTGTAATCAGCTGGAGGCTTTCCGTGCCCACAGTGCATTCAGGGCCAAAGCCCCCACGTGCCCACGCCGGCTCCCTCTGGAGGCCGTGATCAGCCACTCGGCGGGTCCCGCCCCCGCCCCTTGTGACAGCCCCGCGCGACGTGAGGCCAGGCCAGCGGGGGCGAAGACGCGGTCCCCCCACCCCGGGCCCTTTCAGGTCACTGCCCGCAGCGCGGCCCAACGAGGGACAGAGCCCGCCCTCCCGGAGGCCGCGGCCCAGGCCCAGGCCAGTCTGGACCCACTGCGGCCGCAGCCGGCTCACCCGAACACATGCTCCGAACTCCAGACCCTCATCGCCGCCCACACAGAGCGCGTCCCGGGGTGCTACAGGCCCGGGGAAGCTCCAGGGCCGGGATGCTCCGCTCCGCGGGGGGCGGGGCGTGTGGACGCGGTGTGCCAGGCATTCAGGGAGTGGGCGGGTCGGGACTGGGCGGGGCGCCCGCCCATCACGAGAGCGGCAGCACCACGGCTGCGCGGAAGGACTGGCAGTAGCCATGCCTGAGGCAGACACCGACTACGCAGCGGGGCGGGGGCGGGGCGGGGGGCGGGGCGAGGCCCCCCGGAGCCACTGCGGGGGATGGGGGCGGGGCTCATTCCTACTGGTCAGGTGGTCCAAATTTTCCCAAAGCTCCTTCCAGCCATGCTGGTTCCCACCGTTGGGAAGAATAAGGAACAGTGTGTGTGTTCCACCAGCCCAACAAGTCTCTCCGCGGAGTGGGGCGGGGAAGGAAGCAGCAGGTGTGGAAAGGCCTTAAACCAGAACGTGAGGCCCCTCGCAGGCAGTCCGCTGCGGGGTTCGAAGACCCCACGAAATCCAACCCTTTATGTAGCCAGGCAGGTGCGACCCTAGAGACCCGGATGTCAAGTGAGCGGACTGACAGCACCGCTTGTCAGAGCTCATCCTAAATTAACCCGGCAACTGGAGTGGCCACTTGGGTTCGCTACTTGTCTTTGTCCAAAGGAGAAATATATTTCTCATTCCCATAGAAGGTAGGGCTGCAGCCTGAAGCCAGGTGCTCCCTGTAAGTTAGGATAATGTTTCAAAAGGATGGCTCCCATGTCCCTGAGAAAAAACATTCCTGGGTTCTTCAACTGGCCAAAGGCCTACTTAGCCTTTAAAAATATTCACATAGGACTTCGCTGGTGGCGCAGCGGTTAAGAATCCACCTGCCAACTCAGGGGACATGGGTTCGAGCCCTGGTCCAGGAAGATCCCTCATGCCGCAGAGCAATTAAGCCCATGCGCCACAACTACTGATCCTGCACTCTAGAGCCTGCAAGCCACAACTACTGAGCCTATGCGCCACAACTACTGAAGCCCGCACGCTCTAGAGCCCACAAACCACAACTACTGACCTCCCGTGCCACAACTACTGAAACCCGCGCACCTAGAGCCCGTGCTCCGCAACAAGAGAAGCCACTGCAATGAGAAGCACAGGCACCGCAACGAAGAGTAGCCCCCGCTCGCCGCAACTAGAGAAAGCCCGCGCGCAGCAACGAGGACCCAACGCAGCCAAAAAAGTTTTTTTTAATTAAAAATAAATAAAAACATTTACCTAGATCTCAAAAAGACAACTTAGAAGTGTTTTAGAGTAGATGCTTTAAGAAAGGGTAAAGGAGAGACCCTTTCCCTTTTGCACTCAGGAAAAATCATTTTTACTCTAGATTTGTATTTACCCTGCACTACCACAAATACAGTTCAAATGCAGAGGAGCGAGATGCTAGTTTGAGAAGAGGGTGACCCTCTGCAGAAAGAGCTGGGGTGTAAGGGCAGCACCCAGCGCAACACCCACAGCGAGCGGTCATCCCGAGCCTACCTGTGCGATGAGTCAGTGAAGTGGGGAGAGAGCAGAAGCAGCCCAAAGACCTGGGCTAGGACCCTGGCCCCACCATCTCCACGCTCCACACACTCCACCTTTGCCACCTGCGCTCTAACCTCACGGCGATCTTCCCATGTCAGCGCTGCTGCCCATTTTATTAGCGAGCAGACTGGGGTTTGAGGAGGTGTAAAAGTGCGCCGAGTGATCACACTCTGAGGGCAGAGCTGAGATGAATCCCCCACAGCCATGCTGCAGTGACTGGCCATTGTAGCCAGCTATGGAACACACCCTGTGCTGGGCTCTGAGCTCAGTGCTGTAATTCTGGCTTTAAAAAGCATCATCATTGGACTTCCCTAGTGGCACAGTGGTTAAGAATCTGCCTGCCAACACAGGGGACACAGGTTCGAGCCCTGGTCCGGGAGGATCCCACATACTGTGGAGCAACTAAGCCCGTGTGCCACAACTACTGAGCCTGCGCTCTAGAGCCCGCGAGCCACAACTACTGAGCCTGCGTGCCACAACTACTGAAGCCCTCGTGCCTATGGCCTGCGCTGCGCAACAAGAGAAGCCACCGCAATAAGAAGCCCGTGCACTGCAATGAAGAATAGCCCCCCGCTCACCGCAACTAGAGAAAAGCCCGCGCGCAGCAACGAAGACCCAATGCAGCCATAAATAAATAAATAGATAAATAAATAAATAAATAAATTGCCATCTCTCAAACCACTGGAAAAAAAGTTTAAAAAAAAAAAAAAGCATCATCATTTACAATCAGCATTTTCCACAAACACGATTGAGCATGAGGCTGAAGAAATTGGGCCAATGGTGACAGAAGACATTGCAGTGAGAGTTTGTGGGGAAACCAAGACCCTAACCAGGAAACATCTCTGTAGAGACACTACTTAGTGGTGGAGCTGGGGCCTGAGGGCAGGAGCACAGTGAGGGTGGCCTCCAGGCTCACTGTGACCTGCACCCGCCTCGCCTTCAAAGCCATCTCACACACAGCTGTTGGGTCCCAGCGGCCAAGCCTGGCTCAGGTGTCAGCACCTCTGTGGTTCCATCACTACTTGTACGTACTTGCATCCGAGACTTACCACCACGTGTTATGACCATCAGGAACTAGGTTATCATTATCCTTGTTACTTCCAGAGTCAGAAACCCAATAGGCACACAATAAATCAATGCCTGTTGAACACAGATGAACGTCACACCCGGCTTCAAGTCTATACTGCTACCTCCATTTTTGGTCAAAGACCACCGTTTCACTCTGTTCCACCAAGTCTGGTCCAGGAGCAGCAGAGCTGCCCAGGAGCCTGTTAGAAGTGGAGACCCCTGGCCCCACCACACAGCATCTTGGGAGCTGTGCCCCACTTCACATCTAAACCTTTCAAAGCAGGAGTCCGCATCTGCTCTTCCTGCTCCTTTACTGCTATGTATTCCACCGCAGGCTGGAACGGGCTCCCGGAACCTCTCGTTAGTCATCAGTAACCATCGCACTTCCAGTCCAACGGGTGCTGTTCTGTCCCCCTCCCCCGGGCCTCTGTGCTGCATGAGAAGTACTGGGCTTTCTCTCCTGGGACCTCTGCTCCGTCTGCATCCTCTGCACTGGTCCTTCCCAGGACACACGCCTCTTCCCTCTCTGTTCTTCTCCCTCTACACCTGCTCCCTGAGTGATTCACTGAGTGTCCTGGTTTCCACTAAGTCCCCGGCCTGCCTCTCCATCTCATTCCTACCCATCTGTCCAGTTGCCCACGGGGCGTTCTCTAGGTCCTACTTCAAACGCAGCATGGCCACGAATCTCCCACTTAAACAGACTCCTCCGCTAGGATGCACTGCCCAGGTCCCTGGCATCACCCAGGCATCCCAAGCTAGACCTGGACCCCTACATCCAAACAAACATCGAGTCCTTTGGGATTTACCTCTTCTAGATTGTTTTAATCCCTTACTTCTTCCGCATTCTTTAAGAGCCAATACGATTTAATAGTTGTAGCTGAAGGCATGGGTTTGAAGAGGAACAAACCTGGGTTCCAGTCCTGGCTCCCATGCTGCAAATTGCTAACCTCTCCAAATGTCAGTATCACCATCCTTGACATGGGAACGCTACTAGTAAAAAAAAACAAAAAGTCCTTTGGGACTTGTGGGAATTAATGAGAACAGAGTACATGACCGTGGTTAGTATTGCTGTCACCATCCCTGCTGACTGCTGACATGGCTCCGTCCAGCATCACCCTCTCCGGGTTCCTGCACAGCTCCCTAGCTGGCCCCTCAGAGCGGTGTCCCATCACCCTGCCACACCCCCTCCAGAGCTCTGTTTGGCCGTGCCCTGGGGTGCTCCTCGGCCCCCTCGCCCTCCTGCGGCTGCTCCTGATACCTCCATCGTTACTCTCAGCACACTGTTTTATAATTACTGCACCAGTTTGTGTTTCTGTCTCTCCCACCAGATTATGCTTATTAAGGAAGCAGGTGTCTAGGCTCGACCTCTCTCTTAGCTTTTGAATTGTTACCTCTGGGGTGAGGCCCAGGAACAGGCATTGTTAATGAGCAGCTGAGGCAATCACAGCGCTCTGGAGTTTGGAAAGGCGTCCTGCACTAGACTGAGCTCTGGGATGGGACCAGGCCTGGCTCATTTCTGTGTGCCCACGCTCGGTCCCGGTATCTGGCAAACAGTGAGCTCCGGATAAGTGCCTGTTCAGTGAGTCAAGGATGACTCCAAGGGCATCATGAACCTGGGAGCAGGTTGACCAGGGTGGGTGGGGCTCCATCTGTTGTCACCACTGCAGAGACACCTGGTCGAGTTTAGGAAATCCTAGTGCCTTCGTGGGTCACCTGTGGGGTAAATTGAGAGGCTTTTCAACCGGTGGTCCTAGTCTTTTTTGTTAATCTATTCACATTTTATATATTGAGATTTGGTGTCAAAATTTCACTTTTACAAGAGTCTGCTGCTAAAAATCAATAAGTTTGAAAACTGCTGTACCAGAATAGCTTTTTAATTTAGAGAGAAAATCAATCTCCCAGCATTGTTCTCTTCAAATCTCCCAGGAGTTTTGAAGAACTTTTGGAGCCGTTCCTTTCCCACTGTCATGGATATTCTTCATTAGGCTGTGATGTTTAATTGATCCTGAAATACAATGATCATGAAGATCTGACTTACAGGGATTCCTCAACCCTCCATGCAGTTAGAACAAGAGGGCAGAAGGGCAGGATTCCAGCCGGCACCATCAACATCTAGATCTTCCAAGATCCTATGTAGGAATATTATTGGTATCCAGAGACAAGTTCTCTAACCAGAGTCAGAACTATCCTGAACCTCAACACAGCCAAGATATTCTCATGTTTTATTAAAACAGTATATGCCTGTGAGCTTTTACTTTCTATGGTATATGCTTCTATGTAATTAATTCCTCTTCCCAACCCTTAAATACAATTCCTGAAGTAAGTCTCTACAATAAGTAGTCTAACTTTTGCTCCTTATTTCTGCTTCTGGGCACTTTAATTCTATCCAATTCCCATTATGCCTCTGGCATTGCAAAGATGGCTTATGACCAAGGGGTCTGGTGTCCAAAACAATCATCAGTTTTCTCTCGAGAAGATACAACTAGGAAAAATCTAGGAACTTTATGATTTTTGTGCACTACTGTGACCAACAGTTTTAGAAAAATGTTTGATCACTACCAAGTAAAGTGGTGACTAGGAATATTCTAAATGTTCTGCTATTGTCATTCATGAAACTTGCATTGTTAGGGTTTGATGTTGTAATTCACTCTCTTACTTGTTTTCATGTAGGAGATATTAATATTGTGTCTTTAGATTCCTTTACTTGAGGCACATTACCAGGAACAGCAGCACAAGTCATGACCACAGGCGGAAAATATCACATCAGCTTCACCTTATAGAAAATAATTAGCATTGTTATAGATGAACAACAGTAACATCATTTAGGAGGAAGAAAAATCCAGACCAGCCTGTGATACTTAAAAGTTTTCTGAATGCACAATGCGCGGTTGTCTTTAATAGACTAATAGATTAATAGACCTCTCCTGCCACCTGGTGGACAAATTGTGCAGCACAGCTTCGTGTGCGCCGTCTCAGGGTCCTAGCCCCCAAACACATGTAACTTACTTATTTTTTGTAATAATGTTTACCAAGCAGTTTCTCTGCTGGGATATCATCCTCTGAATATATATTGGCACGTACGTGTGTGTGTGTGTGTGTGTATATATATATATATATATATATATATATATATATATATATATATATATGCATCAATAATAATGTTCATTGTAGCATCTGAGATACAAATAAATTGGAAGCAGTCTAACTGACCCTTGGTTAGAAACTGTTATACTTTTCCCATAGAATACCAGAAAGCTTATTAAAGAACTGGGTGGAAGTATATGCTATTAACATACAAAAGTATATGTTAATCAGAAAAGCAAAGTGTATAAACTACAATTTCATTCACATGAAAATATACTTTATATGCTTGTAAATACATGTAAACTGTATGGACACATACACAGCACACCAAAAAAAACTCTAAGAAAATTACCTTTAAGCAGTGAGAATGAGAGATTGACTTTCACTCCCTATTTTGTATCGTCAACTTTGCTGAATTTATTTATTAGTTCTAGTAACTTTTAATGGATTGTTTATGATTTTCTATAATTAGGATCATGTCATGTGTTCTTCCTTTCCAATATGGATGCCTAATATTTCTTTTTCTTGTCTAATTGATCTGGCTAGAACTTCCAGTACAATGTTAAATAGTAGTGGTGAGGGCTTCCCTGGGGGCGTAGTGGTTAAGAATCTGCCTGCCAATGCAGGAGACACGGGTTCAAGCCCTGGTCCGAGAAGATCTCACATGCCACGGAGCAACTAAGCCCGTGTGCCACAACTACTGAACCTGCGCTCTAGAGCCCACAAGCCACAACTACTGACCCCGCGTGCCACAACTACCAAAGCCCGTGCGCCTAGAGCCCATGCTCCGCAACAAGGAGCCCGTGCACCTCAATGAAGAGTAGCCCCTGCTCACTGCAACTAGAAAAAAGCCCGCACGAAGACCCAATGCAGCCATAAATAAATAAATAAATAAATTTATAAAGAAAAAAATAGTAGTGGTGAAAGTGGGCATCCTTGTCTTGTTCGTGATCTTAGAGGGAAAGATTTCAGTCTTTCACCATTGAGTAAGAAGTTAGCTGTGGGTTTTTCACAAGTATCCTTTATTATGTTGAGAAAGTTAACTTCCCTAGTATTCCAAGTGTTTTCTCTAATGAAATGGTGTTGGATTTTGTCAAATTCCTTTTCTGTATCAATTGAGATGATCATGTGATTTTTTGTTTTGTTTTGTTTTTATATGTGACTGTTCATAGCAGCTTTATTCATATTTTCCCAAAATTGGAAACAAAATGTTCATTAACAGGAGAATAGCGAAACAAATTGTGGTACATTCATACAGTGGAATACTACTCAGCAATAAAAAGAAATACATGGTTCAACCTCTCAAAACTTTATACTAATGAAAGCATTAAGTGATTCAATTTAGTTTCAGAGCTGGGGGGGAGGGAAACCCTAGTCTATGGTGAAAAAATATGGATAGTAGTTAAACTACCAACTAAAGTAGGGGTAGTGCTTTGTTGCTTAGGTAGGGGTATAAGGGAACCTTCCTTTGTCCTGATATGACTGTGGGCTAAAAGTATCCATTTTCAAAACTGTAGTTAAGATTTGTGTATTTCAATTTTATAAATCTTACCTAATAAGAGGTGTGTATAGTGGACAGATGAATGTACCAAAGCAGAATTGAGGACTATCGAAGCTAGGGTGTGAAGGTTCAAGGTACAATTTTTTTTAATATACTTCCAAGTAAGATGTTTAATTACAAATCTCGACGTATTTTTATGGGCTCCTAGCTCACATATCCAACAGCACATTGGACATCTCTTGACACTGCCAATGGTTTTCTTCCAATCTTAGTCACATAACAGATCTCTATGACCCTGCCTCAATTTCATCCTAGGTTTCTGGTTTGAACAACTCAGGAAAATGCTAGATTGCAAGAAGTAGTCTGAAGAGGGTTCAGTTTGGGCTAAGAATTGACACTTGTCATCTTGTAAAGGACTAATAAAGTAGCCCCTAAGGAGCAAACATAAGTGGGAAGAAACTAGAAAAGTAAAACAAACTGATGGTGAACAACAGTGGACATGCTTGCAGTGAACTCAGAAAGTCTCTGAAGGTAGGAATGGGTGGATAGGATCCAAAGGACCAATACTTCTTCCATTATGACAAAAAGGGTATATGAGAATGTCAAGTTTGAAGGTGGGTAGCCAGGAAATGGTGAGTTATCTGGCTAGGACAATAAAAGCCTTTTATCTTTCATAGTGTGATATCATATTTACCATATTTTTCAGATTATGTCCCTGAATCTGATTAACACCAAGTGTCTGCCAAACTCAGTTACCTGTTCATGTAAAAGAATCTGGTGCTGTAGGTATTGCACACATATGTAACAACCTGCTTTTCTACGATCAACCCTTTTTAACTCAGATGATGAGATACGTACCTGCATGGCACAATGATCAAAAGCTTATAACTCTGTTCTAGTTAACAGAAATAACCATGAGTTAGACTCTGCCCCCACCCCACCATCAAGAGCCGATTTCTTAATAAATGTTAGACTATTCCACCTTCAAACTTTTCACTTTTCTAGCTCCAAATTCTATCATTCTTATTCTTACTACTTACACCCTCTCTACTCTTTGATATCCTGGTATATAGCCCGGATGATTTCCTTTGAGCTTCAGGTATGAAGCCACTAACAAAAAAATGTTTAAATCTGTTCTCCCAGGAGCTTAGAGATCTTATCTTTATGACAACTCCCATAAATCTTAAAAAATGATCATTAAATATTGATTTACTCAATTAATTATAAAAACTTTAGATGTCTAGTATTTGGTCATGTATATTATTTTAAAAAATACATCAACAGAAAACTTTCTGAATGTCACTAGACAACGAATTAACCAAACCTTTACTGAAGCTTAAATTGTGGTACAGAAATACATTTCAACTGATTTAAGTCCAACACCATGAAGAGAGAAATTATGGCACCAAAATTTTCCCTCCTCTATCATATATATGAGGATTAATTTAGATTACTATTCAATCTATAGTTTTCATTTTTCTAGGCTTTGTTCCATACAAATTTGTGCAGTTTCTCAACATTAAATGGAAATCTTAAATCTATTGGGCTGGGGCGGTGGGGGGGATCAGACCTCAAGCCAATAAATGTTCATCAAATCTACTGGGACACTGTTCAAGAACAAAATCCACTTTGGGCATTGGTCCTCATAATAGCACCAAAACATTAGGTACTGTGCGCTAATTACAGAATCGGACTGATCCATTGACTGAAAGCTTCTTCAATGAAGCTCTGAAACAACAACATGTTTAAAAGTCAAAAGTGTTCCAACCACTTGATTTCAAACCAAGTAGAATTTATGTTTAGAAACACTAAAAAAAAGTGTTTCATTTATAAATACAGAAGGAACAAAAACATCACTGCATCAATCCAGAAAGAATCAAAAATTGTTTGAGAACAAGAAGAAATACAAAATTGAGTCAACTTTGCTCTTTTCTCAGCTGCTTAAATAAATGTCCATATTAGCAAATACAGCTAAAAGATGCCAACTCTTTTAAGCCTGTATTTCTAGTCATTTCCCATTGACCATTTTGGAATTTTGTATGTTATGTTTTATGGATAGCACTCTGATTCACTGTGTAGTATGTCTGAATAACCTGAACAGTTCTCATTCATCACTTGATGTTACTCCACGGTGAAAGAAATACCAGTAAGAGGAACCGTCAGAACACTATCACACGCATCACAAAGTCACAGAACTTTTTAAGTCACAAGATGGCAAAGACATCGATTCTGCCTTGAACCAAAGATTATGGCATATCATTAATAGAAATTAGTGGAAATGGCTATGAAAGTAAAGTTGAGGTGAATCATCTGAGCTGACTTGACTTGTTGAATCCAACACAACCTTTATCTTAAATCTCCTTGCTAACAAATTTAGTGATAATTTTTTTATACTACTACGTAGCAAGTTAATAAAGACATGGTACCCATGAGAAGCTAATCTCATTTAATGGCAGGCACAGAATGGCATACAGTTTCCATACAGTTCTGCCAATATTCCCTAGTATCAATCTACACCTTCTTTGCTAATCAACACCAGCTTATTCCAAAAGAGCTCATGGTAACGAAGAATGCCAAACTCCCTTGACCTTAAAAGAAAATTAAGCCCAGGGTCCATCCCCCCGTTCCCCCTCTGGAGTATAAGGTTAGTGTAAACCCACAGTGTAACAGCATATTGCTTTATGGAGGGGGTGAGGTTGGGAGGGAGACACCATGGTGAGGAATGAATCAATTAAAGTCACACAAGTATAGGAAGCAGAGAGATAGTAATACACAAAATGGATAACTGCAGTCATTTTCGTAAAGGACTCGACTCGTGGAAGAAGAACTTTGATTGGTGCTGCAAAAACATCTGTATGAAGTAGAAACTGGTTTCAATAACATTAGTAGAGAATATGTTCTAGAAAGTGGAGGTAACTGGATGCAAAATCCTGGTAGCAATTTAATAGAACAGTCCCAGATGGCTAGGCTGAGGCCAACACCTAATGAGGACGAAAGCCTTGTCTGTGAGGAATTTTGGATGATACCTGGAGAAATATTACACTGTGCATAAACCAAATTGAGTTGTTTCCACAAGTGTTGTAAAGTTTCATATAGTAAAAGGTTTTTTCTACATGCACTTCAATTTCACAGCAAGAGTGGCATAGGATACCTAAACACAGAAGAGAGCATTCATGCAAGATATCTAACTCCTTGATATAATAATGCATACAATTCAAAATGATTACACTATCATTACATCTAGGGCTTTCTGCAACTACAAGGTGGTGGTTATGGAAAGCATGGCCCTTGGTATCAATATCTAAAAAGCAGCTACCACCTTCTTCTATGTGTGTTCTCTTTTTCGTTTTTTCCTCATTTTTCTTAATCAACTCTGCTGTTGTTGCTGCTTCTTAGCAAAACTGGTAAAAACAAAATTGTAATCATTGAACATAGCGCTCTGGCAATCAAGACGTTTAAAACCTTCAATATTCTGGGGCGAAGAAAGCACTGTGCGACATTTAGAACTCTGATTTACAAACAGGGTGGTCACAAATTTTCCTGGCTTGAAGACTTCCACAACTTTCCTGATCAGGTCATCATAGGAGGTCTGACTTAAGTTTGTTTCAAAGCTAACATAAGAAAATTCTGGTTCTGGAGTGATGTGAATAGTCCAATAAGTTCCATCCTATTTCATTCCATTCACTGAATGCCCACAAGGATTGAACGGTGTGGCATCAATGACAGAACCTGGTATCAGGTCACGAATTCCACTCTCACGAGTGACATCCTTTGCAGTAACACCATCTTTCATGTAGAACTGGTCCATAATCGCTGGGTCAAGCTCACTCATCAGAATTTCCAGGGTTTGAGCTGGCTGATCGATTACCCGACTCTCTGGGAAATCCAAAATACACAAGTACCAACAATCAGAATTCATGCGTCCCATACAATATGCTGCTCCATTTGGGAAAATTGCATTAAGAAACTCTATTTCTTCCTGGAAATTCCGGTGTGGGTACCCTTGATGAGAAGGCTCCATGAAATTCTTACAAGAATAAAAGAAGCTTTGAATTGAGTCAAACCCACTGTAATCCCTAGCAAGTTTCAACAGGGGAACCAGTGCTTTCAGCAAGAGGGTGGTACCACATGTCTTCAAAATGAAACGTCTCTTGGAGACAAACATGCTACTCTCACTGAGTACATAAGCTTCCTGCTTATCAGTTTTTGTCACACTTATGATTGAACACTGCACATCCTTCAAAAGTATGTCCCACTCGGATCTTGGGATGGTGCAAAGATCCCCAGATCCTTGGTTTGCGTCGGGTTGCTGCCTGGAGAACCACACCTCCAGCAGCTTCTCGGTCCCTTCGAAAAAATGTGCAGCTTCCATCACCGTGAGACTAGCGAACAACCAACAACCACAGAAAATCAACTAAATTAAATCTCTTCTCCCACCGCTGCCGCCGCCGCTGTGGATTGTTCCAGCTGTGTTACTAAAGTTCAGGTTCCTTTTTTGCTATAATTTTACATTAACTTTTTTTAAAAAAAGGGTTAATAAAATTTTCCCGGCTTTTTTTTTTTTTCTTTTTTTTGTAAGAGAAAGTTGAACGTGAGTTTGTTGGAAATAGAGGCAGATACAGCTCAGTCTCTTGTAGTCCGCTGTTTCCCCGTTAGAGAGAGTAGAGAGAGCGCTAGCTAATGTCGCCGGCCATACTGTGGGACCGATCATGTGATTTTTAAAAAATCATTCTATTAATGTGATGTATTACATTGATTGATTTTCTTATGTTGAACCAACCTGACATTCTGAGGTAAATCCCACTTGGTCATGATGTATAATCCTTCAAATATGATGTTGGCTTTGGTTTGCTAGTATTTTGTTGAAGATTTTTGCATGTATATTCATAAGGGATACTGCATTATCTCCAAATACAGTCACATTGGAAGTTGGGGTTTCAAATATGAATGTTGGGGGCAATCTACAGATTTAATGCGATCCCTATCAAATCACCCATGACATTTTTCACAGAACTAGAACAAATAATCCTAAAATTTATATGGAACCATAAAAGACCCAGAATTGCTAAAGCAATCCTGAAGAAAAAGCACAAAGCAGGAGGCATAACCCTCCCAGACTTCAGAAAATACTACAAAGCTACAGTTATCGAAACATAGAGGTACTGGCACAAAAAGAGATACATGGATCAATGGAACAGAACAGAGAGCCCAGAAATAAACCCACACACCTACAATCAATAAATCTTCAAAAAAGGAGGCAAGAATATAAAAAGGGGAAAAAGACAGTCTCTTCAGCAAGTGGTGTTGGGAAAGTTGGACAGCTGCATATAAAGCAATGAAGTTAGAACACACCCTCACACCATGCACAAAAATAAACTCAAAATGGCTTAAAGACTTAAACATAAGATATGACACCATGAAACTCCTAGAAAAGATCATAGGCAAAACATTCTCTGACATAAATTGTACCAATATTTTCTTAGGTAAGTCTCCCAAGGCAATAGAAATAAAAACAAAAATAAACAAATGGGACCTAATCAACCTTACAAGCTTCCACACATCAAAGGAAACCATAAACAAAATGAAAAGACAACCTACAAAATGGGAGAAAATATTTGCAAATGATGCAACCGACAAGGGATTGATTTCGAAAACATACAAACAGCTCATACAATTCAACAACAATAAAAAAACAAACAACTCAATAGATAAAAGGGCAGAAGACCTAAATAGACATTTCTGCAAAGAAGACATACAGATGGCCAATAGGCACATGAAAAGATGCTCAATATCACTAATCATTAGAGAAATGCAAATCAAAACCATAATGAGGTACCACCTCACACCAGTCAGAATGGCCATCATTAAAAAGTCTACAAACAGGGCTTCCCTGGTGGCTCAGTGGTTAAGAATCCGCCTGCCAGTTCAGGGGACACAGGTTCGAGCCCTGGTCTGGGAAGATCCCACATGCCATGGAGCAACTAAGCCTGTGAGCCACAACTACTGAGCCTGCACTCTAGAGCCCGCGAGCCACAGCTAGTGAGCCTGCGCACCACAACTACTGAAGCCCGCATGCCTAGAGCCCGTGCTCCGCAACAAGAGAAGCCACCACAATGAGAAGCCTATGCACCGCAACAAAGAGTAGCCCCCGCTCACCACAACTAGAGAAAGCCTGCGCGCAGCAACAAAGACACAGCCAAAAAATAAAAATAAATTTATTTAAAAAAAGAAAAAAGGTCTACAAACAATAAATGCTGGAGAGGGTGGGGAGAAAAGGGGACTCTCTTACACTGCTGGTGGTAACGTAAATTGGTGCAGCCACTATGGAAAACAGTAGGGAGGTTCCTCAAAAAAACTAAAAATAGAGTTGCCATATGATCCAGCAATCCCACTCCTGGGCATATACTCATTCAAAACTATAATTCTAAAAGATACATGCAGGGACTTCTCTGGTGGTCCAGTGGTTAAGAATCAGCACTTTCATTGCAGGGGCACAGGTTCAATCCCTGGTTGGGGAACTAAGATCCTGCATGTCGCACGGCACAGCCAAAAAAAAAAATTAAATTAAAATTAAAGATACGTGCACCCCTATGTTCATAGCAGTGTTATTTACAATAGTCAAGACATGGAAACATAGAGAAATGCAAATCAAAACCACAGTGAGGTATCACCTCACGTCGGTCAGAATGGCCATCATCAAAAAATCTACAAACAAATGCTGGAGAGGGTGTGGAGAAAAGGGAACCCTCCTGCACTGTTGGTGGGAATGTAAACTGATACAGTCACTATGGAGAACAGTATGGAGGTTCCTTAAAAAACTAAAAATAGAACTACCATATGACCCAGCAATCCCACTACTGGGCATATACCCTGAAAAAACCATAATTCAAAAAGATACATGTACTGCAATGTTCATTGCAGCACTATATACAATAGCCAGGCCATGGAACCAACCTAAATGTCCATCGACAGATAAATGGATAAAGAAGATGTGACACATATATACAATGGAATATTACTCAGCCATAAAAAGCAATGAAATTGAGCTATTTGTAATGAGGTGGATAACCTAGAGTCTGTCATACAGAGTGAAGTAAGTCAGAAAGAGAAAAATACCGTATGCTAACACACACATATGGAATCTGAAAAAACGGTAATGATGAACCTAGTGGCAGGGCAGGAATAAAGATGCAGACGTAGAGAACAGACTTGAGGTCACAGGGCGGGAAGCGGAAGCTGGGACGAAGTGAGAGAGTAGCACTGACATATATACACTACCAAATGTAAAATGGATGGCTAGTGGGAAGCTGCTGCATAGCACAGGGAGATCAGCTCGGTGCTTTGTCACCACTTAGAGGGGTGGGATAGGGAGGGCGTGAGGGAGGCTCAAGAGGGAGGGGACATGGGGATAAATGTATACATATAACTGATTCACTTTGTTGTACAGCAGCAACTAACACAACATTGTAAAGCAGTTATACTCCAATAAAGATATTTTTTAAAATAAAATAAATAAATATTTTTAAAAATTTATTTTAAAAAGTAAAATAAATAAATAAATAAAAATAAAAACATAGTATCATATCACACACACACACAAAAACCTAAATGTCCATTGACAGATGAATGGATAAAGAAGATGCAATATATATATATATATAAAATATGATATCACTTATATGTAGAATCTAAAATATGATACAGGGACTTCCCTGGTGGTGCAGTGGTCAAGAATCCGCCTGCAGGGGACACAGGTTCGAGCCCTGGTCCCGGAAGATCCCACTTGCCGCAGAGCAACTAAGCCTGTGCACCACAACTACTAAGCCTGCGCTCTTTTCTTTGTCCAGCCTTAACCAGTGCTGCAACCGCTTACGCCCATTCTTGGAGGACCCTAGCTGATTCACTGAAGAACTCCAGGGACTAACTTTCTCCTTCGACCTCACTTAGAAGGACCTGAATGTTGCCATTTCCCACTGCTGCACCCCTGAGGAAAAGACCTACATTTGGGCAGAGGCTCAAGCATATGCTGATGGACTACACGCTGCCCCACCCAATCATTATCCTGTGGGCATGATGGCAGTGCCGCTGATTGATCCCAATTGGGAGTATCAGCCAGGCTAAACTGGTATCCCTAAAAAAGACCACATGATCCTTTGCCTCACTGAAGGGATGAAACTATACATAATTAAACCTGTCATTTATGATAAGGTTAAAGAGATCACTCAAGGTCAGGACAAAAATCCAGCCCTATTTCAGGCCAGGCTGGTAGATGCCCTCTAAAAGTATATGACTGTTGACCCAAACACTTTTGAGGGACACATTGTACTTGCAACCCATTTCATTAGCTTGTCAGCCCCCAACATCTGTCAAAAGCTTGCCATGGGGCCCCCAAACCCCTTGCAACCTTCTTATTGATATGGCCTTCAGTGTCTTTAACAACAGAGACCAGGCTGAGGAGGAAAGGAAGGAACAGCGTGACTTAAGGGACCATTAGCAAGCCAAGCTTCTGGCAGCCATCATGGCAGGACCTAACTCACCTCCTGGTCACCCCAAAGGCACTCCCAGAAGACCTCCGCCAGGTAAAGGAGCCTGTTTTAACTGTGGGAGCCCCAAACACTGGAGCAAGGAATGCCCAGAAAACAGGTCCCAGCCTCCACCCAAGACACCATGCCCACTCTGTAAGAAGATGGGCCACTGGAGAAGGGAATGCCCTCAGCTCCAAAGGGAGTGGGGAAATTCCCCCTTGCCAGTCATGGCAGTGGTTGATTGATGGGACCTGGGACCTCCCAAGAAGAAAGTCATTATCACATGGGAGGAACCACAGGTGACCACTGACATGGCAGGTTGTCCAGTTTCTACTAGACACAGGAGCCACTTACTCTGTCCTGACTTCTCATGCTAGGCCCCTTGCCCCCAAAACCTGCTCTATTGTTGGGGGAGAAGGAAGGCCAAAATGAAAACATTTCACCACCCCTCTAACTTGCACCTGGGGAAAGACTCTTATAACTCACAAGTTTTTGGTCATGCCTGAACGCCCCAGCCCATTATTAGGAAGAGATTTCATTCTTCCAAATCTTTCTCTCCCTGAGTAAGTGACTCTTACTGTCCCTGAAAACCAAAACGAAGACCTATTTTTGGCTAGACTATGCATTATACAAGACATGGACAGTCCAGCTCAAAATATTTCCCCAGAAATTAAAGAACTCATACATCCACAGGTCTGGGACTAGGAAATCTAATGACAGGCAAAGATTGCCACTCCTGTGAAAATCACCTTAAAGGAGGCTAATAACTTCCCTTCCAAGCATTAATACCCCACAAAGCCAGAGGCTTGATGAGGCCTCCAATCCCTGATCTCAAAATTCATCAAATATGGGCTTTTGTTACCATGCTAATCTCCTTGTAATACTCCAATCCTACATGTTCTCAAACCAAATGGGGAATATACAATGATCCAAGATCTTCGAATCATAAAAGGAGCTGTCGCGAGCCACAACTACTCAGCCTGCGAGCCACAACTACTAAAGCCCGTGTGCCACAACTACTGAAGCCCACATGCCTAGAGATTGTGTTCCACAACAAAGAGAAGCCACTGCAATGAGAAGCCCACGCACCACAATGAAGAGTAGCCCCCACTCACCGCAACTTGAGAAAGCCCGCACACAGCAATGAAGACCCAATGCAGCCAAAAACAAAATAAATAAAATAAATTTTTAAAAATAATACATTTTAAAAATAAATAAATAAAAATAAAAAATAAAAATTCCCTACAAACAAAAGTCGAGGACCAGATGGTTTCACAGGTGAATTCTACCAAACATACAAAGAACAACTTACACAGATTCTTCTCAAACTCTTCCAAAAACTGAACAGAAAGGAACACTCCCAAAGACATTCTATGAAGCCACCATCACCCTGATACCAAAACCACACAAAAGATACCACCAAAAAGGAAAATCACAGGTCAATATCTTTGATGAATATAGATGCAAAAATTCTCAAAAAAAAAATATTAGCAAACTGAATCCAACAACACATAAAGATCATACACCATGACCAAGTTGGTCACAAGGATGGTTCAACACATGCAAATCAATCAATGTGATACACCACATCAACAAAAGAAAAGACAAAAACAACAATCATCTCAATAGATGCAAGAAAAGCATTCAATAAAATTCCACATCCATTCATAATAAAAACCGTTTTGAAAGTAGGTATAGTGAGAACATATCTCAACATAATAAAAGCTATTTATGACAAACCAATGGCCAACATAATACTCAACAGTGAAAAGCTGAAAGCCTTCCCGCTAAAATCTGGAACAAGACAAGGATGCCCACTCTTACCTCTTCTATTCAACATAGTACTGGAAGTTTTAGCCACAGCAATCAGAAAAGAAAAAGAAATAAAAGGTATTCAAATGGTAGGGAAGAGGTAAAATTGTCATTATATGCAGATGACATGATAATATACAGAGAAAACCCTAAAGAGTCCACACAAAAACTACTAGAACTGATAAACGAATAGAACAAGGTAGCAGGACACAAGATTAACATACAGAAACCGATTGCATTTCTTTACACCAACAATGAAATATCAGAAAGGGAATATAATAAAATGGTACCTCTTAAAATCGCACCCCCAAAAATAAAATATTTAGGAATAAATGTGACCAAGGAGTTGAAAGACATATGCTGAGAACTAAAAAACATTAATAAAGGAAATTGAAGATGATTCAAAGAAATGGAAAGATATCCCATGCTCTTAGATTGGAAGAATTAATATTGTAAAAATGGCCATACTACCCAAAGCAATCTACAGATTTAATGTGATCCCTATCAAATAACCCCTGACATTTTTCACAGAACTAAAACAAATAATCCTAAAATTTATATGGAATCATAAAAGACCCAAACTGCCAAAGCAATTCTGAGGAAAAAGAACAAAGCAGGAGGCATAACGCTCCCAGACTTCAGACAATACTACAAAGCTACAGTAATCAAAACAGAGTGGTACTGGCACAAAAACAGACATATGGATCAATGGAAAAGAATAGAGAGCCCAGAAATAAACCCACACACCTATGGTCAATTAATCTTTGACAAAGGAGGCAAGAATATCAAATGGGAAAAAGACAGTCTCTTCAGCAAGTGGTAATGGGAAAGTCATACAGCTGCATGTAAATCAATGAAGTTAGAACGCACCCTTTCCCCATAAACAAAAATAAACTCAATATGGCCAAAAACTTAAACGTGAGATGTGACACCATAAAACTCCTAGAAGAGAACATAGGCAAAACATTCTCTGACATAAATCGTACCAATGTTTTCTTAGGTCAGTCTCCCAAGGCAATAGAAATAAAAACAAAAAATAAACCAATAGGACCTAATTAACCTTACAAGCTTTTGCACATCAAAGGAAACCATAAACAAAATGAAAAGACAGCCTACAGAATGGGAGAAAATATTTGTAAATGATAAAACTGACAAGGGATTAATTTCCAAAATACACAAACAGCTCATACAACTCAGCAACAAAAAAACAAACAACCCTATCCAAAAATGGGCAGAAGATCTAACTAGGCATTTCTCCAAAGAAGAAACACAGATGGCCAATAGGCACATGAAAAGATGCTCAACATCACTAATTGTTAGAGAACTGTAAATCAAAACTATAATGAGGTACAAGCCCACACCAGTCAGAATGGCCATCATTAAAAAGTCTACAAATAACAAATGCTGCAGACTTCCCCAGTGGTCCAGTGTGTAGGGCTCCGTGCTCCCAATGAGGGGGGCCCAGGTTTGATCCCTGGCTGGGGAACTAGATCCCACACGTATGCCGCAACTAAGCGTTTGCATGCCGCAACCAAGCATGCCACAACTAAGGAACCCGTGTGCCGTGGTGAAGATCCCACGTGATGCGGCTGAGACCCGGCCCAGCCAAAGTAAATAAATAAATAAATATATTTTTTAAAAGTGCTGGAGAGGGTGTGGAGAAAAGGGAACCCTCCTACACTGTTAGTTGGAATGTAAGTTGGTGCAGCCACTGTGGAAAATAGTATGGAGGTTCCTCAGAAAACTAAAAATAGAATTACCATATGATCCAGAAATTCCACTCCTGGGCATGTATTCAGACAAAACTATAATTCAAAAAGATACATGCAGGACTTCCCTGGTGGCACAGTGGTTAAGAATCCGCCTGCTAATGCAGGGGACATGGGTTTGAGCCCTGGTCCAGGAATATCCCACATGCCGCGGAGCAACTAAGCCCATGTGTCAAAACTACTGAGCCTGCGCTCTAGCGCCTGCGAGCCACAGCTAGTGAAGCCCACGTATCTAGAGCCTGTGCTCCGCAACAAAAGAAGCCACTGCAATGAGAAGCCCACGCACTGCAACGAAGAGTGGCCCTCGCTCGCCGCAACTAGAGAAAGCCCGCGCACAGCAATGAAGACCCTATGCAGCCAAAAATAAATTAATAAATAAATTTATTAAAAAAAAAAAGATACATGTACCCCTATGTTTATAGCAGCACTCACTATTCACAATAGCCAAGACATGGAAACAACTTAAACGTCCATCGACAGATGAATGGATAAAGATGTGGTACATATATACAATGGAATACTACTCAGCCATAAAAATGAACGAAATAATGCCATCTGCAGCAATATAGATGCAACTAGAGATTATCATACTAAGTGATGTAAGTCAGAAAAAGAAATACAAATACCATATGATATCACTTATATGTGAATCTAAAGTATGACACAAACCTTTCTATGAAACAGAAACAGAATCACGGACATAGAGAACAGACTGGTGGTTGCCAAGGGGGATGGGGCTGGGGGAGAGAAGGAGTGGGAGGTTGGGGTTAGCAAATGTAAGCTTTTATATATAGAATGGATAAACAACAAGGTCCTACTGAAGAGCACAGAGAACTATATTCAATATCCTATGGGCTTCCCTGGTGGCGCAGTGGTTGAGAATCTGCCTGCTAATGCAGGGGACACGGGTTCGAGCCCTGGTCCAGGAAGATCCCACATGCCGCGGAGCGACTAAGCCCGTTAGCCACAATTACTGAGCTTGCGTGTCTGGAGCCTGTGCTCCGCAACAAGAGAGGCCACGATAGTGAGAGGCCCGCGCACCGTGATGAAGAGTGGCCCCCGCTTGCCGCAACTAGAGAAAGCCCTAGCACAGAAACGAAGACCCAACATAGCAATCAATCAATCAATAAAATAAATAAATCTTTAAAAAAAAATATCCTATGATAAACCATAATGGAAAAGAATATAAAATAGAAGAATGCATATGTATGTGTGTGTGTGTGTGTGTGTATACATATATATATATGTATATACACTTAGAATCACTTTGCTGTACAATAATTAAGACATTGTATATCAACTACAATAAAAAAAATTCTACCAAAAAAAAAAACATTGGTAATGGAAACTGAAAATGATTCAAAGAAATGGAAAGACAACCCATGCTCTTAGAAGAATTAATATTGTAAAAATGGCCATACTACCCAAAGCAATCTACAGATTTAATGAGATCCCTATCAAATAACCCCTGACATTTTTCACAGAACTAGAACAAATAACCCTAAAATTTATATGGAACCATGGAAGACCCAGAATTGCTAAAGCAATCCTGAGAAAAAAGAACAAAGCAGGAGGCATAACCCTCCCAGACTTCAGACAATACTACAAAGCTACAGTAATCAAAACAGCATGGTACTGGCACAAAAACAAATGTATGGATCAATGGAAGAGAACATAGAGCCCAGAAATAAACCCACACACCTATGGTCAATTAATCTTCAACAAAGGAGACAAGAATATCCAATGGGAAACAGAGAGTCTCTTCAGCAAGTGGTGTTGGGAAAGTTGGACAGTCGCATGCAAATCAACGAAGTTAGAATACACCATATACAAAAATAAACTCAAAATGGATTAAAGACTTAAATATAAGACATGACAACATAAAACTCCTAGAAGAGAACATAGGCAAAACATTCTCTGACATAAATCATACAGATGTTTTCTTAGGTCTCCCAAGGCAATAGAAATAAAAGCAAAAATAAACAAATGGGACCAAATCAAACTTAAAAGCTTTTGCACAGCAAAAGGAAGCATAAACAAAATGAAAAGATAACCTACAGACTGGCAGAAAATGTTTGCAAATGATGTGACTAACAAGGGCTTAATTTCCAAAATATACAAACAGCTCATACAATTCAATAACACAGAAACAAACAACCCAATCAAAAAACGGGCAGAAGACCTAAATAGACATTTCTCCAAAGAAGACATACAGAAGGCCAATAGGCACATGAAAAGATGCTCATCATCACTAATTATTAGAGAAATGCAAATCAAAACTACAATGAGGTACCACCTCACACCAGTCAGAATGGCCATCATCAAAAAGTGTACAAATAATAGATGCTGGAGAGGGTGTGGGGAAAAGGGAACCCTCTTACGCTGTTGGTGGGAATGTAAATTGGTGCAGCCACTATGGAAAACAGTAGGGAGGTTCCTCAAAAAACTAAAAATAAAGTAGCCATATGATCCAGCAATCCCACTCCTGGGCATATATCTGGACGAAACTATAATTCAAAAAGATATATGTACCCCTATGTTTATAGAAGCACTATTCACAACAGCCAAGACATGGGAACAACCTAAATGTCCATCAACAGATGAATAGATAATAAAGTCGATGTGATATACACACAAACACACACACACACACACACACATATGTATACACACACACAACGCAATACTACTCAGACAAAAAAAGAATGAAATAATACCATTTGCAGCAACATGGATGGACCTAGATATTATTCTACTAAGCGAAGTAAGTCAGAAAGAAAAAGACAAATACCGTATGATATCACTTATATATGGAATCTAAAATATGACAAGAATGAACATATCTATGAAACAGAAACATACACACAGATATAGAGAAGAGACCTGTGGCTGCCAAGGGGGAGGGGAGTGGGGGAGGGAAGGGTTGGGAGTCTGGGATTAGCAGACGCAAACTATTATGTATACAATGGATAAACAACAAGGTCCTACTGTATAGCACAGGGAACTATATTCAATATCCTATGATAAACCATAACGGAAAAGAATATGAAAAAGAATGTATGTATGTGCATAACTGAGTCACTTTGCTGTACAGCAGAAATACAACATTGTAAATCAACTATACTTCAATAAAATTCAAAAAGCAAAAACCAAAAAACACCTTCAGCTCAGGCCACCTTACTTCCTCATAATCAACCCCCAGCCCACTTTGTTGTCACCCCTGTACACAATCAAGGTAATAGAGTGGGCCTGAACTAGGGGATACCAAGAGGGCCCCAATGGCTGTGGATTAAGGAACAAACAATAATGCTGTCCAGAGCATTACAATGGAATATTTAAAAATCATTCTATGACTTCTCTCATCTGGGGTGGGATGCTTTGACTAGCCTGGTGGAAAAAGTCTTCTTTGGCATGGGCCTTTCTCAGACTAGCCTAGAGGTCACAGAGCTCTGTAATATATGTTACCATAATAACCCAGGGGGAAAACTAAGGCCTCCACCTCTCCTCCAGCCCATCCAAAGAAGAGGAGAACTGGCAAATAGACTTTACCCAGATGCCATCCTCCCAGGGATATAAATACCTTCTGGTCTTTATTGACACTTTTACCAGATGGGTGGAAGCCTTCAACTAAGACCGAGAGAGCTCAGGAGGTAATAAAGGCATTACTAAAGGAAATAATTCCTCTGTTTGGGCTTCCACGGTCTTTACAAAGTGATAACGGTCCCTCTTTTGTGGCTAGGGTTACCCAACAAATCTCTACTGCCCTAGGCATTTGCTACCACCTCCATGCTGCCTGGAGGCCTCAACCATCAGGGAAGGTGGAAAGGGCAAATCAAACTTTAAAAAGAATCCTGGCTAAACTTTTTCGAGAGACATTAGAACCTTGGACAAAGTTTTTACTGATAGCCCTCTTGAGAATCAAGGGGGCACCTAAAACAGGGCTAGGGATCAGCCCGTCTGAAATGACTTATAGTAGGCCCTTTTTATCCTCTGACATTTTGGTGGATACTGAAACCAGTGAGCTTATTAAGTACCTAATTAATCTGGGACTGGTCCAAAAGGCGATTTCAGAATATGGAAATCAGGCCCCCAGCCAGGAAACTGACCCCATTCATATTCAGCTGGGAGATTTTGTCCTCCTAAAAACATGGAGAGAAGCGTCCCCCTCTGATCAATTACTGTGCAAGTGGAGGGGCCCTTACTAGGTCCTTCTCAGCACCCTTATTGCAGTTAAATTACAAGGGATCAACAGTTGGGTTCACCTGTCCCAAATCAAGCCAGTTCCTCTTGAGTCCAAACAGGATCCTGGCTATGAACAGGAAGACACCTCCAACTGGACCTGTGAGCCCACCAAAGGCCTGAGGCTCCTATTTAAAAACTAAGAAGTTGAATATATACTCAAAGGACAGACATCTTTGGCAGATAAGTAAAATGATTTGGTGGGTTGGACTCTTACTCACCATTTTTGCTATTATTCTCTTACTTACATTTTACCAGTTCACTTAACCACCCCTGCCAGGGAAGAACTCCTCTGTCCATGCTGGGTTTAAAGAAGACTGTTCACTTTTAGCTCGCCACCGCCACCATGAAGCCATTATTCACCCTAAAATTTCTCTCCCTCCTGTGGATATCTGCACAAGGGGGATGGAGCGGCAACTCCATAGTACAAATTTCCTCCACCATAGGAAAAACTGAAAATCTTACTAACTGCTGGGTCTGCCATGCCAACCCCCATGAGGCCCCGGGGGGACCCATCTTCTACCCAGCCTCGGCCAACACCTCCCTCTATACTCTTAACCAGTCCAATTGGTCTTGGGACCCACCCACAGAAGTGCTTCTCTCCACAGTCAATTGGACATGCTTTAACCTGTCCTCAGTCATTTGCATTAACTTGACTGGTAAAGTACCCAGCCTTTCCCTAAAACCCACAGGGATCATATCTTCAAACTTTCAAGACTGCATGATCTGACAGCCATCTTTAGGGGTAGGACACAACCCATATGTTGAAGGTCTATTCAAAGATACAAATGCAAAAGGTGGACACCTGAAGTGACCTCAACAGAGCTAGATGAGACACAGAATTCCACCCATTGGACATGTCTGGCATCCCTGGGATCCCGGGAGTCCACGACCTACCCCCGTTTTGGAAACTGGAAAGCGGGCACTCTACCTCCTCCATTCACAAAATATAACGTGACTGCCTCACATGAAGAGGAACCTCTTCCCCCATATAAGACCCACTTGCCTGAGGTGGGGATCCGAGGAGGGCCACTTAGTCCCAGCTGCACCTGCTCAACGAATCCCAACCTCACCTGGCAGAGCCAGCTTCTTCAGGAAAACAGATCCCAGACATGGCTATGTGCTCCAAGGGGACACATCATAATTTGTGGCCACCCAAAAGGAAGGCTGCAGGGTCCCATCTATGTGAATCCCCTCTGAGCCATGGGCTACCAATGCATACATAAAAGATTAACCATGGGATCCTACACACTCGCCTTTTTAGCCCCTGGGGTAATATCCATATATAATATCTCCATTCCCCATCCCTGGCTCCAGCGTGCGATTGGCCTCCTCCTGGCAGGAATTGGAGCTGCTATTGGCTTGGTGGTCCCACAAGGAGGCTTTGCATACCACAAGGCAATGCTTCGTAACCTGTCAGTTACTCTACCTACTCTGGCCAGGAGCACGGGGAATGCACTCTCCAGACTCTCAACCTCTCTTAACTCCCTAGCAAATGTGGTGAGGGTAAAAGACTGGCCTTGGGTTATCTCCTAGCTTAGAAGGGAGGGGTATGCACAATAATAAAACGTGTTGCACCTACATCAACGCCATGGGCCAGATGGAAGAAGATATCCAAAAGGTATATAAACAGGCTCAATGGCTATACACTTTTGGAAAGGGTAACCCCAGCGCCGACTCCATTGGGACCGTAGTCAGAGGGGTATTACATACCCCTGGTTCCTACGCCTACTTGGACCTCTGATCGCAATGTACTTTTACTGATTTTTGGCCCCTGCCTTTTTAACCTGCGTGTTAAGTTTGTTTCCTCCAGATTACAACAGTTTCACCTGCAGATGATGGTACGCCAGGGATTTCAACCCAGCCCACATGAAGATGGGGACTATCAACATCACCTGGACAGGGTTGCAGCCTCCCACTCCCCACTCTCCATCCCTGCTTCTGCCAATGACCCCGAGACCCCTATCTCTGACAGATGGCAAGGTGGTCTGGACCCCACAGGTAGGCACAATGCCCCTGCTCGGCTTGAAGCAGCTTCAGAAGACGGACCATCGACCCTTTGACCCTTAAAAGATTTTAAGGGTCCAAACTCCTTGAGGGGGGCCAGTGTTAGAGCAGGCAGTTGGCCAGATAAGAGCAGAGAAAGGAGGCATGGGAGTCTGACAGGAAACCATACATCTTGTGACCACAGGGGTCCTAGAGGCAAACAAGAAAGGCAGGAACCTCCAGCGTCCGAAAGTAACCTTCTACTCATTATGCCCTCATTACAACAGAATTAACACTGTGACCGGGGCAGTACCCATCCTGCACCTGAAGCCACGACAGACCTGAAAAGACCAAAGAGGACCAAAACTCCCCCGTCCTCGGGGAGGCGGAGAAGGGAAATAAGATCGAGAGAAGTCTCCCCTGAGTCCCGCCCTGTAATGAATATTCTTCCCAGCTGTTTCCGCGCCCCATATAACCAACTCGCGGTAAGAAACTCAGGGCAGCTGCTCACCGGAGCAGCCCGCCCTCCCTCCCGATAGCGTGCGGTCGCTCAGTAAACCCTCGCTTCGCCTCCGCGGCCTCCGTGTGGGGCTCTGAATTCTGTGAGGAAACAAGAACCTACCCTACGGTGACACGGCCAGGCAGGCAGGAGTTGACCCGTGAACTCAGTTCCCGCTTCTCCGTTCTTTGGTCGCTGAATAAAGCCTGTGCTGTGTGGATCTCAGCTACGGTCACGTTCGCCTACTCGAACCCGAACCGGAAAAGAACCCTCCCTCCCTCCAGGCAGAGCCCACACGACTTAACCGGCCACAGTAACTCACACATTTTCCCTCGTTTCCCGCTACTCCACCTCGTCTGGGAGAACAAGTTCCTCTCACTGCTGAGGGACTGACGGCCGCGCAGCTTCACCTGCTGTGGGCCCGGTTCCTGACGGCCGCCCTGGCTCCTCCAGAGCCTAGGACGGTGCCTGCCACGGACAAGGCCCCACTGAATAGGCTCTCAAGCAAGTATGTGACGAGGGACCTACCGAGACAGGTGTCCGAAGGGTCGAAGACGGCCTCCGCCCTGAGGGAAAGGGCCACCCGGCTGAAACCCAGCGGCCTCGGCGGGGCCAACACGCGTTTTAGCCCGTGCTCTAGCCCGTGCAGCGCCAAGGCTAGCGCCCCACCCCAAGCCCCGCCCTCCTCCTTCTGAGCTCCTCCCTTCAAGCCCCGCCCCACCTTCTCAGCTCCTCCCCTCAGGCCCCACCTCCGCCCTGACCCTGAACGCTGCGGAGGCGGGGCCGCGGCCCTGCCCGAGGGCACGCCGCCGTGCGGCTGACGTCAGCGCGCCGGGGCGGGGCGGGGCGCGAGCAGACGCAGAAGAGCCTGGGGTGGCTGGCGAGCCGTCCCGTGGCCTCAGCTCCGAGAGCGCCCGGCCGTCTACGGCCGCTTGCCCGTCAGCGCCCGGCCCGAGGGACGCGCCGGCGGCCATGGCGCACCGGTGCCTGCTGCTGTGGGGCCGGGGCGCCTGCCGGACCCGCGGGCTGCCCCCGATGCTCGTGCCTGGCGGCCGCGCGGGCCCCACCGAGCGGCTCTGCCTGCGGAAGGTGAGTCCGGCGCCCCCGGCCCGCTTCCGGCCGACGACCCGCTTCCGGCCCGGCTCCGGGAGTCAAGGTCACGGGCCCTGCTCTCGGCGTGGGTCCCCGGCCCGGGTGGAGACGGGCCTCGGAGCGGCGGGGCTGCCCTGGGCCCGGGAGGCCTGCGGAGCGGAGCGCGTCGGGAGCCGGCGGCGAGGGCTCGGGGGTGGGGCTGTCGCCGTCCGGCGGACACGACGCCTAACAACCGGGATCGTTAACGGTGTCCCCCCCAGAGGGGCGCCGCTCTGCCGCCGTCAGGCCCGGGCTCCCAGAGCCGATGTCGGCTGTGCGCGCGGCGGGGCCGCCTCGCGCAGGTTGACCACGACCGCGCACGGAGCCCCGGGGGTGGTGGGCGAGCCCTGGGGTCAGTCGCCAGATGCCCTGGAGTAAGTGTTCTCAGTCTTTACACGGAAAGGGCAGTGATAGCACCTGCATTCCTGATGTTTTCTCCTCGAAGCCCCCTTGCCAGCCAGGGTTATTCGGCTTCGTCTCTTACTCAGAATGGCCGTGCACTAGGCCTTTTTTCCGTTTCTTGCATTACATCCATTTCCCCGTCTTAACCTTGCTCGAATTCCTCTTTTGTCCCTTGTGAATATTGGACTCAGACATGTAATAAGCAGGTAGGGATCTGCCTTGTGAGTTTGTAGGGTTTTTTCTCAGGAATCTTATCTAAAAGGCCTTTCTTTCGAGTGGCACTATAGTTTCCGTGAATCTTCGATGCTGAGGTGTAAGGAAGTCTCCTGCTTGTGGAAGTCGGTGCCACATATTCCCTGGTACTGCCCTGAAGATCTAGGTGGGGACGCCAGGGCATTACTCTGCTACCTGCAAGGGACGCTGAGAGGACAGATTTTCCTCTACGTTTGTCCATCTGTTAAAAATCTGTTCTCACAGTGAGGTTCCTGGGGAAAAGATTTTGATGTGTGGTCTCAGGTATAATCCTCAAAGGATTGAAACCGATGCTTCACAACTAAAAAGTACTCACATCGTCAGACGTAAAACCTAATTCTCTAAATTGGGGTCCTCTGTACTTAAATTTTGCAAATTCATAATCTTTTATATGTATTGTTCTTTGAATGGGCTTAGATTAGATAGAGGAAAAATATTTAATTGATGGTTCTTTTGTAGAAAATAATCTCATCATTAAATACAGTCACGGGGGTTATTGCTAGAGGTATTCCAGGTCAATGCAATTTGAAAAGAGAGCCTAAAGGGGGCTGATTATTCAGCAAGCTAATAATGTTTATGAAGTACATACCGTGTACCCATTTCTGTACTTTATTGTGATACAAAGACTTGCTTAATATGGTGTTAATAAAGAACCCTTGCTCTCAAGTAGCTTTCAGAATGATTGGAAATGATAATGTAAATCTGGGTATTGCCACACAATTTTAAAAGTGTTTTTCCATATATTATCACATTTGACCCTCACAGTAGTATCCCTGGGCATTCGTTGTTTTCTCCCACTGCAGGTGCATGACTGTGAGTCCCCTAATATCATGAGATATGTTGAAGATCATCATGCAAAAAATCAGATTTCCAGCTTCACCAAAATTAAAAGTTTTGATACTGTTTGCCTGGTGAACTGTGAGTCTTTCAAATCCCAGGCTAGGTGTCACTTCCCTGTGACATGGCTAGGTCCCTTAAACATGTAACCACTTCCTTCTCTGTGCCACCTCTGTACCTTTCTACTTAAGGTTTTGTATTGTTGCACGTGCGGTGCCGTCCTGTAATTGATTTGTTCCCAGGACTCTTCCTTACTCTTCTGAGTTTCTTCGAGGCAGCACTGGTTCTGGTCCCCCTGTGGGCTCCCCACTGCTTGGCAACACCTGGCCTGGAGCAGATATTCAGTGACTTCTTGCCCTGTCCAGCGTGGATAACAGGTCATTTCAATCCACACCCGTAATGGATTTGGCATTGGAATATATTTATTGACATATGGCACACTCTTATCCATTATCAGTGGTTATTTCTTAGGCCAAGTGTTCCCAGCCGTCAGGGAGGGCCCAACATAACAGAAGCTCCAAGTTCTCTCAGACCAGCATTGCTGTCTACCAAGAACAGTATCAGTGTTTCTGTCCTACTTTGCTATTAATTGTGCATTAATTTGGAATTAAATCAGCTCATTCTTTTTTGGTTTTTAGTTGATTATTTAATCCAGATATCATAAAATCCACCGTTTTCAAGTGTACTGTTCCGTGGTTTTTAGTATATTCATAAGTTTGTGCAACCATTACCACTATCTAATTCCAGAACATTTTCATCACTCAAATAGAAGCCCTATAACCAGTAGCAGTCATGCCCCATTTCTCCCCAACCATTCCTCCAGCCCCAGGCAACTACTAATCTACAGTCTCTGTGGATTTGCCTATTTTGGACATTGCATATAAATGGAGTCATGTAATATGTGACTTTTTGTGTCTGGTTTCTTTAACTTAGCATAATGTTTTCAAGGTTTCATGGTAATGTGTATCAGTACTTCATTCCTTTTTTATGGCTGAATAAAATTCCATTGTGTGCATATACCACATTTTGTCTGTTCATCATCAGTTGATGGACATTTGGGTTGTTTCCACTTTTTGGCTATTATGAATAATGCTACTATGAACATTCATGTACAAGGTTTTGTGTGGACATATGTTTTCAATTTTCTTGAGTAGGAATGGATTTGCTGGATCACGTGGTAACTGAACTCTACGTTTAACATTTTGAGAATGCCAAACTTTCCCAAAGTGGCTGTACCCATCACCCCAGCAGTGCACAAGAGTTCCAGTTTCTGCAGATCCTCACCAACACTTGTTATTGTCTCTCTTTTTTATTATGGCCACACTTGTGGATGTGAAGTGATTTTATATGGTTTTGTGGTATTTTGTTTTTCTCATCAGACCATAAAGGAGGCAAGTGAGGATGGATACTAATGCGGATGAACTTCACTTTAAACATTCTCACCTGTATGTAAAAGCTTGTCCTAAAAAATGGTGGTGAATTTTCATTTTTCAAAAGGATAGGATTACTTGAACTTTTCCACTGCCAAATTTGGATATAGCCCCTTAGTGGACCTTGCCGTTGATTGCTTTTAATTGTGCACCTAAATATTTAATAAGGAGCTTGTTCAGTTTGTTTACATTATATTCTGACTTATATAGGCAGTATTTACAAACAATTTTTAGCAGCATGTTATTTAAAGCAGAGATATATCTGTAAAGGGACTTGTCAGGATGGCAGTATATCAAATACCTTTAGCAAATGTTACTAGTACAAGGGCTATCAGTGACATTGGACCATAACTTTCTTGTCTTTGAACACAAATAAATTTAGTATTGTGTTCACAAGCGGCATTGTTCTGTAATTTCAGGTAAATGACCTTGTAGTGTGATAGACCCTGCAAGTGAGGCAGCAGATGTTCCATGTCAGAGTTTGCCTTTTGAATGCTACAAATTAAGTAAACAATGCCAGAGTGAACGTGTTGGTAGAGAATCGTAATTGGGCTGCAGCTCTTAATTAGGTATGATTTGACGTACTCTCGTTTTCTGGGCGAAGTGTGTATCTCCTAGTTCTTGCTGCACTAGAACGGCCCAGGGCTGGACAACCCTAGTCCTCCCTCGGTGGGGGAGCCGTTCTATTCTAGTCTGTAACTGCCTGTTGAAGGGAGAAGCATTTCATCCACTTGGTGGTATTAGGAAATGAAGCTCTTTTCATTCTTACCTTGATGTAACCTTCATGCTTTTATTTATATGTTGTGTTGCAGCTTTATCAATATGCTACAACTCAAGCAAAAACCAGCAGAAGTTCTCTTCTGACAGATGTGATTGCTGCTTATCAAAGATTCTGTTCTCGGCCTCCAAAAGGTAAACATTTAGATGTGACTGTGACGGTAGACAGTCTTGTGACAGAGACTCGCTGTCAGCGGGCATTGACAGGGCAGGTGCAGAGGCGTTGTTTCGGTTGATTCCTAAGTCATGTCTCATCTTATAACCCACCCCACCTCCTCCTGTGTGATTGCAGCGATGACAGTGTGTCACCTTCAAATGTGGCACCTTTGTCGGTAATGAGGTGGGCAGGCCAGTGAGGCCTTTCCCTATGACTCCTCGGGGTTGTGAGCTGTATTATCTAGACTTTGATTTACTCCCTACACAAGCAATGTTATACTTCTAGCTTGTGCTTTTTAGTGATGAATCAGCTGCTTTAAAAACAAAGAGCGGGCTTCCCTGGTGGTGCAGTGGTTGAGAATCTGCCTGCCAATGCAGGGGACACGGGTTCGAGCCCTGGTCTGGGAAGATCCCACATGCCGCGGAGCAACTGGGCTCGTGAGCCACAACTACTGAGCCTGCGCGTCTGGAGCCTGTGCTCCGCAGCAAGAGAGGCCGCGATAGTGAGAGGCCCACGCACCGCAATGAAGAATGGCCCCCGCTCGCCGCAGCTAGAGAAAGCCCTCGCACAGAAACAAAGACCCAACACAGCTAAAAATAAATAAATAAATAAATTTATTTATTTTAAATAAATAAATAAAAATAAAAACAAAGAGCACGTACACAAAACTTGATGAATTTTAGTTTGAGGATATGTATTTTTTTCCTTTTCTAACAGGATTTGAAAAATACTTTCCCAATGGGAAAAATGGAAAAAAAGCTAGTGAACCTAAAGAAGTTATGGGAGAAAAAAAAGGTACCTTTTCAAAAGATTATGTTTGAACTTACTGTTTTCCCCTAATATATGATGTTGCTGATAGTTTTCACTGAACAAAGAAAATCTTAAGTCAGTTCTGAAACTGTAGTCTAGGAGCACATATAAAATTCTGTTTCGTTTTATCTTAATTTTCTGCTCATATTTCTTGTCATTTTTCAAATTGAATTAATTGAAGTTTACCTTAGAGATATTGGCTGGTCAGTATCAGTCATATCTAACTGCATATGTGGTAAGTACATTTGGCACATGTTATCAATACATGCAATTTACTTGACATGTATTGTGAGCGCAGTGTTTTTCAAGTTGTTCCTCGGAGGCTTATCGTCCCTTAGCGACTCAGAGAGGTTTTGTCAGAGCCGGCGGCTTGGGGGCCTGTGTGGGTCCCAGGCCCTGTTCCCCTTTCACGTGTGATAGCATTTAGCACAGTGCCCAGCACGTGCTGGCATTCAGCTGGCATCGTTTCCTTCTAGGGAAATATAAGGAAAAATAAAATACAGCCTTTGTTTTTAAGTGAACTTGGGTCTCGTTGGAGGGACAAATACATGCTAAGAGAATGTGGAGCATGAAAGCCAGGCCAGAGCCGAGGAAGGAGCAGTGCTGTGTGGGCTGATGGAGAGCTGGTGACCGGGCGACTTCCTGTTGACCTTGGTTTGGGACTGATTAATGGTGATTGGTCCACTTTTTAAATATAACCTATTGGGTACCTTTTGCATATATGTTACTTTGTCCCAGAGTACATGGGACATCGTTCAACAACTTTAGAAATGTGCCTCCTCTTTATTTCCCAGGCCTGGGCCTCTTAGCGGTGGGCTTGCCTCTCTGAGACCCTGCCTCACTTAAGATAGGGGTGCGGGAGCTCCCTGTGTGCATCTCGGAGGGGTGAGCACAGCAGGAGGCCCAGGCCATGAAGCCCTGCAGGTGACTGGGTGCTGAAGCCTCCTGGCCTGCACAGTGAGGGGGTGGCTTCCCAGGAGTTGAAGATGTCAGAACAGTATTCGTGGGTCTTTGAAAGGATGGAGAAGTGGGGGAAAGGGAAGGTATTAGTGACTGTATTAGTTTCCTAGGGCTGCCAGAACAAAGTTCCACAACTGGGTGTCAGAAGCAACAGTATGTCTCTCAGTTGTGGAGGCTGGATGTCCAAGATCAGTGTATCGGCAGGCGGCAGGGTTGGTTTCTCCTGAGGGTCGTGAGGGAAAGGTCTGTTCCAGGCCTTCTCCTTGGCTTGTAGACAGCCATCTTCTGCCTGGGTCTCTTCATGTCTCCTTTTTTCTGTGCATGTCTGTGTCCAAATGTCCCCTTTTTATAAGAACATTAATCATATTGGATTAGGACTCACCCATGTGACCTCATTTCAACTTGTGTATTTTGGTGAAGACCCTAAGATCACTGGGGAGTAGGACTCCAGCAAATGAGTTTGGAGGACACAGTTCAACTCATGACAGTGACTAATTTCAGATTCTTACCAACAGATTTTATGGGGATGAGGTGGGTTTGTTGGTGGTGGTGGTGGTTTTGTTTTTGGCCAGTTATCAAAATCATGTCTTTCCTGCAGAAGAAACTGTTAAGTGTTCACTTCAGGGCTTGGGGCAGGGCGGGGGCACCTACTTTTTACCTTCAGGTGGGAACTCAGGAACGCACTCATGTGCACTCAGATCCCAGCTCTGTCACTTGCTCACTGTCACTGAGCACTGCACCAGGTGATCAGCAGGCATGTCAGCCCCTTTCTTATCTGTAAGATGGGCGGAGTCGTGTGTCTGCTGGTCCTTGGGTAAGTGTGCAGCTCGTGAGACCATGCGTGTGAAGCTCCAGGAGCCTCCCTGAGGGCTACCCCTCTCTCTCTTAGTCTCAGGCTTCCTCATAGCACTTTGTTTAGTAACTGTTCAGTTGCCATGTGTTTTGCAATAAAACTTTATTAAACGGTATTAATGAAAACATTGCTGAGAGATAGGAAATCCTGCTGTGCCGCTGTACACACTCTCTGTCTGTGAACAGAACCGAAGCCAGCGGCTGCCCCGCGTCCTTCTGGAGGAGGAGTTGGT
Source organism: Balaenoptera musculus (assembly GCF_009873245.2). Taxonomy (NCBI): domain Eukaryota; kingdom Metazoa; phylum Chordata; class Mammalia; order Artiodactyla; family Balaenopteridae; genus Balaenoptera; species Balaenoptera musculus. Next base: position 29,259,029 of record NC_045798.1, read on the forward strand.
GGTGGTGGAAAACGAGGTGGGAAGAAAGATGATTCTCACTGGTGGTCCAGGTTCCAGAAGGTTTGATTCCACACTGTGTGGTTGACGTTGGGGCTCTGGGGTGGCATTCATGGCATTGGAAGGGATTTGCATCCAGCACAGCGTAGACCGTGTTGTTACATTGCATGCTTCACAGAAATGTCTCCTTCCTTGCCTAGGGTGACGTTCCGTGGGATGACAAGGAATTCAGGATGTACTTTCTCTGGACCGCCCTGTTTTGGGGAGGAGTCCTGTTTTACTTCCTGTTCAAGAGCTCCGGGAGAGAAATCACATGGAAGGACTTTGTCAATAACTATCTTTCCAAAGGAGTAGTAAGTATTGTGTGGGCCCGCAGGCTGCAGGGGTTCAAAGGGTGGGGTTCAGATGAGGCCAATAAAGTGATAAACAGCCACCAAGTTAGCCAGGCTTGTTCGTCATCAAGTCCCGTGTTGGATTTTTCTAATGCTGGAAAGTACTGCAACCAAGGAACCTGTTTGTTTTGACCCAGCAGTCCCAAATTTACCACGAACTCCTTTTATTTCTTTTCATGCTAGAGCCTCGCTTTGGAGCCACGGCTCCTGACTGTTGCTCTGGCGTCCCCGTCTGCTCCCATCATTCCTCTTGTGCCCTCGGGTGCCTCTCCTCCCTGCACCTTTCCCAGCCTCTCCCAGCTCCTTTACACCTTCACTGCTTGTAATCTCCTGTGGGCCTGGAAGTGGGTGAATAGGTGATTCAGTGTTTACAGTGAGAGCCATGGGCTCTGAGTGAAGGCCTGGGCATGAGCTCTGTGCCGCCGGGCTGGGTCTTTGCCCAGTGAGACCCGGTTTCAGCTCATTTAAGATGCTGTGGATTGTAAGGCACATGTTATTTTACATGTTACTAAGAAAGATTGAGTGAGCCGCCAGTGAAACTGTGTAATACCATCAGTTGTCAACATGCATCCCAATGTCTGAGAGGTTAAAATATGAAAAATGCCCATCTTAGACTTGATGAAGTAAAGTGGTAGTAAGAGAACGAGGATTAGGCCTGCTCTGTAACCTTGGGGAAATGATTTAAGCTCTCAATACTGGATTTTTCTTCAATGAAATGAGTAAAATAAAGATGTTAATACTTAAGAAATATAAAGAATCTAAAATTATTTTTAAAGGTCGTACAGTAAGGTGAGGATGGACAAAATGGAAACGATTATCTACTCAGATTTTTGAAGCAAGTGAGGCTCTCACCTGTGTGATTCCCAGGTGTCGTGAGGAGCCTGCTTTCTAAGAAGTGACTCCTATCCTTCGAGTGTGGGGACAGGTCCTGGCTTTGTAGCCACATCTCCTCCTGACCTGCTGGTTCTCTGCACTCAGTCTACCGTTGCCCCAGCAGTTTTATGGGGGGTAGAGTTCTATAGTCCTTTCCAGATGGTGAGCCCCTATTCCGGTTCCTCCTGGAACCTTCCAGGGCTCCCTCACTTCGCATATTGGGCTCGTACCTTCCAGACTTCCTGCCAGAGCAGACTTGACAGCGGCAGGAAACAGGCCCCCCCAAAAGTGCTCCACTCCGCAGCAGCCAGAGCCCTCAGGGTGAGGTGTACAAGCGATCTTCAGGACCCTGTGTAGTTAGAAGCTTGCAGGAAAATCAAGTTTAAACCATTTTATACCGTAGAGGGGCAGAAATTTAAAAGTCTTACAATAGCAAGTGAGGACAGTAGTGTTTTGGAGAGCGATTTTGCCCTGCAGCCTAGCCGGACTGTGTTTATCTATAGGTACGTATCCCAGGGAAGTTCTTGAAGATATGTCCAGATGGTATACACAGGAATGTTCACAGCAGCATTGTTTGTGATGGGGGAGCGTTTGAAACAGCCTGAATGTCTGTGAACAGGAGAATGGACCAATACCTTGGGGTGTACTTATAAAATGGGGTACCCTGCAGAACTGACATGTCAGCAAGGAGAACCTTACAAATAACAAGGACAGAAGAAAAAGTTGTAGAAAAGTACATGCCAGATGAGACCATTTTTAAAGTTTAAAAACAGGCAGAAGTGAGTGTCTGTTTAGGGTTGGGTCTCTGTGGCCTGGGACCAGGCCCTGGTTTGGGGTGGCCAGCACCCGCTGCAGAGAGCGGCCACATCTGGGTGACTGGGGGCTTCAGCAGTGTTTGTGATGTTTTCTTTCTCAAGCAGGAGGGGGCAACACGGGGAATCCTTACGTTATCTTCTTTCTTTACTTTATATTCTTTTGTGTGTCTGAAATGTAGGCATTTCAGATGAGCTTAAAAGAATATCTCAAGTCTTTGTGTAAATTTATGTTTGAATATTTAACTTCTTAAAATTCCAGGTAGACAGACTGGAAGTCGTCAACAAGCGTTTTGTTCGAGTGACTTTTACACCAGGAAAAACTCCTGTTGATGGGGTAAATGATTTTATTAATTGATGTGAATTAGCTGTAAATTAACTTTTCAGATGTAAAACTGAAAAGCAAGCATTCCCTCACGTTGCGGTAGCCATGTATGCTGGCCGCGTCGGAGCTGGGCAGCGCAGCAGCCAGGATCCTCACTAACAGTGAGGATGTGAACGTTGTGTCCGTAACGTGTGCAGGGACTGGGCAGTGGTTTTGGTTTTGGTTTGGTTTGGTGATCACGTTGGCTGTTCATTTAGGAACCAGTGAGTGAAATCTAGTTTTCAGTATTCCAGTATCTATGATTTTTCAAGACTGAGAAAACAGTTGTTTGGTTAAGAAAAAAAAATGTTAAAAATCTGAATTGCTTATGTCTTAAGACACCTTTTGTCAAATCAGTTTAAGAAGCATTCTGGTCATATCTCTCCCAACTGTTTTGTGATGCTATATTATTTTAATTTCCATTTCTGTTCTTATTTTTAAAAAAACATTTGTATTTCTTGTCCAACCAGTTTGAACTGTGTTCCAGAGACCCCAGAGTGGGTTGAGGGGATTATGGGGGGGAGGGGGGAGGGGGCAGATGAGGTTTCCAGGTGATTCCCAGCCCTCCTGGGCCCAACCCCCAGGCCCACTCCTAGCCCCTGGGCATCCTGCGATCTTACAGCTCCTCTAGGGCCAGCCCTCTTCCAGGCTGCATCCCTTCTATCTCAGGATGCCTTCGCTTCACCATTTCGTCGTCATCCTGCCTGGATGGGGCCACATTTAAGGAAAAAGAGAACTGATGGTGACCGTGTCTCTGACAACGTATCAATGAATATAAGAATATCTGTAACGTCATAGGACTTTGGTATTTCAGTCACTGTTAGGAAAGTTGTTTGAATTGTCTTAATCCCCACCCCCCATTCTCTTTATCTTATGATGAAATGTTCATTAATAACCATGCTACTTTTTTTTTTCTCAGAACTATTCCTCAGACTTTTAGTGCTGGGAATTAAATTGGCACTCCCTTTCAAGAGGACAGTTTGGCAGTGTGTGTATCAGCAGTTTTGAAAGTACGCATACACCCAGTAATTTTGCTTCAGTGATAATCCTAGGGAAATAATTAGGGATGCATGTAAAGGTGTCTGTGCAAGGATGTCCTCCAAAACATTGTTTATAGGGCAAAAAATTAGAACCATATAAACAGGCCCGTTAGGCCCCTGGTCAGCAGTAGCGGCTCCTCACGTTCCTCTTTAATCGCCTGCTGGGGCTCGGCTCTCAGTAGGGCCTGCTCCTCCCTGGGGAGCAGTTTTTACACTTAGTACTGGCATGCACAAGCATTTTCATATTGAAATTCGTACCATCTTATTATAAATTACTTTGTATCACTCCTTTATATTACAGTTAAGGTTTTATGTTGATTTCTTTTCAAAATTGTGCATATTTCAAGATTGTAAAAGGGGTATTATGAAACCTTGAAAAAACAACATCAAAATTGCTAATAGTGTTTATCTCTGGATATTGAGGTCATGGATGCTTTTTATTTTCATTATGTTTGTGTTTCTTTAGTTTTTTACAGAGAATATGTATTGCCTGTTTAATAAAGACTATTTCAAGCTTTCGGAAATGGGTCTAAGATTTTCAGTGTCCAACTGCTTATGGCATAGCGATATTAATTGCTGTGCTGTGCTGTATAAGCACAGGCTTTGGAGTCTGACACACTTGGCCTCAGATAAGCTCTGCTCTTTACTAGCTCTATGGCCTAACCCCTCGAAGCCTCAGTTTCTTTATCTTTAAAATGGGAGTGACACTAATGCTCTTAGGGCTTAGCTCTCAAATGAGATTGTGTAGGTCAGTGGTGGTTGTCAAACCTCAGTGTGCATAGGAATCACCTGCGGAGCTGGGACCCACCCCAGAGGGTCTCACCTAGGTCTTGTCCCTGGAATCTCCTTGCTGCTGGGCCTTGGTCCGCCCGACTCTCTGATGTGAGGCATCATTTAGCTTGTTGCCCCTTTGGTGGTGGGAGCCAAGTTGGGGAGTGTTCTGTCATTGACACATTTGGGGCCTATAACCACAGGAATCGTGTAGCTTTGTCTGTGAACAACTTACCGAGAACTATTGTTATATAATATTATACAACTTACTCGCCGTTTTTTGTTTTTAGACACATGGAGAGAAACACCAGAGTGACGGCCCCCACTCAGTAACCCTGGTGGTGGAAGGGTTGCGGGGACGTGTTGCTCTTGTCTGTGTACACGTCTCAAGTGTCTGAGGTTTACGTGTTTTTTAGGTGTTTGCAGGTTAGAGGAGGAATAAAGTCTTTCGGGGCTGTGCAGTGCAGCTGATACTTGCCGGGTGCTGGGAACAGGGGCCAGTGTGTGGGGAAGCTCCAGAGGTGGGAGTGGTTGTGTCGGAGAGCCAGTGTGGCCTGCTGGTTATTGTCGCTGGCCCTGGAGCCAGCCTGCCTGGGCTGGCTTCCTAGATGTGTAACCGTGGGCGGTGAGGTCACCCCTGTAGTTTTGTCCTCTGTCATACGGGGACAGTAAACGCCAGCACGGTGGGGAACCCTGTGCTGGCGGGGAGCATCGCCATTGCCTCCAGCCCTTCGGGTGTCCCTCCCTAGGGTCCCAGGAACTCCCAGGTCCAGTGACTGGAGGGGATTTCTGCCCCATTGGGTGGAGCTGCCTCCTAGCGGTCAGTGATAGCACCTCCTTCTGAGGACCCAGGGTGTCGTGGTGCATCTGGGGCTGGGAACCGTCCCAACACTGAGAAGTGCCATCACTGCCGCAGGCTGGTGTTTAGTTTGGGACCAGGCAGCTAAGAAGTTCCTGGGAAGTGGACAAGAGGAAAAGGACGCTTGTTTGTTTATGAAAAGGGTTGTCTTTTCAAAGAGAGTTTTCATTTTTCAAGTTTACAATTGTAGGACCGTGGAGGAATGCTGCTATAGAAATGCTTACTGGCTGAGGCTTGTCAAGGGTTCTCACTGAGTGAAGCTTAGTCACTGCATTGTTAAAACAAGTCTTGTGTTATTGTTGGGTTTTTTAATTTGTAAATTTGCAGTATTTCTGAAAAATTCTTGGAAAGTTGAATCCTTTGTAAATTGAATCCTTTGTTTCCTCTTCATTCCCCTAACAAAATTAGGATATTTTGTTTTTCTGTCCTTACAGCAATATGTCTGGTTCAATATTGGCAGTGTGGACACCTTTGAGCGGAATCTGGAAACTTTACAGCAGGAATTGGGCATAGAAGGGGAGAATCGGGTCCCTGTGGTCTACATTGCTGAGAGTGACGGGTAAGAAGCGTGTCTGTGAACACAGGAGGCTGCCTGTGCTCCCTGGGCTCACTGTGTGTTCTGTCACCAGGGGGCATCGCATCACACTTTATATTCTCAACAGGCCTCTCAGTTTGGCCAGAGTTCTTTTCAACCATTAGTAACTTACTAGTTTGCTGGAGACTGGTTGATTTTCTACATGTTAATATTTATCTTGATTAAGCAGTGGTTTGGGGTTAATGTCCAATGCACCGTTCTTGAGTAGGATTTTAGCATAAAGAGCCCCTTTGTGTTAAAGAGTGGCATTCCCACCTTTTAACTATCCTTTACATTTGTATTTCACAGAGTTTCCAGGATTTTTAAGTAATGCTTCTTCCTCTCTGGTCAGAGCTGCTTCTTCACTTTAAAGGTTATTTGTCTTTAGAAAGGCTACTTCAGGTCTGAGTCTTTCAGGAACAGCTTGTTGATTTCAGGAGTTGCTTGTCTTTGGGTTTATTTGGGAATACATGGCCTTTGAGTGCTCACCCATGGACGCCCTGGTAGATCTCCTGGTGGTGACCCCATTTGCATTAAATGCAGAACGCATACCTTGATTTAGTTACCAGTTTGAGAGTGAAAGTAGAAATAAAGCTTAATTTTTTTGTACATGTAAGAGAGCAGAGAAAGGGGTAGCTAGCATGTTATTGAGCTGATGGTCTTACTCGGCTTCAGGGACTCTCTTGAGTCTTGGTGTATGTAGATCTGCAATCTACCTGCAGTATTATTAATAGATCCAGCTAGCTGCCGAGATTATTTCACACGTGATGCAATATATCCCTTGGTCCCCGAAGTTATCATATAATTACTTAACTTTGAAGGCTGGTCCTGAAACATTACACAAAGTTTTGTTGCACCATTCCTTAAACCTTTATTGTCAGTGTGTTTATTTTTTTTCTCCAGAAATAAACCAAAGGTAAATTGTTCATGGTTTAAATGCTATATATAGCAGCATTTAAAATTTTATAATAGATGAAAAATTAGAAAGCTAATCCTGGTTTTATTCTTGTTTTGTTTTGTTTTTTACATAAACCATGTATCAGGTTTTGACCTAAATTTCTTAGGGTAAGTTAAACTAAATTGCATTCTGTTACCCAGTATAAGTATATGTCTGGGCCCGTAGTTGTGTGGAAATTGACTTTATTAAGACAAACAGAAAGCAAAAGGCTGTAGGTCATCCCTGAGCCGCTCCCCCCAGGGCAGGCACGGGTTGGAGGGCACGCCTGCCCCTGGGTCTCTGAGCCTGCACGAGCCGCCCAGAGACAGCTTTCACCACTGTTGCCTTCGCAAGGATTGAATATTTGGAAGACATCTCTTCAGAATAAGTTGATGCATTCCAATAAGAGAACTGGAATTTCTACCCAGGCTAACACCAGAATCATGTTAAAATTGTTAAATGAGCAATTTGAACGAAATTTCTTTGAAATTTTGATGTAGTGATAGTAAATCACAGGTCTGTCCTGTGCATAAATGGTGGTTCTTGAGGTAGGAATAAAGCACCACTGGACAGCGTACGTGTTAGGAACAGGTTTTTCTTTGGTCTTTCTGAGATTCTCCTTCAGTGATACTGACACACTAAGAGTCTCCTTGTGCCTCAGATGTACCCGGATAGCCCGGTGTTGCACAGGCAGAAACCGTGCACAGTTACGGGGTGGCGGGTCCCTCACAGGGCAGCCGAGCCAGGGCCGCCCGCCTGAGCGCTGCGCTGTCGTGTGGCCCCCAGCTCCTTCCTGCTGAGCATGCTGCCCACCGTGCTCATCATCACCTTCCTGCTCTACACCATCCGGAGGGGGCCGGCCGGCATCGGCCGCACGGGCCGGGGCATGGGCGGACTCTTCAGTGTCGGAGAAACCACTGCCAAGGTCCTAAAGGACGAGATAGATGTGAAGTTCAAAGATGTGGCGGGCTGCGAGGAGGCCAAGCTAGAGATAATGGAATTTGTGAATTTCCTGAAAAACCCAAAGCAGTACCAAGACCTAGGAGCAAAAATCCCAAAGGTAAAATGAACTTTCAGAAGACGGTTTTCAGCTCATTAACCCAAAAATCTTCTGAAGTATTTCTTGATCTCTGAAGTTACAATTTTATGAAGTTTGATTACTTATAAAGTAGCTCTTTTTCTCTCCTTCCTCCATCTTAACTTACTAGTCTCCGTTTAACTTGCGCGTCTCTTCAGGTCGGCTGTCCTGCGTGGATGTGTCTTCTTGCAGGTAGCGTGCGTTCCCGAGAAAATGTGTGTCCTCTCCCCTTGGTTTGCTGCCTTCTCCCTCCAGGGCCACTTAGACACCCCCCTCTCAGCAGCCCCGAGCACATTGCCTCTGCTGTGACCTCGCTGTCCCTCCCTCAGCACCATGAGCAGGCCTGGCCTGGAACTCAGGTTCGTGGCCCAGGACTCCATGGAGGACAGACCTCCCCCCGCCCACTGCATGCCACGGGTAGCCTTGCCCATCTTTGTGTCCCCAGGGCCAGGCTCAGGCGTTAAGTAAATGAAGAGAAAATGTTTAACTAATTCTTTTTAAAACCCATTAATAAAGTTTACTTTAAAGGAGTCCTTTGTAAAGGGAATCATCATTTCCTTGATTTCATGTCCTGCCTGCCTCCATGGATAAAAAGTCACATTTTATAGTTCTGTAATTTGCTATACTTGCATACCTGTTCACATCATATTTAGGCATCTCCACGACTTAAGTAATTACAGTGTTTGAGCAAACATAGTATTCTTTTTAAGTTCATCATTGGTTATTAGATTTTTACTTCATTTATGAAATTTTACAGGAAAGAAAATAAGCAAAATGTAAGTGGGAAGTGTGATATTTGTGTCTCCTTGAATTATTGAAGTAAACCTCAGGCGGTTTATTAGTAGATTCCCAGCTTAAGTCACCCTTTATATACTGTTAGGTCTAAAAAGAAACACTAAAAGTCTTAAAAAGTAAGAGAAGTATTTCAAATTTCACATTCTTACCAAGTTTTTTAAAACAGTATAGTCTCTAATAGTCTTTTCCTTTCTCTTCTCACTAATATTACTTTCTCTATGTTTCTCTAATATAATTTCTAATATATTTCTCATATAATTTTCTTTCTCTTACTAATGTTACTAATATTCTTACTAATATAATTACTATCATTGTTCACATGTTTAAGAAATATTTAGTGTATATCACTAAAATTTGTAGACAGATTTATACCTTGGAATTATTTATGGATATGCAATTTATTTTTCTGAAATTCTGGTCAAATATACTTTCTCTTTTTTGTATCTGAAGGGTGCCATTCTCACCGGTCCTCCAGGCACTGGGAAGACACTGCTGGCGAAGGCCACAGCCGGAGAAGCCAACGTCCCTTTCATCACCGTTAGTGGATCTGAGTTCTTGGAGATGTTTGTCGGTGTGGGTCCAGCTAGAGTAAGTCTCACCTCACACTGTATTAACTCAGCAGGTCAGAAGGTGGGCGCAGGGCCCCCACTGCCGTGGTCTGAGGGCGGGGCGACAGCTGGCTGGGCTCCGGAGGGTCATGCCTCTGCTGTGTGTACACGTTGCTGGGTGTTTGAGTAAGTGTCTGCTGTTACTGCCTGCCTCAGGCGTGAAGGGGGCCCGGGGTGGTTGGACTTATAAACTGAATACAAACTTTACAACTCTACCTGTTACCTTTTAGTAGGACAAAGATATGTAGCGTCAGTTTGTTGGTGTTCGTGCTTCTTACATAACAATAACTGATGAGCTTTTAGAAATAATATTTGCTCACCTTACATAAGTTTCCCACCGTTTGCCATGTGACTTCTTTGCTGCTTGTAACTTTTTAAATTTGTACTGTACAGTGTGTGACACAGGATGGCCTTCCTGGGGGACAGGAAGCTTGATGTCTGTGTTTTATTGGGAGGATAACACTCACTTGTCAAGTGACTCCAGTGCTTACATTTTCATCCAGGTCCGTGACTTATTTGCCCTCGCTCGGAAGAATGCCCCTTGCATCCTCTTCATCGATGAAATAGATGCTGTGGGAAGGAAGAGAGGAAGGGGCAACTTCGGGGGGCAGAGTGAGCAGGAGAATACCCTCAACCAGCTGCTGGTGGAAATGGATGGTGAATATTCAAGTCTTTTGTGTTTTGAACTGCGCTAATTGTTCTTCATGTTTCTAAAATGAGAGTCCTGTGCTGATACAGAGAGCAAAGAGGGTTTGCTAAAATAAACAGCCCTATCGAAAGGCTGTTTTATTCCAGTACAGGTAACAGCAAAATAGTCTTGCCTGGCAGCCTGCCGTAACTTAATATTGGTGTTAAGATGGCATTTGTACCTGGTGCCAAATAAGAGAAAAACTGGTGAAATGCTTCACTAAAGAATCATAATCTCATTCTCAAACCATTTATGATTCTGAAGGATCAGGAAAACCCATGCGTTAGCAAGTGCGAATTTGGCAGATTTTGAGCGGGTCTGCATTCCTGGGCCGGGCATGGGAGCCGGACTGAGAAGGTGGGGCTGATCCTCGGCTCTGCGGACCCCTGTGCACAGCAGAGCCCACCCTGGAGGAACGGGCCAGGCTCCTTCAGCGCCAGGGTCCTGGGGGTGACGGCTCTGTGGCCACGGCATTGCCGTTTGAGAAATGGCCAGTCAGACGAGCAGGCTGAGTCTGCAGAAGAGGTTGGAGGTGGGGTGGTGCCTGCCTTCAGATATGCAGTGAGTGGTCCCTGTGGCCCAAGGAGTTCAGACACTTCCTTTGCAAATTTAACCTTACTGCTTTTTAAAACTTGGTAAAGTTGACAACGTAATCTACATTTCTAGTTACATAAATTAAAATCTTTGGTAATTTGTCTTTAGTAGTTGATCCTTAAATCTTTAAGTCTTATACTATATATGACTTAATCATTAAGGACAAGATGAATAGTAAGAAAAATCATTAAGTTTGTGACTTAAAAAATCACTAGATAATAAATAGAAAACTAAAGTGGTGTGTCTCGTGCTCATACGTTCTGGACAGGCACGCTGTCACCTTCTTCCTCACGGCGTTTAACAATGGTGATGCCTTTGTTCTATTTCCAGGCTTTAACACAACGACGAACGTGGTCATTTTGGCGGGCACCAACCGACCAGATATCCTGGACCCCGCACTGATGAGGCCAGGGCGCTTCGACAGGCAGATCTTTATCGGTGAGATGGTTTTCCCTGGATTCAGGCCAGTTCTTGTGAGGAGGGGTACAACTGTTTCACTATGGTTTTTTTTTCCTTAAAAATAATTTTTCAAGGACCGCCGGACATAAAAGGAAGAGCCTCTATTTTCAAAGTTCACCTCCGACCACTGAAACTGGACAGCACCCTGGAAAAGGAGAAGCTGGCAAGAAGACTCGCATCCTTGACCCCGGGGTTTTCAGGTAGGTGAGCACGACCTGCTGCTGTGTGTACAGGATGTGACCCTTCCTTTCTTGTTCCCTCTCTCCCTTCTTCCGAACTTAACATGAAGTAGAAGGGACCATCTATCTACAGCCTGAGAAGGTTATATACACGGGCACAGGCACCTTCAATGTCCCAGGGGCCTGACTTTTTAATATTTTTTGTTGAGCACATACATTGTGTTATGGCCTATTTGTGTCCCTATATACTTTCTCTGTAAAGGTAATTTACAGAGACCTAAGGATCTAGAAAGCTTTTGGCAAGCTTCTCATGTTTAACTTTCGTTGTTTAACTGAATGCATTAGGTCATTTTAATGCCTATGTATTTCATTATATTTCAGCAGATTGCCCAATATCCACTTAAGTCACTTTCCCAACAGAGATGGTGGAACTAAGTTGATGGGCATTTTAAAGCGCTGTCTTAGTTTGCTGTCATTGCACAGTCTCTAAAGGTGGAGGGCTGCCTGTGGGCATCTGTCTGCTGCTGATACTTGCAGTGCGCAATTCAGGGGCCAGATTGTGCCAGGCAGGACTGAGCGCTACAGCCTGCTGCTGGTGGACGGTTGGCCCGGGTTCCCTTCTTCACAATGTGTGACCAGTGAGCTCAGGTGTATTTGGTGGGTGAGCCGTTGTGTGTGTCCCTTTCACAGGAGCCGATGTTGCCAACGTCTGCAATGAAGCTGCTTTGATCGCTGCGAGACACCTTTCAGATTCCATAAATCAGAAACACTTCGAACAAGCAATTGAACGAGTAATTGGCGGTAAGGCATCTGGTGGGACCCACGACCAAGGGCGGATGGCGTGAGTTTGAGGCTGGGGCATGTATCTGCCCAGGCCTGGGGCTCGCCGGCACCCTGTCGGATGGGTCTGAGACGCCACCCTCATGCTGCACGGGCGGCAAGCAGGGAGGTGTCCTCCCCTGAACTATAGCATCATAGCAATCTAGTTTTTCTAAAACACTCACAACCTCCCTGTTTCCAAAAATTTAATCGCATGAGTTAAATGTGCTCTAAGCTAGATATAGGTGATGGATGAACAGCTGTAACAACCGTTTGACTGGGAAATGCTCACCTGTCAAGCAGGGTTGGCCAGTAATGTGTTTTCCTTGCTTTCTAGAGAGCTTATAGTTAATACCGTTAAAAAGATAACTAGCAGTTCGAGAACTTGGGCATTCAGAGGAGGGAATGGCACTGCAGCCAGGCAGGCTCCACAGAAGAGCGGGGTTTAAACTGGGCCGAGTGAGTGACTGGACCGTTTGAGATTCGTTAGGGAAAAGAAAAAGTCTAAGATGACAGAGTTGTGAGTGGAGTTAAAATACCTCACTGTAAACACAGGAGAAGACTCTTTGTGTTCTTTTAGGTCAGGGGGAAGCGGGGGAGGCGGGCGTGTTTAGTAGGAAAGTGAGTTTGTGAAAGAGGCCAGGGCGGCGGGTGGGGCAGAGCCCTTGCCCTGAGGGGCACGGGCGTGCCGTTCACGCTCAGCCGCTAGGGCCAGCACGCGCCCTGTGACGGGATCACGAGCGGAGGAGAGGAAATCCTGTGACAAGCTGGGGGTTCTTGTGTTTTGGGGGCATGAGAACTGCGTGTCTGTGTCTGGAGCACAGGGCTGTCCACCTGCCCTCTCCCCACCCACTGGCGGCTCTGCGGCGTGTGCTTCTCCTGGGCTGAGTCCTCGGGAACACAGTTTGCCCTCTTTTCTTTTTCAATCTCCCAGACTCCTTAACGTGTTACCAGTTGAGAAATTCTCAGATGAGTACCTGGAACACGAGAAAGCTGGTGTCACGTGTGAGCTTTGTATCAGTACAGACTACAGCCCAGAGGTGCGGGCGAGCTCCGCATCCACCTCCATCCAGGCTGGAGCGGGGGTCCTTCAGTTCTGGCAACACGCGGGCCGGCTCGGGGGCACCTTCTTAGGGCTGCTCTGCGGCTGCACTGCTGGGGGTGCCGGTCTGCTGCCTCGGTCTGTGGCCCTGAGCAGGCATCCCAGGCCCTCTCACGGGCCTGGCTCTCCTCCCACCCTCGTGTGCCCGCCACCTCGGCCGGGTCCTTGTCTCCCCCTACTTGGTGATTCCCAATGCCTAGACTAGGCAGTGAGCTCTTTCCAGATGTCTTCGTTTTCTGTGAATTTTATGTGTCAAATTGACCCTAGTGCTGAATTTTACTTTGCATTTCTGTTTATTTCTCAAAACAAGATATGTGACTCGAGTGGGAGAGCAGGAGAAAGTGGGCCTGGGGTGGGGTAGTGAATGCGTTTTGCGGTGGTTGTATATTTTGAAGTTGATGCTTTGCTTCGTTCTGCCCCTGATTGGGAATCTTCCATGGTCACAGGCAGCTTGGTCTCTGAGTCACGATTTAGATGAGACGCTGTGTGGTATCGTGTAAATCTCCTTTGATGTCGGTGTCACTAAAGCCGTGGGTTTTGTTTTCTGTTCTGCATGTCAGGCTTAGAGAAAAAAACTCAGGTTCTGCAGCCCGAGGAGAAGAAGACGGTGGCATACCACGAGGCTGGCCACGCAGTTGCCGGCTGGTATCTGGAGCACGCGGACCCCCTCCTGAAGGTGAGGCAGTTGGCGTGGAACAGACGGTGGCCACATGGGGCCACGTGGCAGGAACATCTGCTGATGGTGTTGGGGTGAAGGGGTCACACAGATGAGTTATAAAGTTTGGAAAGAAAAGTGTGCAGAAGCTGGAGGGGTTCACTCTGGAAAAGCAGTTGCTACTGTGGGTCAGGCTTGGGCGTCTGGGGCTCTCTTGCCCAGAGGGTTTCCCTGACTCCACAGAGAAAATGAAGGGCAAGCCACACACCTTGGAAATACTTGCAGTACGTGTATATGACAGAGGACGGACGTGTACCTGGAATACATAAAGGACTCTTAAAATTCAGTGGTAGGGAAACAAGCAACCCTGTAAAATAATAGGCAAGATATATGCGCATGTACTTCCCAAGAGAAGGAATAGGAATGGGCGCCAGGCACGTGAAGATACTGGATGCCCTAAGTCACCGGGAGGTGTGGGTGGAACCCTGCCGAAGCTCCACGTGTCCCGAGGTCAGTCCAGTTGGCCCCCATGCCTGCGGACGGGCACCTGACCCGGGGCAGCCACTGTGGAAACCAGTTAGGCAGTTTCTCATAAAGGTGACAAATGCTTCCAATACAACCAAACGGTCCCACTCCTGTGTGTTTACCCAAGAGAAATAAAAACATGTCCATGGAATACTTTTACTGCTTCATCTGTAATAGCAATAAACCGGAAAGAGCCCCCAAAGTCCCTCAAGAAGGAGTGGATGTTTGGTGTGTTTTTACCCAGTGATTGCTCTGCGGCAGTGGAGCCGAGTGCACTGTTAACACAGCCGGCAGTGGGGGTGGGTCTCGGGGACAGTGACACAGACCAGATGCGGTGAAGTCCATACTGTATGAGGCCATTTACTGCAGTTCTAGAAATTGCAGCTCATCTGTGGGGGCGGGGGAGGGGACTTCGGGGAGAAGAGGAAGATGTTTTGTATCTTGGTTGTGGGAGAGGCTGTTTGTCGGAACTCACTGAACTGTAACCTGTAACTGGGCGCATTGATTGTAAAAATTAAAGGAATCTACTCAATTGCAACAAGAGGACTAGAAAACGAAGGCTGCTGGCCCCCTCTGTCTGCCTCCTGGAAAGCGGGGTAGGCGGGACCGGCGGTCAAGTCTGGAGGGGTCGCCACTCAGCAGCAGCCCTGTTGTCAGGACTGAACACTTCCAGTTGAGCTTTATAAGAGACAAGAAATACTTTATAGACCTCTCGGGTGAGGTTACCCTAAGAGAAAATGCTCTCCTGGACGGGCCCTCCCACCCAGCTCCTCAAGCCGAGTCTGTGGTGCTTTCCTCGCCAGTGAGTCTCCCTGTGGCTCCACATCAGCCTCCAGTGGCCGCGTCCGTCCTCAGCGCGCCGTGTGTTCTCCTCGTCAGGTGTCCATCATCCCTCGGGGCAAAGGGCTGGGCTACGCGCAGTACTTACCCAAGGAGCAGTACCTCTACACCAAAGAGCAGCTCCTGGACAGGATGTGCATGACTCTGGGCGGCCGCGTGTCAGAGGAGATCTTCTTCGGGAGAATCACAACCGGTGCTCAGGACGACTTGCGAAAAGTGACTCAGAGTGCGTATGCTCAGGTGAGTGTGGGCGGGGTCATCTTGCATCCTCACCTGCACCAACGGCTCTGGAACAGCACTGCTGTTTGACTGGTCTAGGCTTTCCAGGCAAGGGTTACTTCTTAAGAGAAATCCATTTTAAAACGATCAAAACTTAGGAAAAGAAACCCTTGTTTTGAGAGTTCGGTTTTTCAAGTTTATTACTAAGAGTGTATAAAGCACATCAGTAGAGTTTACGTTCAGTTACAAGCCTATGGGATCCCGCATGGACTCCCCGGTGCCTGTCCCTTCTGGTCCTTTCTGCTGGGAGCAGCCATTCCCCTGTTTCCTTTAAGTTTATCCCGGCCGCCTCCATCCCCAGACAAGGTCATTTTGCTGTCGTGGAACTTGATGTCAGTGACTTTCTTTGGGAACTCCTTTTATTCATATGTCAGCTCTTCTGGGCCTGTTACTTTCCCATACCTTTCATTTTTCTTGGGACTTCCCTGGTGGTCCAGTGGTTAAGACTCCAAGCTTCCAATGCAGGGGAGGCGGGTTATATCCCTGGTCAGGGAACTAAGATCGCATGTGCTGCGCAGCACTGCCAAAAAAACCCCAAAAAAACCAATAATTTTTCTTAGGGCATTTGTTTGTTGGGGTTGTTTGCTCTTGTGTTCTTTCTAGTTTAATCTCCATTTAAAAAAATAATTGTAATGTTTTCTTTTTTTATTTCCTGCGTTCTAGCACCTCATCTAAATTTTCTGATTCTGACTTAATATTATTCTTTCTTATTTTCCTTCACCTTCCTGATTTCGGTTAGCCTTTTCTGAAGTTGTGGGTTACAGTTTTCATCTGTTTTATGGACGTCTCTCCATCCCACTTCCCTTATCTGTGTAGACATTATTCTCCTTACTTTCTTCTCATAACAACTTTGTAAGGGATTTTTCTGTTGCCCACTTTTACATGAAGTTTGTTTTCCTGATCTCTTAGGAAGGAGGTGGATTAAGACAGTTTTTCTAGTTTTACGGTTTTAGAGTTTCCTTTCCTGCTGTTTTCATAAACTTTTAAAAAACGTGACTTCCTACTTTCTGATCTGTTCCTGCTCCCGTCTTTTATCTGCACCTTCTCTTTTCTGGTCAGTTTGGATTTTATTTCCACAGCTTCTTAATGTGGGGTTTTTGTGTGGTTAGTTAGTGTGGGGGTCTCATGGGGTACAGGCCGGGCCCCGTGGACTCAGGGAGAATGCAGACGCCCCTTGCAGGTTCCTGGAGCCCGGGCGACGCGGGAGGAGCCTCTGGGCGGCCTGGGTGGTTCCTCCCGTCTGTCGGATGCTCCTTGCCTGTCCTCACCTCCCCTCGTGCAGAGCGATTTCAAGCAGGTCTCGTCACCGTTGGGGTTTGTCCCTGCCCGTTTGCCACCTGCCTTGTAGATGTTGCCTGTGGGTCTCTGGTCTTGTCCTACCAACCTCCATCTACGCAGAACACCCTGGTCTACTTGGCCGACTCAAGGCCGCCGTGTCGTTGTTGCGGGTTAACGAGTAGTACTGCAGTGAGGTGTGTGGATTTCATGTCAATGGATTTGCTGCCATTTTATAAAAACCTGTGAGCAGAAATGGATGCCCACCACTAGTCACGCATTCTTTTTCAGATTGTTCAGTTCGGCATGAATGAAAAGGTCGGGCAAATCTCCTTTGACCTCCCCCGTCAGGGGGACATGGTGTTGGAAAAGCCTTACAGCGAAGCCACGGCCAGACTGATAGATGACGAAGTACGAATACTTATCAACGATGCTTACAAGAGGACAGTCGCTCTTCTCACAGAAAAGAAAGCAGATGTGGAGAAGGTGGGTGCTGGGTGCACCAGTGGTTCTCTGCACGGTTTTGCAGAAAGAGTTGAGACTGATGGCTTGACTGGTTGGTTGGTTTGTAGACGCCGACATCCCCTGTGCCTGTTAATCCCAGGCTCCTTCCTCCATCCTGATGCTGTGTCTGCTGTCTCTGTGGGGCTGGGGGGATGTGGGAGGAGCAGCAGCGGGCACGATCCCGGCTGCTGGCTCTTAGGAATGTGAGCGCGGGATTAACGAAGTCTGTTCACAACACCAGACACACAGTTGAACCTGCACTCACCCACCAAGTGCTTCCAGATGCAGAGCCCGGTGGCCTGATCGGGATTGACCACTGCTCTTCACCTCCAGAGTAAAGAGGTAGTGGAACGGCAAATGAAAGAATTAGCCAAACTAGATATGTAGGACCTTTGCTTAATTATGACCTTCCGTGAACAAACATTCTTTGTATCTTCCGTTGTTGTGCCTCATTTGATAGCACTTTCAAAAGGGAGGGAGCCTTTCTAATTCAGTCGATTTCTTGCATCCAGTAAACTCTTAATTATTCAGAATCCGTGCAACCAAACAGAGAATTTTCTGTTTTTTAAATATTCCACACTCTCATGATAAAAGCACAGGTGAAAAGTCTTCTATAAAGGATTGATAGAGAAAAAAGCTATTCTAAGATGATGCTGTCCGATTGGCAGATCTTCAGAGAAGCCCACTGTGAGCTGTGCCCGGCAGAGCCCGAGTGCCTTTTCACAGAGCACGGGGTAGGTGGGAGGGGGCCTGCAGCAGGGGCTCTGAGGGGAGAGGGTAGAGGGCAGAGAAGGCTGACATCCACCCTGACAGCTCATCAGGCTACAGAGTGAACATGGGGAGGAGAGGAGGACTCGCTGTGTGGGGCCCTAGTGAGCGAGGAGGGGGTGCAGAGGGCAGGACAGGGTGTCTGGGGCCTCCAGAGCTCTGCGGGAAACACAGCTCTGGAGCTAGAGGCGCCCTTCATGGAGATCTCATCCGGCCCCTGTGTTTTATAGTCAGGAGTACTGAAAGAATCCGGAGTGGAAATGCTTAAAAACTCATCATTTAAAAGAGAGAGCGGCGGGGACTTCCCTGGTGGGCCAGTGGTTAAGACTCCGCGCTCCCATTGCAGGGGGCCTGGGTTTGATCCCTGATCGGGGAACTAGATCTCGCATGCCGCAACTAAGAGTCCGCACATTACAACTAAGACCCGGCGCAGCCAAAATAAATTAATTTAAAAAAATAAATCTTTAAAAAAAAAAATACCAAAACTTAAAAAAAATAAAGGAGAGTGGCAGCAGGGTGCCACCTCCAGGGGGACGGTCAGAGGCCAGTGCAGAGGCAGCCGTGGGTGTGTTTTAACTTCCTGAGATGGTGCCGTGGTGGCAGCAGAAGTAGAAAGGCAGTGGTAACAGTGAGCGGGTCTAACGTGACCCTGTTCCTTGTCCTCCTGACACCGTCCCTCACCTCGCCACTCGTAGCTGGCAGGGGTCCCTTTTTCTGTGGCTGTGTGTCATGTCAGTCTTGTGGCTCAGCCACACAGAAACCAGAACTTCGAGATGCATATTTTCACGTTAATCTCCTGCTTCATATTGTGTCTCTGCCTCATTTGTCTTTATTTTTGTCAACCACCTTTTAAAATTTCCCTGTTTCCACCCTTTCCCCCACCCCCACCCCCACCCCCAGTCACTTGCATCACTCTCACACTTCCTTGCAGTATTTCTTTCTGCTCCGTAAGCCAGAGGGAGCTCCTCCCCTCTTTGGAAGCAGGTGGGGCCCAGGGACACTGCGTCTGGCTCTCCTCCCCAAGGATGTCCTTCTGCGGCGTCAGGGACGGAGCTCCCCCACTAAGTCCAGGGCACAGTCACGGGCCACGTGGATGCACCACACTGTGCAGCTGCGCCCTTCGTGGGGACACGTGTTTTTCCAGGATTTTTGCACATCTTATTCTAAAGTGACATGACCGTGAATATCTCTTTTCAGTGGTCCTAAACCATTTTTTGGAAGGGGGTTGACTGTAAATAGGAGGTGATGAGATTGGAGAGACATTGCTGGGTGACTGTTTAACCGCAGGTGTTCGCATTGCAGGTTGCTCTGCTCCTGTTAGAGAAAGAAGTGTTAGACAAGAACGACATGGTGGAACTCCTGGGTCCCAGACCGTTTGCGGAAAAGTCTACGTATGAGGAATTTGTGGAAGGCACCGGCAGCCTGGACGAGGACACCTCGCTGCCTGAGGGCCTGAAGGACTGGAACAGGGAGCGGGAGGGCTCAGAGGAGCCCTCAGGCGAGAAGGCCGCCAGCCAGGTCCAGGGCGCTGGCCCCGCGTAGCCCGAGCTGCGCCTTCAGAGCCGCGCTCGGCCTCACGACACAGTGGGAAGTGGGGTGCTTCGTCCACGGCCTCGGAAGTCACCCGGGTTGCGGGGGAGGGCACGTGCCCCAGCCTCGGGCTCTCCCGGTCTCTGTCCCCATCGGGTGGGGGCCCTCTCGCTGTCACCTGCTCTTCACTCCCGCCTCCCTTCAGAGTCTCCCTCTGTGATGGGCTATGAAATTAGGAATATTTTCATTTGATTTAATATTTTAAAGATGGAATCCGGGTCACAAGTTGCTGTTTTGTGATGGAATGGTTTTCTACAGAGAGCTGTAACATTTAAAAATATGAATGTATTGTGTAAATACGGCTTTATGTCAAAAATAAAGTGTAAACACTGCACTTTTTTCCTCCTGAACATACAGTGTCGCTGATTATGCTTGGGCTACTTCTTCTCAGAAAACGTAACGGGAAGGGATTGAATGACGTCACTGTTAAGGGTCTCAGGTTTGCGGTTCTCTTCAGCTCCCACGAGACGCTCAGGAAGTCTAGATTTGTTCATCCTGGAGGATGAACTCAGGGTGTGAAGTGTGTTGGCCCGAGTGAGTCAGTGAGCCCGTGACGGCACATCCTCACTCGGCCAACCACGACCGGGCCTTGGTCCCATGTGTGGGTCTGCAGCGGATGTATAACCACCGCTGGACTGCGGGCTGGCAGGCTGGACTGCCCCGGGGCTGGGAAGCCCTGCGCCCTCCGCAAGGTCACTGTTACTGTTAGAAGGGAGTGATGTGCTGCTGTGGTTCCAGAAAAGCCAGAGTCCACAGTGCCGCAGACCTAGGTCAGAGCTCACCAGAAGGTGGCCCGAAGAAGATGTAGGTCTTCAAATGCCATTATCTGGACTTGGAGGCACCACACATTTCTGCATTTTTAATACTTTTTAGCTGTCTCCTTTAGTGTTATTCCAACTTGCTTGTGTGTTCTTGACGCAGATGTGTTGTGGGACATGACTTGTCAGGCTTCAGGCACAGAATCGGCCGGCGTCCTGGAGGAGCACTGGACCGATGGGGTGGCAGGTGGCCCAGGTGGCCCCCGCCCCCCTGCCCATCCTGGGACCACTCTTCCACACTCCAGCTCGCCAGGCCACAGAAGCACTAACGGCATCACAGCATCCCGGGAGCTGGGGCTGCAGGGGTACCAATCACAGCCTCCCTTCCCTTCCTCACGGGATGCTCTGGGCGCTTGTTGAGTAAGGCTGTTACGTGAGGAGGACAGCCCTGCAGGGAGGGGGCCAGCGTGCGCCGCCCCTGCTGAGCCTCCTGGGTGGTGCCAGTCGTGAGTCAGGCCTGATGGCGCTCGGGTGGTGACCCACATCTCCCCTGCGCTGTATGAGGTCCTGCATGGCTGGCGGCCAGTGGGGCCCAGAGTGGCCGCTGTGGCCTCAGTGCGGCACCCGCGCAGCATGAGTGTGTCGGGGCCTGACTCGGGTTTGGCCTCCAGCAGGCGCTCAAGGCACCCGTCTCTCCTCCAAGGCCCGTCAGACCTAGTGAGGGTCCAGCGTAGATGGGGGCGGTGAGAGATTTTCACCGTAGTCTCACAAAATGGTTAGATTTTTGCAAAAACGGGATCTCACCTCGGTTCAAGCCATGTTGCGTGTTTTGTGGGTCATTTTGTCCAAAGCGCAGCGGACACAGAATTACAGAGGGCCACCATGGGGCAGGGGCTCAGCTCAGCAGTTCCTCAGGGACCCATGAGGGGTGGGGAGGCTGGGCAGGGGGTCCAGCACTAGCATTAAAATGCTTCCACCCGCAGTGACACGCTCGTGTTCCCTGGGCTGAAGCAGCTGGGCTCACAGTGCCCTCCAGGGGGAAGAAGCCAGAACCTGGGAAGCGAGCCCGCTCGCCCCGTGGAGGCTGAGCCTAAAAGGCGTCTTAGGGAGCAGACACCGTGAGGTGGGGGGGGCGGGGGATCCTGTGCCCTGTGCAGGGCCTGCCTGCTGGCCCTGCACCCCCAGAAGGAAGCACAGCAGCTCCCAGAGCCGCCAGCTGGCACCCCACTCACCTTGAGCTTGTGTGTCCCCAGCTTTGGCTGGAAGCCTGAGGGTCATTTTCTGTGGCTCCTCCAAATCTCAGCCAGGTTGTTAGGGGAGGCTGGGCGGACTAGCCTAGGGCTGGACGCAGGAAAGATTCGTGGGGGTGTAAGTGCTGGGGATGTACAAACGGGGACAAGGGCTTTTATTTGGGGGTGTGCTGCTTTCCATAGGAGCCACCAATTAAAGAATCTCAGGGCTGCCCGAGAGCCTCCAACGGAAGTGAAGCCCCTCCCTGCGTGGAGTGGGCTGTCAGGGCTGCACCCCAGGAAGGGGCGGGTGCTGTCGGGGAAGCAGAGGCGGGAGAGACAGGGACACTTAGGGTTTATTGTGACCAGGTTGTTCCCGAGTTCAGAGCTGCACGTCCAGTACGAGGCAGCACCTTGTGGCTCCAGGTGTCATCACAGGATGAAACACACCGTTTCTAACCCCCTAATTCCCAGACATGGTTGAACACTTAAGAGAAGGTGAGGTTTATTTATTTAGCCCTTTATTTATGGCCCATGAGTTCTTTCAAGTCCTCTCTGGTCTGATGTTTGGGTAGGGATGCCAGTCCCCGCTCTTCTGATGTCCTTCATCCCGGATGACGGACAGGACAGTCTCGCTGCCTCTGCGAGGGGCCCGTCCCCACACACTCAGACCAGGGCTCCCCTTGGCGGCCGGGAGACTCACCAGGATTGGAGGAAGGACCTCTGAGCCGCGGCGTCCAAGGCAGGGACGCACCTCTATTCGTTGACCTCCTCCTCGTCGTCCTCAAAAGCTTCCTCGCCCTCGTCGGCTGTGGCGTCCTGGTACTGCTGGTACTCAGACACCAGGTCGTTCATGTTGCTTTCGGCCTCAGTGAACTCCATCTCGTCCATGCCCTCACCCGTGAACCAGTGCAGGAAGGCCTTGCGCCGGAACATGGCTGAGAACTGCTCTGAGATGCGCTTGAACAGCTCCTGGATGGCCGTGCTGTTGCCGATGAAGGTGGCGGCCATCTTCAGGCCACGCGGCGGGATGTCGCACACGGCCACCTTCACGTTGTTGGGGATCCACTCCACGAAGTAGCTGCTGTTCTTGTTCTGGATGGCCAGCATCTGCTCATCCACCTCCTTCATGGACATGGGGCCCCGGAACACGGCGGCCACGGTCAGGTAGCGGCCGTGGCGGGGGTCACAGGCCGCCATCATATTCTTGGCATCGAACATCTGCTGGGTGAGCTCGGGCACCGTCAGCGCCCGGTACTGCTGGCTGCCACGGGCGGTGAGTGGGGCAAAGCCGGGCATGAAGAAGTGCAGGCGCGGGAAGGGCACCATGTTCACGGCCAGCTTCCGCAAGTCAGCGTTGAGCTGGCCGGGGAAGCGCAGGGAGGTGGTGACCCCGCTCATGGTGGCCGACACCAGGTGGTTGAGGTCCCCGTAGGTGGGCGTGGTCAGTTTCAGGGTGCGGAAGCAGATGTCGTACAGGGCCTCGTTGTCGATGCAGTAGGTCTCGTCCG
Organism: Balaenoptera musculus; assembly: GCF_009873245.2. NCBI lineage: Eukaryota > Metazoa > Chordata > Mammalia > Artiodactyla > Balaenopteridae > Balaenoptera > Balaenoptera musculus. Next base: position 29,281,904 of record NC_045798.1, read on the forward strand.
TGTTCTCCACCAGCTGGTGCACGGAGAGGGTGGCGTTGTAGGGCTCCACCACCGTGTCCGACACCTTGGGCGAGGGCATCACGCTGAAGGTGTTCATGATGCGGTCGGGGTACTCCTCGCGGATCTTGCTGATGAGGAGAGTGCCCATCCCAGAACCGGTGCCGCCGCCCAGCGAGTGGGTCAGCTGGAAGCCCTGCAGGCAGTCGCAGTGCTCGCACTCCTTCCGCACCACGTCCAGGACCGAGTCCACCAGCTCGGCGCCCTCCGTGTAGTGGCCTTTGGCCCAGTTGTTCCCGGCACCAGTCTGTCCTGGAGTCAAGCAAGAGAGGGGACACGTTTCAGACAGGGCTATGGGGCGGGGGGAGCTGCGAGGGGCCGTTAGTACGTTTAAAATGTGTTAGGAAACGATTAGATAATAGAGCGAGGGGTGGGCCCCGGTCCCCCAGCACTGCAGGAGCGCGGGAGGGCAGGCAGCTGCTTCAGACAAGGGAAATCCACCAGTTTTAAGATGTACACGTGTTCTGACCTGGTAATTCCATGCTTGTTTTTAAGTAGATAATTCTCCCACAAGGTAAAAGACAAAGAGAACAGAAAGTATACATTAAAAAACAAATTGCTTTCCCCTCTCCTTTGGGCTCTCTGAATTTTGTACTATGCACAAATACTTTCTTTTCGAAACAGTAATACTTTCTCACGTTAACGGGGCTCCTCGTTCATCATCCAGAATTACGGTTGCAAAAGTTTCTGAGCACCCACTATTTTGCACCTGTAATTAAACACCCAGCACAGGAAGTCATTCCTGCCCTCAAATTGCTTCCAGTCAGTCGTGGTAAGATTAACATATGTGAAAGTCTTTGTATTTTTTCCAAGGAGTTCAAGTAACTAGAAAGAGACCTTCTCATTAGTCTGTTTTGGGGGTTTTGTTTGTTTGTTTTAAGCAACAGTGCATTTTCCCCAACATGCTTATTTCTACTTTACTTTATGGAAAAAATTTTTAATTTGAAAGGTTGGTTGCTCAATTTAAAATCCTAATTTTCAGTTCACTTCGTTATAAAATGGAAGCTCCATCAGTAGACAAAGCATTTTTTCCAAGCTGTATACACAGGCCTGTGTTTGTTTGAATGGATGCACTTAAAAAGATCTGGCAAAGAGGACCAGGAGGAACTTATTTTCATTTTTGCTTTTCTGGACACTGCATATTTCCTGTAATGCAGTGCTCTTCAGACACCACTGCTCTGTAGCCCTGAAAATATTTAAAAACTACATACCCCAACATTAAGCTGACATCTAACGTCTTCATAAATTCAAATAGTTGCAAATGATATTTTAATTTCCAAGGTACTATAAATACTCCCTTTTGAAAACAAACATGTTACATCATTCTATTAAATGTATCCTGCAGAGTCCATGTAAAGATCAGGAATAGGGACTTCCCTGGCGGTCCAGTGGTTAGGGCTTGGCAGATTCACTGCCGTAGCCAGGGTTTGATCCCTGGTCGGGGAACTAAGATCCCACAAGCTGCGTAGCGTGGCCAAAAAAACAAAAAAAAACAAAAAAACAAAACAGGAATAAATCCTAAGTTGAAATTGAATTTTTAAAAAAAATTCCTATGATCACAAGGTGTTTAAAATGCCAATAACTGTATTCTTTTCAATTAGTTCATTTATCCAAGTGTGAACATCAGATATTGCCAGAATGAGACAAGGTTTGGCATCCTTTTTTTTCTTTTTTTTTTTTGGCCGCACCACACCACATGTAGGATCTTCCCTGACCGGGGACCGAACCCGTGCCCACTGTAGTGGAAGTGCAGTCTTAACCACTGGACCACCAGGGAAGTACTTGGCATCCATTTTATTCCTTTTTCTTTGTTTTTACATATATAAATACTGAGAAGTCTTGTTCACATAAATATGTAAATGGAATCAATTGTATTCTAACAATGTCATTGAATTATTTGATCTTCAGAGTAAATGCCAAAAATCAAATAGTGATCTATCATCACAGTGTATTTTTAGGGACTTCCCTGGCTATCCCACATGCCACGTGGCACGGCCAAAAAGAAAAAAAAAGTATTTTTAATCATCTTTCAGCCCAAAACTCAATTTTGTGGAAAGCAGAATTGGAAACACCTGACTTGCATCAATCACACTTTCCTTCTGTTGGTCCAAAAGGCTCTGCACCAAGACTTACTTAATGCTCTTTCATTGAAAGACTCTTTGTGTGGTCCAGTATACTTAGAAAGGGTTGGAAAATTTGAAATCTTAATTCCAACACAACTTTGCAAATATGGTTTTTAACGAAATGTTTTAAATATATTTTTGTCAAAATTTTTAGGTTGCAGATTTAGCTTATTCAGGTTGTAAAAACTATTGGCCACGTAACCTAACTGGCAAAGGCAGCCCTCATTATCAGAGCGATTCTGTAGATTGGACTTACTTTCTGTCAGAAAAACACGACTTTAATTTTCAACTCAAATCAATATGTTAATATGCATTTTAAGGAATATTAGAGAAACCACTGAGAACTGAATTCTAGAGCACACTGTAAGGTAAATTACAAAAAGCAGTAAAATCAAAGTAAATGATGCAGAGATTTAAAGATAAATTAAAAAGACAGGGCTTCCCTGGTGGCGCAGTGGTTGAGAATCTACCTGCCAATGCAGGGGACGTGGGTTCGAGCCCTGGTCTGGAAAGATCCCACATGCCGCGGAGCAACTGGGCCCGTGAGCCACAACTACTGAGCCTGCGCGTCTGGAGCCTGTGCTCTGCAACAAGAGAGGCCGCGATAGTGAGAGGCCCGCGCACCGCGATGAAGAGTGGCCCCCGCTCGCCGCAACTAGAGAAAGCCCTCGCACAGAAACGAAGACCCAACACAGCCAAGAATAAATAAATAAATTAATTAATTTTTAAAAAAAAAGACAAGGCATTGCCATTTCTCATTAACTGGTAATTAGGCAGTGTAAGGTGCGGCTAAAATGGTCAGCTGTTGAGGAAGCAAGGAAGGCTATTTAAAGACATTGTATTTCTTCAGTTTGGGTATATCAAATTTGGTTTTGAAAAGAATCATGTATTATAAAAAATTTAAAAATAAATCCATCATCCCCCTTATCAAACTTTCCCTACACGTCGAACAAAAGAGACCACGGTGGCCCCACTGCTGAAGGTGGAGCGGGCAGGGGATTCGGCTGCGTCAGGTGGACTCAGAAGGCAAGAGGAGCAGAGGGGCCAAGGCGCTGCTGGCACATGCTGTGCAGACCTCTCCCCCCTTACGCCAAAGACATTCCCTTGATTTCTGTCTACCCCACTGGTGGCAACAATTCACCACCACCCCCGTGCACCGATGGGGGAAACTGAGCTGTGGCAGTGACACAGCCGGGGCTGCCCCTGGAGACCCGCCTAGCACCACAGCAGAAGGAAGGCTCTGGGCACTTGGGGGCGGGGCCTGCTCTCGGACACCCCTGGATTCTGCAGTTACCCCGGGGGGCGGCCTCACACATGGGGAAGGAGTCTTAGCTCAAATGTCTTTGGATCTTGCACAGCATTTATCAGTGCTAAGCCCTGTGGTGTAAAGTGCAAGTCTGTAAAAGAAGAACCACCGAAATTCTGTGATTATTCAGTAAGTTTAAGATGTACTGACTATTAGTGATTCATATCTTATACCAAGGGAATCCCTTCGGAAGCATCTAAAGAAGTCCTACAAATCCATAAGGACAACGACAGCCTTTAGGAAGATGGGCAAAGGATATAAGCACAGATCGCAGGGAGGGAAGTGCAAATTAACAAACCCATGGCATACTCCTCACGAGGGAAATGCAAACTAAATAAGGAGATTCTATTACCCTCCATGAAGCTGACAGAACTCAAAAGCTTGGTAACACCGTGCTGACGGGGGTCTGGGGCAAGGCCCCCCCACACACACTGGAGCCACTGGGGGCATGAGGAGGACGGGCCTCCACAGGGGGCAAGTCAGCGACAAGGATCCAAGTTGGTCCCATTGACTCAGCGAGTCTACCCAAAACGCGCAGAATGACATGTGGACAGAGATTCACCAGGGAGCAGTTTGTAACAGTGAAAAGGTCAAGAGCTAAATATCTATGAGCAGAGGACTGGTGACGTCCGCGAGGCCATTGAGCCGGGGGCAGAGATGGACAGACTCCAGAGGGGCAGCCTTGAGTCCTGCCACGGCCCCTTGGGGCGTTTCCCGCCCCCAGGAGGTAACTGCATTCTCGCTCACGAACACAGACTCCCTTTACGGTGAAACCTGGCTGGCCGCCTTCTCCTATGAGGCTGGAAAACCATCACATCCTTCCTAGGCCCCCACGACTCTCGCACCTCCCCACCAAGCCAGCACGCGCCGGGCCAGCCTCCCACCTGGAGCTTGGTGAAGAGCAGATGCACCTTCAGCTGCCCCGAGGGACTAAGAATGATTTCACTAAACAGCGTGGAAACCAATCACCGGAGGGCAGTGGGGACACCGGGCGACAGGCAGCCACAGCCAGTGAAGCCCCTTGGCCTTGACCCTCCCCTCCCTCCAGCTCACATCATCCACTTGGCTTCCTCGGTGTTTACAGCGTGATCAGCCATGAGGTTTTCTCGGCCATCGACAAAAGAAGGAAGCTGGAGGCTTCTGAAAATATTTTGCCACTGTCTCATAGCAACAGGCGTTCCCAGTTAAATATTTGGGGGTCAGGAGTTGAACATCTTCTGCAATAGAGGTTGGGACATTAACCAGTGGCTCCAAATTGTAGAACACGAAGCTGCAACAGATCCCAGGGGCCTCAGAGCCCACCCCTGGTTCACCTCCAGCTCACACGGGGTGTGGGGTAAAGCTTAGGGCTACGTGCTCCCGGACTCCCCTCCAGCCCTGAATCCGGAAGAGAAAGTTACACGTACAGAGAGGCCTAAGGTCAACCTTCCTGGTGCTTCGCTTTGTCCCACAAAACTCTCTCCCACTAATAGGCATGACTGCTATGCAACGAGCAGTTTGTTAAGAGAAAACTGGGGTTTTCTAAAGCATATTCATGTTTAAAACTCAAATGCAGAGAACTTCCACTTTTAAAATTAGTTACTTCAAGTCAGTGTTTTTTTTTAAACTATTTCAAACTATATCTGAAAATGGAATGACACTGTTTTTTTTAATTCACCAACTCTGAAGGCAATGGGGGTGAACCATCTCCATTCACAGGCAACTCGGCCTCTTTTATTAACTGGAGAATGACTTAAAAACAATTGTTGAGCCTAACAGCACACCACAGTGCGTTCAGACATTCTGGGTCCTCTCCATGCCCCATGGCAAACATGTTATTTTCTTAGTTAAAAATAGTCTCAACTTTTAAAAATTACTATTAAAGCTATTTCATATCAGTACCATCTTCGTTCCCCTAATTTGGTAGAATATCTCTATTAAGGCTGTGAGCACTGCTGTCTGATACAACTTTCTGCAGTGATGGGACTGTTGTATCTTTGCACTGTCCAATATGGTAGCCACTAGCCACACCTGGCTATTGAGCACTGGGTGTGTCGACTACAACTGAGGAAGTAGACTGATTTTATTTAACTTTAATTAAATTTAAATAGCCACACGTAGCTAGTGGCTACCATATTGGATGGTAGGATCTTGAAGCATCTTTGCTTGAGAACAACTATGAAAAGTCTAGTTCAGCAAAAGGTAAAGAATATAAATGTCCCCATTTGTAGACTATAAAAATACTGCTAATTTAGATTTTTTGATGTAATGAAAGGGGCACCAGAGACCTTCGTCCTGGTCTATTTGAAATATCAAAGGTGACAAAAACCCTTGAACAAATTATCAGAAGCTTCGCCTGTCCCATTGCTTGTGTAGGTTGTCATTGTGATGGGGAAGGGGATGACACCAAGAGGACTCATAAACTTCGTGAACATGTACCCAGCTGAAGGTACCTCGCTGTACCTTTATAACAGGTCACTACCTGATTCTAATACAAGGGAATCAATTCATGTACCAATAAAATCTTCCAAGATTCTGCCTCCTCTTGTACACTTTGAAGTAACCTTGACTCCCAAAACCATGGCTCCAAGGTGAAAGAGGCTGGTCACACTAACAGTGCCACTTCGTTTAATTTTATATAATTTTCTTGAGGAGTTTGCGGAGGAACAGGTGCTGCCATCATTTTCTGGTGGAGGAAGGGGGAAGGAAGATTTGCCCAAATCCGATAAAACTAATAAATTCATATGGCACCAACCTTCGGAAAGAAAGCAGAACAACTGTCTATAGATGATGGAAGAAGAAATATAAACACACTGAAGTTAAAAGATGAGCAACATAAAAACCAAAGACAAATTATTATTACCATATTAGGATAGTCATTTATAAGAGGGAAAAAGAAGTTAATGTCTAAAAATTTTCAAAATCAAGAACTATCACCAGTAAGCATTTCATTTAGAGAATCAAAGGTTACTTTTCCCCAAGAGAGTAATTTTCTTAAAGAGGCTGCCTATGATGGGGCTGGGGACTGCTGATTTCCATTCTAAGCTTTTCTACACCACGTGATG